>NW_006295491.1:219875-250101 GCF_000327345.1 Myotis davidii | reverse complement strand
ACAGCAGGCAGGGAACCTTGGCTTCCTCCATCACTGGAGCAAGCAAGCCTCCTGCACTCTTCAGCTGTGTGGCTGCCGGCCGCCATCTTTGTTGGCAGTTAATTTGCATATCTCGCTGATTAGCCAATGGGAAGCGTAGCAGAGGTACGGTTAATTACCCTTTTTATCTTTTATTAGATAGGATATTTATATGTATTTATGTAATACAGCTAAATATATTTAAATACTATATTTATATTATATAGTTAAATATATATTTATATATACGTTGTAGTCATTAAAAATAAATAATTAACTCAGTGAACATTTAAAAAGGCCTTATGAGCCACTTTGATGTGGTTCTGAGGAAAGAAGGCAGCTGTTGCTAGGTGAAAGAATGTTTAAAAATATAGCCAGTGTTAACACACGAACATATTTGGGTTGATTTCCAGTTGGAGAGTTATAATTATACTGATTCTCACTCTCGCACCCTGGGTCTCTGTGGCTCAGAGCAAGTCTTAGGAGATGTCTTGGGATCTATAAAAGCCGCTGACTATGCTTGAACCAAATCCAAGACTCTGACCTCATTGCCATAGTGCTGTGATTTATTGGGCTAACAAAGAAAGTCTTTTGCAGTTGGGTCCTGAGGTAACTTCCAGTGACATTACTGAGTCTCTCTTAAGTACTGCAAATGTATCTCTGCTTAAGAAGGATAAATCCCTTACAATATATTGTTGTTTCAGATCTTTAAGATGAAGAGTTGTTGTGTGTGTTTTTTTAATCCTCACTGAAGGATATTTTTCCACTGATTTTTAGAGAGAGGGAAAAAATAGAGAAATATCAATGTGAGAGAAACACATTGATTGGTTGCCTCCTGCATGTGCCTTGACTGGAATCGAACCTGAGACCCTTTGGACTGCAATCTGATGCTCTATCCACTAAGCCAAGCCAGCTAGGGCAAGATGAAGAGTTTTTAATAATTGCTAGTCTGATGTGGTCATTGTGTACCATTTAGTTTTATTGTTGGTGAATCTCAGAATATATGTTAGGAGGTTCTGTTTTCTAAGATATCATTATTTTCCTCTAGAGGGAGCTATATGTCCTTTTTAAAAAATAAGTTATCCTGAAAGTAAGGCACAAAGAAAGCAAGGTGTCAGACTTAACCAAAACTTCTTACGGACCTTAAGTATTCGTAGTAAATTTGTTATTTGTATATTATCTTTCATTTTACAATCATAAAATGTCAGTTAACACACAAGGGCCTCTACTTCTGCTCTTGCTATATGCTAAATATAGAGTTAGACATCACAGTACAAACAAGGTTGAAGATACTACCACTTGGATGACAGGGTGGAAATAGAAACAGGTTTGAGGGAGGGAGTTTTAATCAATAAAAGTACTAGTTGAATCCATTATTGGGAAGGATTTCATAAGGAGGCAGAGGTGGGAATGGATATAAAGAAAAGTAGGGTTGAGCTTTAGGGAACCCTTGAAAGAGGAGGGATGGTGGAGTCCAAGAACGAGATATAAAATGTGAGGGGGCGGGGGAAGGAAGCAGTGAACTGTGGAAGAGACAGGGAAGCACCTGATAGTGCAGTCACCAGAACTCAAAAAGGAGGGAGTTTTAGGAAAGTGTTCGTGGGGTAGAGGGAGGTGGGGAGGAGGATGGAGGTAGATTCAAATGTACCTGAATAGGTTGAAGAGAGTGAAAACAGATAAAAAAAAATATCGTCTTTAGTTAGAAAGGGTATAAATTCTAATACTTCATACTTAATAATCACTCTTTGGCCAGTTAATAGGAGTGGTTCAGCAAAACATTCAGAACCTTTTGCAGATTTTGTGTGGTGGCCATTTGGCCATTAACCACCCACACAGTCCATATAGAATCAGATGACAGATGACAGTTGACAGATGGGAGTGGGACACCCAGGGTTTTCATCCTGCCGCTGTCCCTAACAAGCTGCACAACCTTGGACGCGTCACTTAGCTTTCCCTGCACCTTGGCTTCTTCATCTGTAAACGAGAGAGTTGGATTCGGTCAAGGTTTCTTAATCTGGTGTCCAAGGCTAGGCATCGGGGAATCTGACATGCCCCTGAAATTATAAGCAAAAGAAGCTTTTTCCCCTGAGGAGAGAATCCATAGTTTTTATCAGATTCCTCAAAGGATAATGAATCTGTAAAAGATGAGAACACCTGGAGTAGGTGACCACTCAAGTCCTCTCTACCTTAGAATTCTGGAATGTTGACTCTCTCTCTTTAGCCACCTTGTAGTATTCCAAATAGCTGTCAGACATCAAATTAAGGATTAGAGTTTTCAAAATGGAATTGATTGGATCAGTTCCCTCTAGAGCAGTGATTCTCAACCTTCTGGCCCTTTAAATACAGTTCCTCATGTTGTGACCCAACCATAAAATTATTTTCGTTGCTACTTCATAACTGTAATGTTGCTCCTGTTATGAATTGTAATGTAAATATCTGATATGCAGGATGGTCTTAGGCGACCCCTGTGAAAGGGCCGTTCGACCGCCAAAGGGGACGCGACCCACAGGTTGAGAACCGCTGCTCTAGAGGATTATTTAGAAAATCTGGAGAATTTTAAAAATCAGAACTAGTTATTTCTTTAATAGCCCACAGATATTTTTATGAGGACCAAGAGTTACATCTCCCTTCACATCAGGGGACGCGCCATGCATCTGATGAGCGTAAACACTAGAAGTGACTTCAGCCACTTAAACATTATATAGGGATGCCATTGCCTTTGGTATATTTGCCTCTAAAAGGTAAAAACAAACAAACAAAACAGTGGACAGAGAAAGCAGTTCTTTGAATGAAAGCTGCTAATTGAACGTGCATCGGAGTGATTGCCATGTGTTTCTCTTCTGGCAGGCGTGCGTGTGGTCAGCAATGCCGGGGGTACCAACCCTCTCGTGTGTGCTGCTGCCCTGGACAAGATGGCCAGGAAGGCTGGTGTTGATTTGAAAATAGCAGTGGTCACTGGAGATGACATCCTGGGAGAGGTTATTGACATTTATGTGATACACTCCTAAGCAAGAAGCCATTTTTCATGTGATGAACAATTAGGATCGTTTACCTTGATCTAATTATTGGATTTGGGTATAACTCTTCAGACTGAGCTCTAGAAATCTCTCTCTAATCTGTGTCACTTTAGTCTAGAAATTCTGGTCTAGATTATCCATTAATGTTTATAAACCACTTATGTGCCTGCTATGAACGATTTATTGACTCACTGAAGACAATGTTTAGAATAACTTTGGACCCTCCTTTGAACATGGAAATGTAAGTTGAAATTGTGCTTCTTACAAAACATGAAGTTTTTTTTTAACACAAGTGATGACTTACCTTTCTAATCTTAACATTATTTGGGTTCCAGCTGATGGATTTTGCTGCAGGTGATACATTCTGTGTCACAACAGGAAAGGAAATGAAATGATAAAGTTTTTTATTGACACTTCAATTTGAAAAGCTAGATGTTTCAAGCTTTTCCTTGGTGCTGTTTCCTTAGGCTGAGCTCGGCTCCCTGTGAAATTCAAAGGCTGTAAAATCCCACTTGTGAAATGCAAGCAATTTCTGTGGGCTCTTGGATACTTGTGCTCGCTGTTAGGAACACACAGAAATCAATGGACTCATTTGTTTGAGAGTAAACAGAACAGATCTCCTAATTAGCTTTATCTTGGTAGAGCCCTTGGCTTGCTCAGAGGCCTGCTAAATGTCCTCTCTGTGCAGGTTTAGATTCCTGATTTGTGAAAACTGCTGTGGAGATAACCTTGCAGAGCTGTCCTATTTCTGTGTAAATAGTATATTTTAAATTCATCTGAATCCTCCTTCTAACTGCTGTGAGTGAATTTGCTGCCATAACTATCCACTGATTTACTTTATTTTTTGTTTTATTGATTTCAGAGAGAAAAGGAGAGAGGAGAGATACTAGTAGAAACATCAATGATGAGAGAGAATCATTGATTGGCTGCCTCCTATTAAGGATCGAACCCACAACCCAGGCATGTGCCCTTGACTGGAATCGAACCTGGGACACCTCGGTCCACAGGCTGATGCTCTATATCAGTGATGGCAAACCTATGACACACGTGTTAAAAATGGCACACGAACTCATTTTTTTGGTTGATTTTTCTTTGTTAAATGGCATTTAAATATATAAAATAAATATCAAAAATATAAGTGTTTTACTATGGTTGCAAATATCAAAAAATTTCTATATGTGACACGGCACCAGAGTTAAGTTAGGGTTTTTCAAAAAGCTGACACGCCGAGCTCAAAAGGTTCGCCATCACTGCTCTATACACTGAGCCAAATCAGCTAGGGCCACTGATTTACTTTAAATATGATGTTACGTTAGCATGTGGCAGATTTCTGCTTTAATGATCCCAATGTGATGGCAAATTCTTAAAATCTTATCCAAGAGAATTAAACTGTTGCCATTTTCCCTTTATGAAAAGGAATCTAACCCTGGACAGATTTTCATTTGTTTATAGAGAACTAATATGGAAACAGTAATACTGTGAAGCAGGTCCCTGCCTAGGAATATCAGAGTTTGACCTTTCATAGCCAAAACCCTGCCTACTCCTGTTGAAATAGTAACTGAACACAACGAAAATATGTACTTATCATAATAAGTCACACACTTTCACATGTATGCATATGTTATGTTATATATTACTAAAGGTCTGGTGCACAAAAAATTGTGCACTCGGGCTGGGGGTGGGCGGGGGGCCCTCAGCCCAGCCTGTGCCCTCTCGCAGTCTGGGACCCCTCAGGGGATATCCACCTGCTGGCTTAGGCCCACTCCCCTGGGGGGTCGGGCCTTAGCTGGCAGTCAGACATCCCTCTGGCAGCCTGGGACCCCTCGGGGGATGTCCACTTGCCAGCGGGGAGCAGACCTAAGCTGCAGTCAGACATCCTTAGCGCTGCTGAGGAGGCGGGAGAGGCTCCTGACACCACCGCTGTGCTGGCAGCCATCAGCCTGGCTTGTGGCTGAGGAGAGCTCCCCCTGTGGGAGTGTACTGACGACCAGGGGTCAGCTCCTGCATTGAGTGTCTGCCCCCTGGTGGTCAGTGTGTGTCATAGTGACCAGTCATTCCCAGTCGTTCTGCTGTTAGGGCCAATTTGCATATTACCCTTTTATTATATAGGATAGCTATATTTTTTTGTTTTTTTTTAAATATATTTTATTGATTCTTTACAGAGAGGATGGGAGAGGGATAGAGAGTTAGAAACATCAATGAGAGAGAAACACCGACCAGCTGTCTCCTGCACACCCGCTACTGGGGACGTGCCCGCAACCAAGGTACATGCCCTTGACCGGAATTCAACCTGGGACCCTTCAGTCCACAGGCCAATGCTCCATCCACTGAGCCAAACCGACCAGGGCTATAGCTATGTTTTGTAATAGATATAAAACACCAAATCCCTGTTGGGGACTTAAGGGTGCAGCAGTCCCAGCTTTAATCTTTGGTGGTGTCGTTGCTTTGGCTTTGGTGTCACTCCGTGCTATGACGGACTTCAGGAGAACAGAATGTGTCGTCCACTTTTAGAGCCTCTGGGAGGTGATGACATGTTCTTTTTATGAGTGACCATCTCTATGTAGGTATAGCTGATGCTGTGGTGCTTCACACAATTTTCAGGTGCTTTGTCCTGTTTTAGCCTGAGCCCTTCTTTTGAGGGGGGAGGTTGTAGAGACCACCCTATACCATGCTCTCTCCCGTGCTTTGGTGCTTAGCCTGGGAAAACATGTCGGCATTAGGAGTCCCTGAATACATCATTTCATGATTAAGGGGAACATGCATTGATAACTTTTATTCTGAACATTGGCTTGATAGGAAGCATGATTCTTTACTGGAGAGAAATTGCTATAGGACCTTTCAAATTCTGCATATCACTTTGTAAGAACTAGAAGAGATTATATATGTATTTACACCAATCCTGTGGGATCGATACTATCAGTGCCCTGCTTTAAAAATGAAGAAACTCAGAGAAGCACTGGGAAGCTGGTGGTTTGCTAGGGGTCAGAGCCCACACGCTTCACCAACAGGCTTCATTCAGCCTTTCTTGATTGGGTTCTTTGTCTACAAAATAGGGGTTGTGACACCTGCCTGTCAGGGTTGTTTGGAAAACAAAATGAAACACTGTATGAAAAATGCCTGAAATAGAATATACAGAATAACTTTTTAAATATATTACTTTCTTCATCCCAATAATGAAATGTATAGGAGTCTACTTATCTATTACATGTTCTTGTTGTTTAGCATATACAGGATGGGGCAAAAGTAGGTTTACAATTGTGAGTGCACAAAACACAATTTATTCTTCTATTATTTATTAATTATTGTATTATTTTTCATATGAACAACTGTAACTCTACTTTTGTATAATACAGGTAAGCTCTCTGTGAATAAAGGTTTAAAATATTTTTGTAAAATATTTATAGAAGGAGGCTTTGCAAGGATCCACTATCACAGATATGGAGAGTGGGAAGAAATTTCCAGACACCATTGAAAGCATGAATGTGTACCTAGGGTAAGGTCTTTTCTCTTATGTCCCTTATTCCTCCCACCCTCCCTTCCATCCTTTCAAATATAGATAGACACTTGTGGCTTCAAAGGGTTGGCCATTTCAAAAGCTTTTTTCCCAGTGTGCCAGGTAGCAGCAGAAACTCTTAGGAATATCCACAGGACTTTCTCAAGAACCACCATAATTTGCAGCTTCCAGGCCAGATAATAAGCCTGAGTAAAGGAGGCAGACATTCTTTAACAACTGTCGCTGCTACAGTGTCCCCTTGACCTATCTAAACCAATGACAGGACAGAAAGAGGAATTTAACTTTAAGCCTTGGGAGTTAAAAAGTTTATGGCTGCTAATATCACCAGTACATCTGGCAGAAGCAAATGCAAATCCAGATGTTTCCTCAAAAGAGGCTGCTCCACAAATAAAGTCTCACCAAACTTAGTAAGAGTTCACAGTCTGAAATTCCAAAAAAAAATGTAAATGCCCATGGTATTCATAAATTGGAATGTTTTCATGCAGAATGCTATAAGCATGTTAAAGATGTTTAAAGAAGTGAAGATGGAATAAAAACCAGAGCAGGGAACAAGCTTTCAAAGAAGGCCGAGATGGATTTGAGTAGAAACCAAATGAACTTTATTAATCAAACATATAGTCATTGAAATAAAATTTTAATGGGTGAATTAAACAGCAGATTAGATACAATTAAACAGCAGATTAGATACAATTAATGGAAGATTAGTGAATTGAAAAAATAGATCTAATAAAATTTACTGAGATCAGCCCAGGTTAAAGAGATAGAAAATGAAATAGAAGTTTGAGAAACGTGGATAGAATTGTAAGGTCTAACGTCCTATCTAAGAGTGAGAGAAGAGAATATAAAGAACTAGAGGTCCGGTGCATGAAATTCATGCACTTGGGTAGGGGGGTCCCTCAGCCCGGCCTGCGCCCTCTCGCAGTCTGGGAGCCCTCAGGAGATGTCCTATTGCTGGCTTAGGCACACTCTCCAGAGAGAGCAGGCCTAAGCCAGCAGTAGGACATCCTTAGCGCTGCCATGGAGGCGGGAGGGACTCCCACCACTGCCGCTGCACTCACCAGCCGTGAACCTGGCTCAGGGCTTCTGGCTGAGCAGTGCTCCCCCTGTGGGAGTACACTGACCACCAGGGGGCAGCCCCTGCTTGAGCGTCTGCCCCTGGTGGTCAGTGCATGTCATAGCAATCGGTCGTTCCGCTGTTTGGTCAATTTGCATATTAGCCATTTATTATGTAGGATCGGGGAAAGCAATGTCCAGAGACAATGGCTGGGAATTAGTCAGGGTTGATGAGACATATTTATCCACAGGGTCAAGAAGGAGAGTCAACCCCAAGCAGATTAAACAAAAAGATATAATACCATGCAACTGTCTAAAACCGAAAACTAAGATTGCAAGAGCATCCAAAGAGAAAGGCAGTAAACAAGCATCAATACTTAAACTGATAACACACCTCTCAACAACAAAATTGGATACCAGGAGATTGTGAAGTAGTCTCCATGAAGTAAAATAACTGACATTCTAGAAATGTATGCCCAGACAAACTGGCATTGTATAAGGGGTGAATGTTGACAGAACACTTGATATACAGCTACACAGGAAATACTAATTTAAAAATAATAATATGAATGGAAGTATCTAGGAGAGTGTTTTTGTCCACATCATTTAATGCCTGGAATTAGTTGAAATATATTTGAGTCATTGGACAAAATGATAAGCAGTTGTGGTTTTTTGTTGTTGTTTAATCTGACTTGGGTGAAAAAACAATAACAGGGATGATCTCTTTCCTAAAGAGCAAGACCCATAAGCAGGGCCCTGGACCTCGGTGCCGACATCGTTCTGACGGGGCGCTGCGTGGACAGTGCTCTCGTGCTGGGACCCCTCATTCACGAGGTAAGTTGATGGGGAGAACACACTTGTCACCTTGAGCTTATCATCTTTGTTTTGCTTACTAACACACGTGTAATTTTCTTTGGCCATTACAAAGTGTGTTCAGGTGCCAATTGGTTAAGTTCTAAATATTAAAAACAAGCCAAAAGTAAATAAATTGCTTTCCTAATAGAGGCC
This sequence comes from Myotis davidii, assembly GCF_000327345.1. Lineage (NCBI taxonomy): Eukaryota > Metazoa > Chordata > Mammalia > Chiroptera > Vespertilionidae > Myotis > Myotis davidii. The sequence continues at coordinate 241,491 of NW_006295491.1, read as the reverse complement.
TAATATGTCTAGTGTAGCAAAAGGCACACAGTGAATTTCAAATTTGATTTTATATAATGATGTTCATTAAAATATGGTAGAATATTTTATTGTTGTTGTCAATTAAGTGATTCAGAGATGACCATGTGAAACTGGTTGATATATGTGTGTGTGGTTGATGTAATAACTCCTGCAGCTTTTTATTCAATACCTTGGGATCCTTTAGAATCTTAAGAGTTTGAGAACACTTCTATATGTTTGAGGACTACTTTGCTTATGCTAATTTTTTAATAGTATTTTTTTTTCTAAAAATAGATGTATTGACCCCTTCCTGGTCAAATTCCTAGTTCTTGGTATGCCTCCATTTAATCCCTTGCAGCGGTTCTCAACCTGTGGGTTGCGACCATTGGAAAACACATATGACGTATCAGATATTTACATTACGATTCATAACAGTAGCAAAATTACAGTTATGAAGTAGCAACGAAAATAATTTTATGGTTGGGGGTCACCACAACATGAGGAACTGTATTAAACCGATGGTCACGACCCACAGGTTAAGAACCACTGCCTTAGGGGCTTGAGGTTCTTTGTTGTAAAATATTCTCAAGTCAAATCCAGCTTCTCAAGGACACTGGAGGCTCTTTCTCTACATATGGAGAGAAAATTATAATTGTGTTATAGATATAGAATGAGCCATCCCTTAGGCTTCTTGGATCTCCCTGTTCATCCATTCAGACTCAACCCAGTGTCTAACTTCGCTTTTTTGAAATTGTGTTCTCTAGTTTTAAGTCTGCACTCTCCCGTGGGAGGCTCTTCTAAAGCTTTCATATCGGTCCTCAAATCCATGTACCTTTGGGCCCAGCTATTCCTCCAGTGGACTCTTCCTTCCCACCCTTTTCCAATCCGTTCATCTCTTTAGGGCCTAGCTCTTCCTCTCTTTTCTTCCTCCCACTCAGGAAGTACTGTTCTTTGTGATGTTGGTTTTGCTAATACTTGGAGCAAATTGTAATGTTGGTTTTGCTACTATTTGGCGCAAATTGTATGCTATGTATACTCAAGAGGCTTCCAGTATTTATCTTTATCTCTAGTTCTTGGCTGCCTACTTAACAAGGAGTCCTGTGAAGATCTCTAACGTTCTCTATCTGTACTGTTCTCTCTATGTGGTATTCTATCCCACAGACTCTAGTCATCATGGTCTCCCTCGACTCTCAGCTCCTTAACTCAGGGAACCTGCCAGCTTCCCTTTCGATTCCCTCTCCCAGCACTGGGCTTGGAAACTCAATCATAGGCCCTTCTCATACGTTTCAACTTGCTTAGTTAGAGGTCACTAGTTTCTGTTGCCTGATGTCCAATGTCTTAAACACTGTGGTTTCATATATCTTACCTGGCTTTTTTGTTGTTTCAGGCATTAGTTTAAATTAGATCCAGGTTATTCCATCTTGTCCAGAGCAAAATTCTACTTCATGTTTTTCTGAGAGGTTTTTGTTAGTGTCTCCATATAATTTTGTATTTGAATCTATGCAGTAATCTTGAGTTATACTTTAGATCAAGTAGGGGACTGGTCAAACACATACTATGTAAAGATTCTATATCTAATTGGTGAATTACAAATAAAATAATTTTTGTGGGTGTCTTTTTTCCCCCTAATAGTTTGGTTGGAAAAGCAATGACTTTGACTTATTAGCTGCTGGAAGGTAAGTCTAATAATATTAGTAGTGATTTTCCTCTTTTAACTACATTACAGTAAAATTTACTTAAGCTTTTCAGAAATTAAGATATGTGTGTCTGGCAGGTCACCTTAAATACATTTTAAACGGAACATAATTGTATTTCTTTAATACTACAGAGTTTTAAAGCTGAAGAAAGATGTCTCCTACAAAGATTAAAGAAATTTTGTGAAACAAAGTAACCATTGATTGAAGAAATTTTAAGCAACCATCGTTTATTATTGAGTGCCTACCTACTATGTGATTTAATAGGCACTTCACAAAATTATTTTTTATTCTCACAATTTACTTACTAGGCAGTTGTTGTTATTCCCATTTGAGAGATGAGGGAACTGATACACATTAGGGTTATGTAAGTTGCCCAAAGTCACAGAGCTAGTTATGTGGTGGAGCCTCGGTTCACACAGGCCAAATAACTAAAATCCAGAGTGTTTTATTTTCCCATGTTGTCAACTCTATAAAGAGCTTCAGATCTTTCAGATTTTTGAAGAGGAAATTTTAATAGTAGATATATTGATAAGTTTTTGTCCATTAACATATCAAATAGGATGGTAATATTTTACATATTTTCTCCCCTATCCTATATAAGAAAAGAGAAACATGTAAATTGACCATCCTTTTGCTATGCTCACCACCCAATCAAGGTGAATATGCAAATTAACCTGACAAAGATGGCGGGTTAATTTGCTGGGTGGAGAGCAGAAGCGGGAGAGCCGGCAGCTCGGGGGGACGTTGTTCCCTCGGTTGCTCCCTTTGGGGGACGTGGCTCCCTTGGTCACTGGGCAGACTAATCATAAAAACAATATATAATTATATATGTGTTTTCCGATGGACGTAGGCGACCCCTGTGAAAGGGTTGTTTGACCCCCAAAGGGGTCACAACCCACAGGTTGAGAACCACTGTCCTAGACACTAGAGCAAAGTGACTCTGGAGCAAGTTACTGTTGCGGTGGGGGATGGAGGGAAAGCAAAGGTGAGACACAAGTAAAATCAGTGTCTAGGAAAAATAAAAGGGTCGATATCCTAAAACTTCCAGGAAATCTCCACCAATGAAGCAAAGAAAAAAAAATGCCTCTATTATTCTGTGAGCAACAAACCAAACTGGGTTGGGGGTCTCAGACAATTCGTTCATATGATTGCAAAGACAGACATAAACTCCCAGATTGGAGAGGGCTCCACTAAGGGCTCCCAGATTGGAGAGGGTGCAGGTCGGGTTGAGGGACCCCCCACCCCAACCCTGTGCATGAATCTTCATGCACCAGGCCCCTAGTTCTATAATATAATGACAATTTAATGTCACACTTTAAGCCTGGTAATAACTTACATGTTGAAGCACTTTGCAGTTTTCATGATGCTTTCACATGTTTTTATTTCAGTTAATTCTCACAACCTTACCAGTAATGCATTAGTCCCATTTTGATCAGTCTATCACTTGGCCTAGGTTCCTGTGATTCTCCGACCAGGCCATTTTCTGTTATTCCAGATTAGCCTTTCTGCGTCATTACCCTACTTTTTAAAAACAAACAAAAACAAAATGGCCAAGGTTTTTCTCACTTCTATGACAATACCTTCAAATATAACATTTTATTTATAGTATTATTTTATATCTGGGAAGGCATTGAAAATTTTGCTCACCATATTCATGCTATTTTTTTTGTTTGCTTTGTAGCCTTGCAGGCCATCTCATTGAATGTGGTGCTCAGAGTACTGGTGGAATATTCACAGACTGGCATTTGGTACCAGACTGGTAAGGAGCTATGTTTTTTTTTTTTTAAATATATTTTATTGATTTTTTTACAAAGAGGAAGGGAGAGAGATAGAGAGTTAGAAACATTGATGAGAGAGAAACATTGATCAGCCGCCTCCTGCACATCTGCTACAGGGGATGTGCCCGCAACCCAGGTACATGCCCTTGACCGGAATCGAACCTGGGACCTTTCAGTCCGCAGGCCAACACTCTATCCACTGAGCCAAACCGGTTTCGGCGTGTTTTGTATAGCATATGTTATAGCATGGCACATAACATCTGCATTTATAAATTTTACTAGAGGCCCAGTGCATGACATTCATGCACTGGAGGGAGGGCGGTCCCTCAGCCTGGCCTGCACCCTCTCGTAGTCCAGGACCCCTCAGCGGACATCCCCCAAGGGGTCCTTAGTGGTGGGAAAGGCTCCCGTCACTGCTACTGTGTTCACCAGCCATGAACCTGGCTTCTGGCTGAGCGGCGCTTCCCTTTTGGGAGTGCACTGACCACCAGAAGGTAGCTCCTGCATTGAGCGTCTGCCCCCAGGTGGTCATTGTGCATCATAGTGACTGGTTGTTCTGCCATTCAGTTGATTTGCATATTAGTCTTTTATTATATAGGATTTTCTGTTTATGAAACTATAATTATTGCTATTTTAAATTTTGAATTGTTTTTATTTGTATTGTATATTGCATTTTATTTGTATTGTGAAACACAGACAGACTTTATACCCTAGCCGTCATTACCTTATTAGGATCCAGAGCTAAGTTTCAGGAGAATTCTTTTTGGCATGTTAATAATCATACTTCCCTAAAATAACATATGATATTTTATTATGGCCTCTAGTTTATTATTAGGCTGAGCTATGTACCTATTTGGGGTTGAATTATACTCCCCAAAGATATGTTGCAGTTCTAGCCCCCAGTACCTTAGAATGTGACCTCATTTGGAAATAGGGTCTTTACAGTGGTAGTCAAGTCAAAATGAGATCAGTAGGGTGGGCCCTAATCCAAAAGGACTTTTGTTCTTATAAAAAGAAATTTGGAGCTAGTGGAAGACACATACAGAGGGAAAACAATGTAAAGATCCTGTAAAGAAAGAATTGGGTGATGCATCCACAAACCAAGGAACGCCTGAAGCTAGGAAAAGGACAAGGAAGGATTCTCCCCTAGAGCCGTCAAGAGAGCTTCACCCTGCTTGTCAGCCCTAGGAAATGAATACAGTACCTAAAATAGAAATAGAGTCTTGCTTTCTTAGGATTAAATACACTAAATATACTGGAACCTTGAAATTTCAGAACATGCTGGTAAATTACTTTTTCTGTCATCCTATTCCATCTAGGGCTGTGTTGTTAGAAGTCTCTTGATCTCAGCTCTCAGAAGCTCCTACAACATGAGCCAACTTACTAATAAGAAGCTTAGAGTGCATAGGCCTTTGCCTCTAGTGTAAATTAAAAATCTATACACGACTTCTCAGACCCCTGTCAGTCTAGTCAGTGGCAATCTCTTTCAAGTCTTGTTGCCCACTCTTCCTCTTAACTTTGTCTAGAGCCAGGCAGGTGCTGCTCACTCTTCTTTCTAATTTTTCCTTCTCCTATTCCTAGGCTTCTTATGGTACCAGACTAATAGGAAGCAATAAAACATGAGGCTTATGACACCAATGGGAAATGTGTCCTCAGCCCTTTGCTCTTACAGGTCTGGATTCTCTCCCTCAGAATGCTCATCTGCTTTTGCAGTGTTGACACTGGCATGGGAGCAGATGGCTTCCAGATTTATATCTCCTGCCCTGCACACAACTCTACTAGGAATATCTGAATAGATTTGCTTCTGTTTATAATTTTATTCTTACCTTAAACTCATCAGCCTGTATTGAAGACTTCTATTTTTTTAAAAATATATATTTTTTTATTGATTTCAGAGAGGAGGGCAGAGGAAGAGAGAGCTAGAAACATCAATGATGGGAAAGAATCATTGATTGGCCACCTCCTGCACATCCCCATTGTGAAATCAAGCCTGCAACCCAGGAATGTGCCCAGACTGGGAATTGAACTGTGACCTCCTGGTTCATAGTTTGACATTCCACCACTGAGCCACACCAGCCAGGCAAGACTTGTACATTTTGAGAGTGATATGGTCGGTCTCCCACTGACCTAGTCTCTGGTGATCTTTTTTTCTCTTCTATAGACTCCCTTTATCTCATCAATTTTCAATAAGGTCAATTTTCAATACATAATATCTTTCACTTCCTTTCATATTTATCCACATTTGTACGTTTCTTATCTAGATTCTGAAGACTATCTTATCCTATATAATAGGGTAACACGCAAATAGACTGAACAGCAGAACAACCGGTCACTATGACATGCACTGACCACCAGTGGGCAGACGCTCAATGTGGGAGATGCCCCCTGGTGGTCAGTGTGTTCCCACAGGGGGAGTGCCACTCATCCACAAGCGGGGCTCGCTGCTTGCCTGCCAGCAAGGGGAGCAGCCCTAAGCCCGCAGGCGGACATCCCTGAAGGGTCCTGGACTGCGAGAGGGCACAGGCCAGGCTGAGGGAGCCCCCCCCCCGCCCCACCCTGTGCACTGGGCCTCTAGTAGTCTTCTAATTGGTTTCCATGCCTCTTGCTTCCAGTGCAACAGCTTTTCAACTGTGATACAGATTATTGACCTGTCGGAAACCTGAGATCCTAGATTTCATCATATTGGCCTTATCTGTTCAACTAGGTTATAAACTCTTTAAGGGCATGGATCTTTGCATTCCTATGATTATCAGCTGCATCTCTTAGCCCAGAATAACAATCAAGGAGCATAATCTCTAGAGACATTGCTTGGAGTCCTGGTTCTACTACTTCCTACTCCATGAGATGGGACAAGTTACTCAGCCTTTATGTGCTTCAATTCATCCATCTGCAGAATTAGGGTGCTGGTAATATCTATTGTCATTGCACTATTATGAGTGATATGTAGTAAGTTTTTAATCAAGTTTTTAATAAAGTGTTCATTTTTATTTTATCGTTTTGCACTATTTCTTCCCCCTCCCTCTCCTCCTCCCGTTCCTCCTCCCCCTCTAAAAATCAGTGGGGAATTTTTTTTAAAGGTCATGTTTAATTTTTAACATTACTAAATGACCATTTCAGAAGCAAACTAGGTTCATAAGCTATAACTCTACATTCTCTAAATTACCCTTAATCCCCCTTTTTGTTTATCTTTATGCTTCTTAGTTAACAGAAGATCAACTTTATAAATAAACTAGAGGCCCGGTGCATGAAAATTAATGCACTCAGGGTGGGGAAGGGGGTCCCTCAGCCCGGCCTGCGCCCTCTCGCAGTCTGGGACCCCTCAGGGGATGTCTGACTGAAGGCTTCGGCCCGCTTCCTGGAGGATCAGGCCTAAGTCAGTCAGACATCCTTCTGGCAGCCCAGGAGCCCTTGGGGGATGTCCTAAGCCATTAGTCAGACATCCTTAGTGCTGCCACGGAGGCAGGAGAGGCTTCCGCCACCACTGCTGTGCTGGCCAGCCATGAGCCAGCTTCTGGCTGAGCGGCACTCCCCCTGTGGAAGCACACTGACCACCAGGGGGCAGCTCCTGTGTTGAGCCTCTGCCTCCTGGTGGTGAGTGCACATCATAGCTACTGGTCGTTCCGCCTTTAGGGTCAATTTGCATATAACCCTTTTATTATATAGGATGGTTCTTTGAGAGCCGAGGCCCAGATTTCACCATTTTGGCTTTATAATTAAGGGAGGGAGGGAGAACCCAGCTGATCATTAATGGAGTAAGCCATGCTCACTCTGAGACTTATTAGGGACCAGAGAAATTTGATGGGGCAGAAATCTAATGATGTGCAGCCCTCTAGATGTCACAGCTCCTGCAGTCTCATAGGGGTTCTCATCACTTCCCATCAAGAGGAGCTAGAGCCAAAACCAGTTTGGCGCAGTGGATAGAGCGTCGGCCTGCGGACTGAAGGGTCCCAGGTTCGATTCCGGTCAAGGGCATGTACCTGGGTTACGGGCACATCCCCCGTGGGGGATATGCAGGAGGCAGCTGATCGATGTTTCTCTCTCATCGATGTTTCTAACTATCTCTCTCTCCCTTCCTCTCTGTGAAAAATCAATAAAATATATTTAAAAAAAAAAAAAGAGGAGCTAGAGACCATTTCCAAACCTTCTGAAAACAGTTCTCTGAATTTTTATACTGAATATTCTTCCATTCCTTTCAATGTGATTTCTTTCTGTTTGGCTCCCAGACATCACCCATATTCAGTACTTATCACACATGAATAAGCCATCATATGATTTTTAAAAGGTAATATAATATTAAAATGCACAGCTTTGGGTTATTGTTACTCATCAAAAGTATTGTTTGGTATAAGGTAATATCTTTTCCTGAGGTTTTCTTCCTGCTGTTGTGAACCACAGTGTCCCCTGATTTTCACCCAGGCACAATATAGGATTCCCCGTACTGGAATGTTTTCCTGATGGGCAGTTCATCCTCTCCAAGCCTCCTGGCACCGGGGGATTGGTCTCCTTCGGTACAGTGGCTGAGCAGCTAGTGTATGAGATTGGTGATCCGCAGCGTTTTCTTTTACCTGACGTCACTTGTGACTTTTCTCAAGTCTCTCTGACTGAAATTCCAGGTCAGTGACTAATAAGGGCTTGTATTCAAATGTTACATTCTCTCCCTTGCTCTCTAGAAGTTTTTAACATAAAATTGTGATTGTTTTCAATTCCAATACCATCTTTTCTAAGCCAGATGTGTAGATAACTTGAAAATTCTATGATGTGATTTATGGCATCTATTAGAAAGTAGTTGGAATGAAGTGGAAAGATTTTTTTTTAATTGCTTTTAACATGTTTAACAATTTGGCAAAAAAATAGAAAAATGGTGTCTTAACTGGGTATTTAGCCAATATTAAGGTTAGTTTTTTTGTGAACTTCCAAATCATTTTACCTGTATCTTTCACATGGCACTGAATGACTTTAGCTTTGTGTTATTCACAGATGTATGTATGTGTATGTGTATGTATGTGTGTGTGTGTGTGTGTGTGTGTATTTCATATGTCTTCTACTGCATTGTAGACTTCTTGAAAAGAAAACTTTGGTCTGGTTAATTTCTCTCTCCTTTGTAATCTCTGCTACAGCACCTTGCAAATAATAAATAAGAGATAGACATTTATTGACTGAATGAAGAAATAAATGCTTTATGTTCAATTAAAACCAATTGTCAAAACATCATAAAGAGAATGTAGACATGCTGGAGAGAAACAAATGTGCCTTTCAGTTTAAGAAGCAAATTATACACTTGAAGTTATAGTGTGAAGCTGAGGACAGGAGAAAGTGATAAACAGTGGAATGAATTTTTACTCAATCCATTTAGAATCCTTTCTGAACTTGAAATATATACCAGTACTGTATAGAAAGAAAATGTTTTAATCTGTGAATCCAGAAATTGTCTTAAATTTTGTGTATATAGTCACTGCTACTCTTCTAAATTAAATATGAAAGGTTTTACCCAAAAGAAAATCTTAATTTTTTTGCTTCAGCAATTCAAACAATATTGACTAATATTTCTTCCATTTAGACTTTTTTCAATGATATAGTAATTTTGTCCCAAATGAAACATATTCCACTTGGCTTCCTACGTTTTCCATAAGTAGCCTGCAACTGGCGTACCTTAAATAGCATTCTTAGCGATTGCAAACTAAAAATCATCTCTATTGAGTAGTAAGATGATACAGGCATACCTCAAAGATATTGCAGGTTTGGTTCCAGACACTTCAGTAAAGACAATATAGCAGTAAAGTGAGTCACAAAGTTTTTGGCTTCCCAGTGCATAGAAAAGTTATGTTTATACTATCCTGTAGTCTGTTAAGTGTGCGATAAGATTATATTTTTAAAAACAATGTATATAACTTAATTTTAGAATACCCTGTTGCTAAAAAATGTTAATCATCATTTGAGCCTTCAGTGAGTCATGATCTTTTTGCTGTCAAGGGCTGCTGACTGATCAGGGGGATGGTTGCTGAAGGCTGGGGTGGCTGTGGCATTTCTTAAAAGAAAGCAACGGTTACGTTTGCTGCATTGATTGTCTCCTCCTTTCACAGACGATTTCTATGTAGCATGCCAGGCTGTTTGACAGCATAAACCCACAGGAGAACTTTCAGCATTGGAGTCAGTGCTCTCAAACCCTGCCATTGCTTCATCAACTAAGCTTATGTAATATTCTAAAGCCTTCGTTGTCATTTCAACAGTCTTTATAGCATCTTCACCAGGAGTGGATTCCATCTCAAGAAACCACTTTCTTTGCTCACCCACAAGAAGCAATTCCTTATCCACTTAGGTTTCATCATGAGGTTGCAGCAATTCAGTCCCGTCTTTAGGCTCCGCTTCTAATTCTAGTTCTCTTGGTATTTCCACCACATCTGCAGTTATTTCCTCTGCTGAAGTCTTGAATCCCTCAAAGTCATCCGTGAGGGTTGGAATCAGTTTCTTCCCAACTGCTGTTAATGTTGATATTTTGACCTCTTCCCATGAATCGTGAATGTTCTTAGTGGCATTGAGAATGGTGAAGCCTCTCCAAAAGGTTTTCAATTTACTTTGGGCAGATCCGTCACTATCTCTGAGAGCTATAGGAACTATATTTTGTAAATAAGACTTGAAAGTCAAAAGTACTCCTCCACGGGCTGAAGAATGGATGTCGTGTTAGCAGGCATAAAAACAACATTAGTATCTCCCTCTTGTATTTTTTTAGAGAGAGGAAGTGGGAGAAAGGAGAGAGGGAGAGAGAGAGAGAGAGAGAGAGAGAGAGAGAGAGAGAGAAAGAGAGAAACGTTAATTTGTTGTTCCACTTATTTATGCATAGTTGGTTGAATCTTGTATGTGCCCTGATTGTGGATTGAACCCACAACCTTGGCATAGTGGGATGACGCTCTAACCAACTGAGTTGCCTGGCCAGGGCCAGCACTAATCTCTTTGTACATCTCCCTCAGCGCTCTTGGGTGATCAGGTGTGTTGTCAATGAGCAGTTATATTTTGAAAGGAATCTTTTTTTCTGAGCAATAGGTCTCAACAGTGAGCTTATAATATTCAGTAAAACATGTTGTAAACAGATATACTGTTGTTTCACATATAAAGAGCAGGAAGAGTGGATTTAGCTTAATTTTTAAAGATCCTAAGAGTTTCATAATAGTAAATGAGTGTTGGCTTTAAAGTCAGGAGCTGCATTAATGCCTAACAAGAGAGTCAGCCTGTCCTTTGAAACTTTGAAGCCAGACATTAGCTTCTCCTCACTAGTTATGACAGTCATAGGTGGCATCTTCTTCCAGTAGAAGGCTGTCCTGTCTACATTGAAAATCTGTTGTTCAGTGTTGCCATTTTCATTATCTTAGCTAGACCTTCTGGATAACTTACCGCAGCTTCTACATCAGCACTTGCTTTCTTACCTCGAACCTTTATTTTATGGAGATGGCTACTTTCCTTAAACCTCATGAACCAACCTTTGCCAGCTTCAAACGTTCCTTCTGCCGTTTCCTCTCTGCTTTCAGCCTTCGTAGAATTGAAGAGAGTCAAGGCCTTCCTCTGGATTAGGATTTGGCTTAAGGGAATTTATGGCTCCTTTGATCTTCAATCCAAACCACTAAAACTTTCTCCATATCAGCAATAAAAGCTGTTCCACGTTCTTATCAGCCATCTGTTCACTGAGGTAGCACTTTTAATTTCCTTCAGGAACTTCCCCTTCGCGTTAACAACTTGGCTACCTGTTTGGCACAAGAGGCCTAGCTTTCAGTCTATCTCATTTTTGACCTGCCTTCCTCACTAAGCTTAATAATTTCTAGTTTTTGATTTAAAGTGAGAGATTTGCGACTCTTCACTTGAATACTTAGTGGTCATTGTAAGGCTATTAATTGGTCTAATTTCAATATTTCTTGAAATTAGAGGGATTAGGAAGGCCCCAGAAGAGAGAGAGAGATGGGAATAACCCTTTAGCGAAGCAGTCAGAACACAGACATTTATTACGTTTGCCGTCTTATATGGGCACAGTTTGTGGCTCCCCCAAGCAATTATAATAGTAATGATCACTTATCAGAGATCACCATCTATATATATATAAAACCAGCGACCAGAACTCCCTAACGACCAGTCGCTATGACGCCCGCTGACTGGGGGTAGGGCTGGCCAGCCAACCTCCTGTAGCCTCTCCCCCCAGCCGGCACCGCCCCCAATTGCTCCCCTACCCCAATAGGGGGCAGAGCCAGCTGGCCAACCTCCTGAAGCCCCTCTCTCCACCTGGTCCCACCCAAGATCGGCCCCCCCACCCCATTGGCTCATGGCCCTTCCCCCCGGCCAGCTTCACCTGCGATTGGCCCCCCAACTCTGATCAGGGGCAGGGCTGGCAGCTACCACCATGGCCCCTCCCCCTCAGCTGGCCCCATCCTCAATCAGTCCCCCCACCAATCAGGGGTGGGGCCGGCTGGCCAACCTCCTACAGCCCCTCCCCTTAGCCACTGGCCCCGGATCATCCCTCCCAACTCCATTTGGGGGAATGATTGGCTGGTCCACCGCCCACAGCCCCTCCCCACATCTGGCCTCACCCCCAATCGGCCCCCCCACCCCAATCGGAGGCAATTGCCTGTGACCCCTACCCCCAGCTGGCCCGGCCCTGATTGGGCTGGGCCAGTGGACCCCACCCATACACAAATTTGTGCACTGAGCCTCTAGTAACAAATATAACAGTGAAAGACAAATATTATGACTTACCAAAATGTGACACAGATTAGAGAAGTGAGCAAAATGCTGTTAAAAAAAATGGCACCGATAGACTTTCTGGGTGCAGGGTTGCCACAAACCTCAATTTGTGAAAAGTGCAATATCTGTGAAATTAGGTATGCCTGTATTCATTTATTATTTCTGCTGTTCCTCTCTTTTTCCTATGTCTCTATAGTACTGTTTCTAAATATGTAGTTTAAACAAAGTATTAAATACAAGGTAAAATGTGACAACTTGTTCTTCAAATAATATGGAGAACAACCAAAATTGATCTGCAGCTGCTTCTCTAAGAACAGTCTCAAGGCTACTGTCTTAGGCAAATCATCATTGTTGCCGTTATGCATTGCACATGGCCTTCTAAAATGTATAATTTGTATTTATGATGCTTTAAAATGCGGTGGTCGTAATGCAATATAAAATAACTTTAATTAGTATATTTATTCTTTTTCCACTTCAGTCTGTTAAAAAAATAATAAACTCCGAGTGAACTTTTACCCTGTAAATGCCCTGACATGACATATTTGAACTTTCCGTGAACTTTCACATGAACTTTTAGTTATCCTCTGAGAAATATAACAGATGGAAATTGGGCAGATTTTTGAAATATTTTTAGATGCTGTACTTTGACATGTTTAACAGAGACAGGAAGGCCAGTTATCTCTGTCCGGTGTTTACTTTGCTGACTTTATGGTACTGCCGGCTGTTTCGTTATATTATATGCCTGAATTAAGAGGTTCGGGTTATATATTTTTGTTTGGCTTCTTGATTTTAAACCGATACTTGTAAATGCATTTAAAGACAAAGCTAACCTGGGTCATAAAATGTAAGAAATTCTAAGGGAGCTTTATTGAACCTATTGCAATAATATTGTTTCAAATCATTGAGATACTAGGGCCTTTTAAGGTTCATTTCAGGTTGTAGCATATGAATCAGATATGTTTTTCACTTTGAATAGTTTGCAGCTAGGAATTCAGTTCAAAATGCATGGGGGTTTCTGAACGGTCACTTGAGAAAGGAAGAGGAAAATTAATTGAGCATCACTGTGATCCTGGTACTGCCATGGTGTGAGATAGGCTCCTTATAAGTATTTAATCTGCAGCTCTCTTTTGAAGTAGTTTGTATGTTCATTTTACAGAAGAGGAAAGGGAGGCAGAGAGGTTGAGTAATTTGACTGAGAACACACAGCTAAACTGGGATTTAAATCTAGGTCTCCCAGATTTTCAAATCCTTGCTCCTTCAACAATTTTTTGCTCCCAGAAACAAAATGTTTATTTGATCAAATAGATACTAAAGATAAAAGTGTGATAAAGCTATAATACCCTTATAATCTTTGTTTTGAGAAATTAAAGTTTTCTTTATTGATTGCACAAATATTGTTAAGTAAGTTAGATTTAAAAACTCTCAGAATGCTTTCAGTGATATGAAGAATGCTTTCAGGAGTGACTAAGATTTTGGCATCTCTTGAAAATTACGTATTGTCTACAAAATTATGATACATCTTATCACATTTTCCAAATAATGCAGGAATGTATATTATTTATCCACTGATAATACATCTTCTTGCTTAGAATCAATTCTTATTAACACCCACTTTATTTTCATACCATAATTTATTCATCCTGAGTAGTGTTTTAGATATTACTTTGTTCAGAGAGATGATAGTATGGACACAGACGTGTAAAAATGGCACATGACTGCATTTATGAGATGAGAATGTGAACTGTATTAAGCTGTAATTAGCTCAACTTCTCTGACACTTCACTAAGTAAATACAGTTTTATTGCTGAGGCTGATAAAGATCTTTTCATTTCAGAAGGATGTGTTCAGAAGCTTAAGAGGCCAGTTGTGATCTTGTCAATGATGTAATTTAAATAGATAGCAAGTTAAAATAAGTTGCATTTCTTGTTTTAGGGGAATTTCTAATATTCTCCATTCTTTAATTTTTGAGTTAATTTTAAAAACACAGCTGTGTATTAAAAGTAATGAACAGATTTTGTACTGAAATAAGTGATCCTGATTTTCTCTTTAATGTTTAGGTGTTGAAGGTGGAGCGGTGCGGGTCCAAGGAGCAAAGGGGTCGCTTCCTTCTTCCTTTTATAAGGTCTTTTCTCTTGTGTGATTTTGTTACCTGCTTAGAATTCAGGGAGGAGGCACATTAATTTCCCTCTGTGCAATAGATAGGGGATTGAATTAGGCATAAAGTATTAATTTCCTGTAGAAAGTAGGCAGAGAACATGGGGAGGGGAGGACAAGCCCACAGACCATTTTTGGTTTCTTGATATTGGTAAGATTAATTGGTATATATAAATTCCAAAACTCATACTATGGCAATTCCTTAAATTTAGGGTAATTATTATTTATATGAAACTACAGGTGTGTATGGTAGTACCACAATTACAAAGCACCATAGAGAAGGACCAGAGGATAGGTTTTGAAGTATTAATACAGAGAACGTATATCTGTATGACATTAAAAATAATGTTACTATTTTAGATGTGATATGTTCATGGCAGAAAACAAAATTTAGGCAAATGTGCTTTTTTTTTTTAGGCTGTTGCTTTAACAGGGCTCTGAAGGCTATGAGGTGATGCTCTTTCTAAAAGTAAAGCATCAGTTTTTAAAAAAGGCAAACTGAAGTTTTAAAAATGTTATTTATAATCTACAAATATTCTAGTTAGGACTTTTTGATTGCAAGAGACAAACTAGAATAAACAAACATAAGTGGCAGTCCACACAAATATAAACACATATTTAGATATTTTGATTATATTAATTTAACATTAGAAGCATTTCTTCATGATTAAATACTTTTAACATTATTTCAAAAGTGCTCCATAGCATTCCATTATTGGCATATTTCATAGTTTACTTAAACATTACATCCTTGTTGGACATTTAGATTTTTTCCAATGGAGTGTTTTCAAATTCTTGTCCCAAGTAAAGGAAAAGTTTGATTGGAAGCTTAAATAGCACAATTAAAGCCACAAAAAACATTTTTCTAAATTCAGAAATCAAGGTCAAATATAGTTGTAATTAATTATCTAGTTAATTTAGTTAGTAAAATGTTTAAATAACATTGAATTCAGTGTTGACTCGAAAGTAGTTTTTAAAGAACATATTTCTTATAATGAACCTTAAGTCTGAATTTACTTTTGAGTTGTTGTTCTTCAGTTTTTGTCATTTGGTAATCAGGATGTGCCTTCACAGTTGGGCCAGTTTCTTCCATAATTTTAACCATTACTTATAAGATCTATGCTAACATTTGCAGTTAGAGCTTTGAGTTTCTTGAAACTGTGCCATATCGCCATTAAAAATAAAGCCACAATTCTGATTAAAACAGTTTTTATATATTTTTCTAACTTTCTACTATGAAATTACATTTTTATTATGACCTTACCTCCCACCATTTATTTTTATTTTTTTAATATATTTTTATTGATTTTAGGGAGGAAGAGAGAGCAAGCGAGAGATAGAAACATCAATGATGAGAGATAATCATTGATTGGCTGCCTCCTGCATGCCCCACACTGGGGATTGAGGCTGCAACCCGGGCATGTGCCCTGACCAGGAATCAAACTGTGACCTCCTGGTTCATAGGTCAATGCTCAACCACTGAGCAACACTGGCCAGGTCCCACGATCAATTTTTAAAGCTTCCACTTTACCTCTATGAAAGTCATTATTTCATTTAAGAAAATGCAACTTTAAGTGTACTTGGAACTAAAAAGATAATTTCTGCTCAGTAGTTATATGGTCCATTCTAGGGCATGTTATTGTTGGCTTAGAGGATACTGTTGTTTATATTTGTAACCTTATGTCATCAGGTAAGCGCTTCTTATCACGATGGTTTCAGAGCCACTGCTGTCTGCCCAATGGGAGGGCCAAAGGCAACTGAAAAGGCAAGGAGAACAGCTGAAAGTATTTTGAAAAGGTTTGTACATGAAACAAAAAGATTTTTTTTTCTAGTCTAACTAAATTTAAAGCAAGGCAGTGACCAAGTTGTTTAACAGGAATCATTAAAATCACATTATGTTAAGGTCACTTAACATTTCCCCTGAAAGTATTTATATGTTCATTCAGCACACACACAGAAAGCAACAGGTACTGATACCAATGAGCCCTGCACCAACAACTTTACAGTTTAGCCTGCACAGATACCTAGAAACGTGTTAGAAAAGTTCTATGGATGCTAAATTCTACTAGAGAACCTATACTTTTCTTTGTCTTAACCTAAAGATTATGTTTAGAAAGTTAACATAATGCACACAGGCAATGGAGTCAGAAACAACTGGCCCTTTCACAGGTCATATGGCGCCTACAAGTGTTGGTGTCAGGAAATAATTTCATTTGTCCCAGAGAGTTCTCTTTTTTAAAAAAAAAAAATCCATATAAAGTAATTTTATGATATTTCTGTCACCAAATTTAACAACTTTTATAAATTTTCTAATGCCCGAATCAAATAATTCACATCCTAGCCACAGGAGTAAAGTTCCCTACTATGTTATGCGTTTTAAGTATGTTATTGAGTTAATCAGGAGAAAGATTCAAACCCCTATTAATAAAAATAAGTATTGATGACTGATATAAAAAGGCAAATTAGTGCTAATTTTTTTAATGAGAAGAAACTCATACCACCGTATTTCAATTCTTCACCAACAATGATGATCATAAAACATTTTAAGGTGCAAAAAAATAAAAACAGGAAAATGAATGAAATAGCCCATGATACCATCATTTCATATAGAATCCAAGTGTTTTTAAGTTAAAGACAACTACAGTTTGAACATTGTCAATGAATGAATTAATTCTCTCTTTCATCTAACATTTGAATCACTTACTGCATGCCAATCACTTCTGGACCCTGACTATATAATTGTGAGCAGACAGGGTGGCTATCCTCATGGAGTTTAGTATGTGGATAAACATTAAACTAATAACTGACAAATAAAGATTTGAAAAGTACTTTGAATAAAAAGAGTGTTATGAAAAAGAATAATAGGAGAACAGAATTTAAATTTAGCAGGTAAGGAAGGCTTTACTAAGTGGTATTTAAACAGATAAACCTAAAAGATAAGTACCTTTGTAGGTACTTAAGTAAAATAAAAGCAATGAAAACATAGTTACATATCAAAATATCTGACACACATTATTCAGTAAATATTGCTGAATGAATGACTATTCCAAAAGTCTTAAAGCAAACATTAAAACAAAGAAAGCATAAAACAAGATGTCAAAAGTCAAGTCAAAATCATAGTTGTGTAAGTGAACATAAATGTTATAAATTGCTCAATCAAAAGATAGTCTCTTAGCCCAACTAGTGTAGCTCAGTGGTTGAGTATCAACCTATGAACTAGGAAGTCACAGTTTCAATCCCAGTCAGGGCACATGCCCAGGTGGCAGGCTCCATCCCCAGTAGGGAGTGTTCAGGCGGCAGCTGATCAGTGATTTTTCTCTCATCATTGATGTTTCTATTTTTCTCTTCCTTCCTCTCTCTGAAATCAATAAAAATATTTTTTAAATGGTAATCTCTTAGAATCAATTAAAATGAATATTCAAGCAAGTGTTATAATGTGCATTGAAATAAAACAATTGAAAAAAGTAAAAAATATCAGAATAGGCAAGAAACAAGAAAAAGGGTGAGGAGGTAAAAAAGAAGAGGAAGAGAATGAGAAAGAAAACAAAGGGAGTTGATAGTGATACTAAAGTAGAATTTAAATGGCATAAAATGTATCACACACAGTAAAGTTCATGTAGATATACTAAACATGGCATTGAGACATTTAGGTCAGAACTGCTAGATACATTAAGGAAAATGGAGAGAAATACAATTGCTGTGGAAGACTTTAACAGATCGTAGTATTTATCAAGTTAATTTAAACAGAACATAGAGTATTAGAATAATATAATAGTGTTGAATTAATAGCTACAGATAGAACATTTTCTCCCAACAGACAAGTATGCACCTTGTTGCCAAGCATCCTCAAGGCTACCTTACTCCATTTCAGGAAACGGAAAATTTGCAGATCACAGCCTTTGACCATATGTAATACAACAGATTAATAATAAAACTTTAAGCAACTAAACTCTAATCCCTCAGAAACCTAAAAAGTACTTGCACCTGTAATTATTGGGTCAAAGAGAAAACTCTTCAATTTTAGACTGTTTAGAAAATTAAGACATTGAGGCTATAACACCAAATGTTGTGATTTGAAGCTAAAGCTAATATTCAGGAATGAGTTGATACCCCAAATGCCCTAAATTGCCCCAGTCCTTCAACTGTAATTGTTATTAACATCCAAAATGGGTGATCTTTATCAATAAAACTGATGAACAAAAATAGATACAGAGGCAGAGCAGTATCGAACAGACTGTCAAACTACGGAAGGAAGGCTGGGGAGGGTTGAGTGGGAGAGGTAAGAGATCAACTAAAGGATTTGTATGCATGCATATAAGTATAACCAATGGATGCAAGATCCTGGGGGGTTGGGAAGGCCAGGGGACGATCAATGGGGAAGAAAAGGAGACATATGTACTACTCTTAGTAATACTTTAAGCAATAAAATAAAATAAAAAATAAAAAAGAACCAAAACTAAAGAAATGTTGGAGTTGATCTACCATAAATTCATGAATATTTTTTGTCACCTATACTTTGCTGCAGAACTCGTCTTATGTTTGAAAAAGCTGGCTTAGGAGATTATAGTGAAGTTCACATACAAATTTTAGGATCTGAAGAAACATATGGAGCACAAGCTAAAGCAAATGTAAATGGAGTAAGTAGAACAGCCCATATTTCTTAAGTTCCAATGTAAGTGAATGGTTTGGAATATTCTTAATCATTTACAGATGAAAGTATTTACTGTAAAGACTGACCTAAGGTTTAATGGGTTTTGAATTTTGGGTTACTTCAATTTTATAGAATCTATTTTTTAAATCTATGTTCTACAACAAGCTGGTTATTCAGTTTGAATTTTCTATATGCCTACTGCAAAACTCACCCTAATTCCATCCCCTTTCTTTCTTATCCTACATTTAATATTTGAGTTATGTTTAGGCTTTGGATGTCACATATATGGTTTTCTTCAAAAGTGTTTAGAGAGCTATGAAATTTAAATTTTTAACTTCTGATGAGTTCTTAATACATATGTTGATCTTTAGGAGCAAAAATAGAAATAACATTTCTTTCATTCTTACAGGAAATTTTCTAGCTAGTCACTAGAAAAGGTATAAGAGATTCAGAATTGTTTTTTGGCTTACATTAAAAAATTCAATATGTAAAGTATGTCATATCTATTGTGACCACCATTAAAAATCAGTTTCATTAATCTATTTCAAGGCATTTTGAGATTATTTTAAAAATATGAAGTCTTATCAGTGTCTCATTAAATTATGGATAATTAATTTGACCTTATCCGGATAGTTTTTTTCTCTATCATATATTTAATTCTAACAGCATTATTATGGGTGTGTCTTATATAACTTTCTACTTAACATCTTTAACCATTTTGAATAATTTTCAGGATTTTTTAACCTCAACAGGTTAAAAAAGGTTTGGCCATTTTATTATTCTGGATTATTTGTAGGTATTTTGGCCAATTGTTACTGCTTTCACTTAAGTGTTAATCAAAGATGGGAAAATGTATGGGAAATAACAATAACAATCACAACACCAATTGAAAGGTTAATATGTGCTAGGCACTGTTGTAAATTCTTTATTTGTGGTCACTTAGCTATCACAACAACCCTTTTAGGTACGTGTTGATATTTCCATTTTATAAATGTGGAAACTCAGGCACAGAGAGGTTGAGTAATTTGCCTATGTTCAGACAGCTAAAGAGGGGGAGCAGGACCAAATTTTGAACCCCTACAGTCTCCTAGCATTTGCACTTTTAACCTTAGGAGCAAGAGTTTCTTTTCAATGTAGAGTTGATTAAAAAGATCTAAACCCTTTGTAACTGAATTATTAAGGCTAAGTAAATATAGTAAGATAATTCATTATATTTTAGAAAAGAAAAATAATATTGTTATATATAGTCTTAGGTATATTAAATAATTCAAGTATCTGTGTCCAGATCTTTATTAAGACTCTTTTCTGTTTAGGAATTTTCTCTTCTATATTAAACAGTGAACTCAGCAAAATATTGGATAAATATTTTATTTTGGAGAAAGAATTGTTGGTTGCATGATTTTTTGCAGCCTGTTTTTCATTTTGTAGTATAAAGCCCCCAAATGCCAAGAACTAGTTTATTTTGTAGACTAGTGTGTGGTAAGGTCAGGATATAAACTTAGGGGCTATTTAGAATTATATGAGAAATTTTAGATGCTTGAAAAAACTCAGAAACAAGAACCAGGTGTCAAAGTGTAGATATTTCTTTGTATGCAAAAATGTGTGTTCTATTAGTTGCTAGGTGATTTAATTGCCATATTTTGTAATTCCCATATTTAATTGACTTGATTAGATTGAGTGAATGTAGAACATAAAATGAAAGGTTTATTTTGAAAGCCAACTTTTAGTCTATTGTTTGAAAGGGACTCTTCATTAAAGCTTGCTTGAAAACAGTACATAATGTCTACTTTTCATGATGTGCCCATGAACCTCTATTTAGTCACATAATTAAATAGTCAGATTCATTAATTTGGTTTTAGAGAGAGATATTGACAATACATATAATGAGATAAGTAGAAGGTAATTATTGGTCTATTAAAATAATTATAGCTTATATTTGTACTTGAAGAAGTGTTTCACATCTAATGCTACATTATTTTATATTACTGACTCCAGAAGTAGCTAGAAAGCTGATATTATCTGCATTTTACTGGAAAGGAAAATGAAGTTACAGAAAATGGTGGCATAGGTAAACACCGGAAATTGCTGCCTCGCACAACCACTTCAAAAATACAACTAAAAGACAAAACAGACATCATCCAGAACCACAGGAAGGCTGGCTGAATGGAAATTCTACAACTAGAAAGAAAGAGAAAAGCACACTGAGACTCAGAGAAGGTATGGAAGTAAAGTGCAGAGGTACGGAGGCACATGCAGAAAGGGCTGGCAACTGAGGACACGTTTGTTTTTTTCAATCGGGAGGGAGTCTCAAGCTCCCAATGGCTCTGAACTCCAGTTCTGGGTGAGTCTCTGGGGACCCAGACTCATACAGGGAGAAACTGGACTGTCTGGCAGGTCCCATACAGGGAGAAACTGGCACGTCTGGCATTGGTTGGAACTCGAGGGTGGCTTTCTTTCAGAGGTGCTTGCAGCAATTACTGGGACACTGGTATCCGGGGCCTCTTAGGGCAGGACTGAGGATCAGCCATAGCTGTTTGCTCTGCCCTGTAGATTCCCTGAGACCCTCGCCCCACCCAAGCTGTGTTCAGAGGCTTTTGCATATGCATGACCTGGCC
>NW_006295491.1:211737-219204 GCF_000327345.1 Myotis davidii | reverse complement strand
AGCAAAAAACACCCAACTGTAAAAAGAAAAAGAAAAAAGGATCCAAAAATATGAAGATAGTGTAAGGAGCCTCTGAGACAACTTCAAAAGTACCAACATTTTGGGGGTGCCAGAAGAAGAGAGAGAGCAAGATATTGAAAACATATTTGAAAAAATAGTGACAGAAAACTTTTTTCACCTACCTGGTGAAACAAATAGACTTACAAGTCCAGGAAGTGCAGAGAATCCCAGACAAAAGGAACCCAAAGAGGCCCACACCAAGCCACATCATAATTAAAATGGCAAGGGTTAAAGAGAAAGAGAGAATCTTAAAAGCAGCAAGAAAAAAGCAGTTAGTTACCTACAAGGGAGCTCCCATGAGACTGTCAGCTGACTTCTCAACAGAAACTTTTCAGGCCAGAGGGAGTGGCAAGAAATATTCAAAGTGATGAATAGCAAGATGTTACAACCAAAATTCCTCTACCCAGAAAAGCGATAATTTAGAATTGATGGTCAGATAAAGAGCTTCACAGATAAGAAAAAGCTAAAGGAGTTTATCAACACCAAACCAGTATTATATGAAATGCTGAAGGGTATTTTTTAAGAAGAGGAAGAAGAAGAAAAAGGTAAAGATACAAATTATGAACAACAAACATGCATCTATCAACAAGTGAATCTAAGAATCAAGTGAATAAATAATCTGGTGATCATAATAGAATCAGGGACATAGAAAGGGAATGGACTGACTATTCTTGGGGGGAAAGGGGTGTGGGAGATTCGGGAAGAGACTGGACAAAAATCATGCACCTATGGATGAGGACAGTGGGTGGGGAGTGAGGGCGGAGGGGGGGGTGGGAACTGGGAGGAGGGGAGTTGTGGTGGGGAAAAAAGGAACAAATGTAATAATCTGAATAATAAAGATTTAATTTAAACAAAATAAAAAAATAAAGTTATAGAGACATGAATTGATAATTAAGGACAAGCAGATCTTCAGAATAAGAATGACCACACATTTCAAAGAAGGTGATTACTGAATTCTTTTAATTTTTAAATGGCATTTTTATTTATATACTTTTATAGTTAATTCTGTTTCCAAGTAGGATAATTGATTAATGCTATGAACTACCCAAAGATTGTAGGTCATCTTTGTTGCAAATATTCTTCAGGAGCTATAGCAATTTTACACATATAATTTAAAATCATCTGTCATATGAAAAAGTAATGGGCATTGCCCTGGCCGGTGAGGCTCAGTTGGTTGGAGCATCATCCCATGCACCGAAAGGCCACAGGTTTGATCCCTGCTCAGGCTACATATCCAGGTTGTGGGTTTGATCCCCGGTGTGGGTGTGTATTAGAGGCAACTGATACACATTTCTCTCTTGAATCAATGTTTCTCTCTCTCTTTCTCTTTAAAATCAATAAAAACATATCCTCAAGTGAGGGTTAAAAGAACAACTAAAAAACTATCACCCTTTTAAGAAAAAAAGTAATGAGCATCAATTAAATAAAAGAAAGGACAAATGGAAAAAACAACAAAGGCATTTTGCAAATACAATTTTAGCAATTTTCCGACCTATCTTTACCATGTGTCAAGTTAAATTCCTAAGATAAAATAATTATTATTAATATATAGGGGACTAAGAGTTTTATCATCTATTTTTAATAAGATGTTTATTTCGTGAACATGTGTGACATAATCAGGAAAACTTATAATAAACTTCTTATAGTAAACATGCATACCAGAAATATTTATATAACCCAGAAAAAAAATCTCTTATGTTGCACAAATACAGCTTGTGCCCTATTTTGACCTCCGCATTTGTTCATTTCTACTCTTTGTCAACAGGGTCCGCGAGAAGTAGTTCTTTGGTTTTCGGTACATCACAAAGAGAAGAAGGCACTGGAAATTTTTTCAAGAGAAATTGCACCAGCAGGGACTGGAATGGGTAAGCATATATGTATTTATAGTTGCAGTTCTGAGAATCCCTTACTTTCTAATCACCATCGTCAGTTGCAATATTCATTAATTAGACCTCTGAATATGCGTAATAGTGGATTTAGGTGATAATCCCAGACAGAGCAACCTGGTAAAGTTTATTATAGGTTTGTTGTGCCCATGTCACCACCCACCTCATCCTGGGTTCCAGTTTCCCTACATTGGGGTCCTTTTTCCCCAGAATGGACTCCTCTAGTGCCCTCTGAACAGGTCCCGTGCTGCCCTGTGCCACTCCACCCCCGGCCCCGACACACAGGGCCCTTCCTTCGGTGCCCTTGCTTTCCCCTCACAGCTGAAATTGACCTGCTACCCTCACTGGACTGGGCCTCTCAAGGCTTCAGTTTTGCTAATCCAATGAACTTATCCTATCATGGGTTATAACTTTTGAAAGGCCATGAATTCCCACATTGCACATATGGAGAAATGTAGCTTAGGGAGGGAGGTGAGCAAAATGAGAGAAGGCAGATGCCCTCCTTTGGCTCCTAAGAAGAGAAGTAAAATTTTCTAGTAATATTAGTGTCACGGGGAAGAGTTCTGTTCCTTTTCCACTACGTTCCTTTTCCTCTACCTACGATGAGAAATGAAGGGGGGAATTGAATATTGGCGATGCAAGACTTACATTTTAAAATTAATACAAAGCAAAAGTGAACAAGTGGGACTACCTTAAACAAAAATACTTCTGCACAGAAAAAAAAACCAACAACAGCCACCAATAAAATAAGGCAACCTATGAAATGAGAAGTATTTGCAAACCATATATCTGATAAAGGGTTAAGGAGCTTATACAGTGAACAGCAAAAAACCCAAACAATCCAATTTTAAAAAGGGCTGAGGAATAGACATTTTTCCAAAGAAGACATACAAATGGCCAACAAGTACATGAAAAAATTGTTGAATATCACTCATCATGAGGAAAATGCAAATCAAACCACAGTAAGTTGTCACCTTACACTTGTTAGAATTATTTAAAAAAGAGAGAGTAAGATAACAAATGCTCCTCAAGAAAGGGGATTGGGAGAGGGAGAGAGACAGAGACAGGCAGAAAGGAAGAAAAGGAAGGGGGAAGGGAAAGAATAAGGATTGGGACAAAAATGTGAACATATTTTTAAGCTGCAAAGTAATACACATGAGCAAAATGCAAAGTGATCTCAATGAAATATTTGTACAGTATCTATATAATCTAGCCCCGTCTCTTCTCAGACTGCATATTGCGCATCACGTTTTTATTGATGATTTGGAATTGCCATTTTGAACATACGAACTGTATAGACTGATATTCCCTCTATAGTTTCCATTAATCTTCAGGTTTGAGAGAAATAAAATCCATAATGAGTTTCACTATTTTTTTAGTTTGTGATGCCACTAAAAAACAGTTTCTAAGTGATATTGAATTTGGGAAGGAGTTTAGGGGTTCTGGGTACTATTAAATATCCTCATTCTAGGACTAATTTTTTGGTACGGTTTCTTCTAATGGGACAAGCACAGCACACAGGCACAGGGTGGAACAGCCTGACACAATTTTACATCCTGCATAACGAGTTGCCAGCTTTCTGCGTTCAGAAAGGTCCCATTTCTGACATATCTGTGCCTTTGCTGCTCCCCAGTAATCCAATCCCACATTGCAGATTGCAGCACCCCATTTCCAGGTGTCAGATTCTATATAGGTCAAGGTTCTTGATCTCAAACAGAACTCAAGCGAGTTTAAATAGAAAGAGAGATTTATTGAAAGTTATTAGGTGTCTCCCAGAATCTTAGGAGAACCATAGAACCAATTTGGATACTACTCAGTCAGCACACACACACACACACACACACACACACACACACACACACATACATTGATTCTGCTGCATCAGGCAGGTAGGAAAATGTATGTCAGAGTCCACCTTAGTTGTCTCAGAAGAACACAGGGCTCCGCCACCCTGCTCCCCAGCAGATACCAACTCCCTGCATGCAGTGCCCACCTCTCATGGGTCATTTGTCATCCAAGTCCTGGTTAGATGCCTTTGCTTCCTGGGAACTTAGGCCACATGCCAGCACTCCAGCTACAAGAAGACTGGGAAATGTTGGAGTTAGAATGGGTGAGGGTGAGCCAACCTGCAGGATTGGCCGCAGTTCCCTGCTTCCTTACAATTTCATTGTGAGACTTTAGGCAAGGTGCTTATCCCTCTATAACAAATCCATTTTCCTAATACCTAACATGAGGATTTTGGACCTCATGGATTCCAAGAGTTTTTACAGTAATGCAAATCTGCATCTGTACTAGTTACAGTTCTGGCTTCCAGTGAGGGAATCCTTACAGTAACTAGTGAAAGTAAGTCAATGGGACTTATTGACTCAGAACTTAATTGTGGGAAGAGCAAGGCTGAAGCTGGCATTAGCGGTGTCTGTCTGTCTCAGCTGGCCTCTCACGGTCTCTCCTCTCTGCTTTGTGTAACGACTAGCTCCTCCATGAAGCTAGAGCAGCAGCCCCTGACCCCTCCAAAGCTCACATCTGAGATCATAGAGGAAAAGAGTTCTTTTCCAGACTCAGTTTTAAAGGTCCCAAGGACTCTTTCAGGCAAGCTTGGCTTGTGTGCCTGCTCTTATGGGCAGAGGCGTGGAGCAAGCATGTCAAACTCTTGGCCGGCGAGTGTGACATGCTTGCAGTAGAGTCTTTAACCAGAGAAGGGGTCCCATAGGTGTGGCCACAAGAGAATTGTTTTGAGCAGTCAGCCACCTCCAATCTATGACCAGTGCAGATTCTAAGATGTGGGGTTTGTTCATTTGTTTTCAGGCTTTCATTTTCTGAATCTCAATGTTTGAAGGATTTAGTAGGTGACACAAACACCGTATAGATTGAGCACCTGCAATCAGGAAGTTTAAAATTTTGTTATAGAGATAAAGCAAATAGAGGCATATGAAGATTTAACCACAAACAAACAACATAATCCTTTCAGGGAAAGATTTGAAATCTAAAAGCAATTGAATTGGAACTTGAAGGGATGCATTTGTTTAACAGTTTTGCCAGACATTTTCCCCCAAATTATATTCCCAAACCAAATCATGTTTGGCTTAGATAGCGGTTCTCAACCTGTGAGTCGCAACCCCTTTGGCGGTCGAACGACCCTTTCACAGGGTCACCTAAGACCATCCTGCATATCAGATATTTACATTACGATTCATAACAGTAGCAACATTACGGTCATGAAGTAGCAACGAAAATAATTTTATGGTTGGGTCACAACATAAGGAACTGTATTTAAAGGGCCAGAAGGTTGAGAACCACTGGGTTAAAAGATCATTGGTAAAATAATAACATTAATATTTTTTCTTGAACTTTTGGCCTTCCCCTTTTTTCACAGGTGTTGACTGTGTTGGTATATAATGTACTGTGGAAAGTACATTATTATACTGAAATATATTTTGTCTTTAGCAATCAATATGATTTTGTACTTTGACTTTACACTTTATGAACATAGCTTGTATAACAGGGAGAAAATCTACCATTTTCTCCTTGAATCAAAAAATAGGTGGCTCATCTTAAAACTTATGTGGAATGCAGATAACATTTTGAATATTAAGTTCTATTGTGTTGGCAATTAAATTGTGGAAAATGGGTGAAAAGTTCCAGCCGATCAATGTGATGGTCTTTGGTTCATCGTACAAATGAACTTCCTCGTTTTATAATCTGAAGCATGTGCATATTAAGTAGAGAAAACTAATTGCAGTAAATCCTGGCAGTAATCTGGATATTTCAATAATGTCTCATTGTTATTTCTGAATTTATTTGTAACACTGTTACATAAGGGTCTTATTTTTAAATTGTTTTAGGCTTGTCGGCCTCTCTCTCTCTGATTATTAATTTAGAGTGATTGAATCAGATTTTGTTTAATTAGATTTTATACTTAGATGTCATGTCAAAGCTCTTGAGTGTATTTTGTGCCTTTTTTCTGGTGGGCAATCCATATAAATGTAGTTAGGGGTTTGTACATACTCTGATGAACTTTTTCTTTCTTCAAATTTCTATTGCCATAGACAATGAGCACTTTATACTCGTTGCTTTCTTGGCTATAAAGACCAGCTTCTCCACGAAGCCGGAGCAACAGCCTCTGACAGCTCCAAGGCTCACATCCAAACTACTCTGAGATCAGAGAGGAAAAGAGCCGCTCATTCCCAGACTCGGTTTTGGAGGCCCAGAAGGACAACCTGTCCACCCTATTTAAGATCGCCTCCTAACCATATCCTGTCCCCCGTCCCTGATTTATTTGTCTTGAGAGTGCTTACCACTATAGGACCTACTTTAAAAAGATTTGACTTACAGTTGACATACAATATTATATTAATTTCAGGTTTACAACATAGTCATTAGACATTACACATCACTGATCACTCCTTGCTTTCTAAAATAGGATATACATTTATGTTCAATGAAGGCATGAATGAACTAGGTGCAAAGGACAGCAATTCCAATAAGTGCAATGTAACAGTTTTAATGACTATCACAGTTATTTTATGACTATTTATGCCCCTTTTTTTCATTGTAGGGCAGACTACAGATGTTTAGGAGGCTGAATTTACAGGGCTGACCTGGATTTGAGAAATAAGGGAGGGGCGTCAAGGATCATTCTGGGATCTGGCTGGGACCACTGGGTGGATGATGGTTCCACCACAGAAAAAGAGAATATAGGGGAAGAAGCAGGTTTGGGCGGTATCCAGTAGGGAGCCACGGAGGAGACATCAATATATAGATACTAATTTCATATCAACATGCAATGGATTTGTAGAGGATCCTTCCAAAAAAGGCTTAGAAGGATCTGCCAGAGGCTTTTTAAAATTCAAGGAAATAAAGTATTTTAAAAAGGATGCAGTGGTCATGGTGTCAAATGCTACAAAGAGGTCATATAAGATAGAAACAAAACAGAAAGTTCCCATTTGATTTTGCAGGAAGGATGTTCCTGATGACCTTGGCCAAAACACTTTCAGTCAAGTGGCCGGGCCTGAATCTAGATGCAGCGAGTGGAGGAATATCATTGCTTTTATCGTGAGAAAAGTAGTTGGTGTGAATGAAGAGGTCTTATATATGGAAATGCTACGCTTGAATATGGAGTTGAGTAAAGATAAAGAGAGGCCTGTCACCACAACTGAAGTAGCGCCTGTCCTAGTCACTCTCTAGTCTGTTGCCCTCCTTCTTTTTGGCAACCACAGGCTGCGATTATGTTACTTATCGGCCATGTCTTTACTGTCTGTATCTCCCATCTAACATGTAAGCTCTCCAAGGAGGGCGAGTGATTTTTACCATTCACTACCAATTCTCCAGTACCAAGAGTCACGCCTGGCTCATAGGGGATGCTCAGTACATTTATGTTCAATGAAGGCATGAATGAACTAGGTGCAAAGGACAGCAAAGTAGAACTGGGTGAATGTATCACTGGGAAGGGCTAAACCTCACTTAAAGGGAACCGAATGGTTACCTTGAAATACTTTTTCTCCTTTGTCATTATGCATCATAA
>NW_006295491.1:208110-211720 GCF_000327345.1 Myotis davidii | reverse complement strand
TTAGGGTTAAATAACAAACTGAGAGAATACGCTTTAGAAGTAAGTAAGCTCTTTTTTTAAAGGCCAACAATTTAGCAAAATTTTGAATGATCGTTACAGTGTAACAGACTAACATACCTCAATGTGGGGTTGGGGGGATGAGAAGAGATAAACCAAAGAACTTCTATACTTACATGCATAGCCCATGGACATTGGCAATAGGGTAGTGGAGACCTGAGGAGCGGGTAGGGGCTGGGAAGGCATGAATGAACTAGGTGCAAAGGACAGCAAAGTAGAACTGGGTGAATGTATCACTGGGAAGGGCTAAACCTCACTTAAAGGGAACCGAATGGTTACCTTGAAATACTTTTTCTCCTTTGTCATTATTTGCATCATAATTTTAAGTCCTTACTCTTTAATACAATGGCTGATTCTTATAATAAAATAATCTTGTACAATGCATTATCCTGATATGAATTAGCAAATTTTTCTTAAGGTGAGAGTCAAGATTCTAGAAAAAAATGGGGGTTATCTGTAATACTATCAACAAGAAAAAATATACTTAAAAAATACAGTCTAATTTCTAGAATGAGCAATGAAAAAACGACTATGCCATCTTATTTTCAGAAAGAACTGAATTGGCATTGTGTACATTCTGGATATCAGTCTTAGATATATATGGTTCTTAATAATCAGTGCCAAGTTTGCATACACCATAACTGGCTTGTGTATATTTTTGGTGGTTGATAATACTGTAAATATTAATTTGACACTTTACTTTGCTTTATTTCTATGTCTTTTATTTGTGAACAATCATAAAATCTCATGTGGCCCAGATAGCAGGAGTATGCAATGGGGACTTACTGTTAGGAATTTAAGCAGAATTCAGTAACTATAAAGTATTTCTCTAATAGGAAAAGAATAAGACAAACCCTCTCTTGACCTTTGTTTCACATGAAAATGACCGGAGTTTGACACCAAAATGACAGCTGGTTAAAGCAGCCTGAGATTTCAAAGTGCTTGAGTATATGTAAATATTATGACTGATCTCATAAGTGTATTGGAAAACACTTTCAGGAAGGTCCTTGGTTTAACAGTTTGCTACATTTTGGTTTTATCTTCTGAATTTAGAAGAAATAGAATAATTAAAAACATGTAGTTGAACTCAGCAGACCCAAGATCAGAGGTTAATACTGTGAATGCATATTACCATGTTGTGCATAAACCGAGGGCTCAGATCCTTGTAGTTTGATGATATGACAGATACCGCTCCAAATTAACGTTATGTCAATAGCAATAGCATGTAGAAAATCCATCACTAAAATTTTGTTTGGCCACTTCCTTTTCTGTAACAGAACATGTTAGGGCAGAGGGAACTCTCAGAAATCAACGAAGGTCATGGACAGATCATTTCTATACTCTGGTCTCCTAAGAGTCAAAAGGGCATATCTACTGTCAAGTCTCTACTCCTGAAAATTCTCTTGACTTTATGTTTTAAATCTCATTCAAGCTACTGCTTATCCTAAACATGTATCATTCGGAAGGGCTAAGTAAACCAGACTCAGTTTTGAAGGTCCCAAGGAGGACTCTTTCAGGCAAGCGTGGCTTGTGTGCCTGCTCTTGTGGGCAGAGGAGTAGAGCTACTAGAAGTTTCTGTGCAGTTCTCTGTGGGCAAGAAACACTTGGGATGACCCAGGGAAAAGAATAGGAAGCAAGATTAATAAACAAAAGTCATAGTGGTGAAGTTTGTTATTAAACAGAACAGATTAAGATTATCGGCCGCACAAAGTTCAGGCAGAAGCTTTCCCATGAGGCTTGCAACATTTCTAAAAGGCATTAGCATCAATTAGTGAAGAATTAATTCAGAAACGTGGAGGTTGAGTGGGGACTTGTCATCTGCGTGGGAGTGTAGATCTGGGGAGCAGAGAAAAGGCTGCGCCAGTCTCCTGCAGGTGGCATGGTTGGCATAGATTGAGATTAATGATTTTATATCTTTTTATTTTTACTTAAATATTTTTTTATTGATTTCAGAGAGGAAGGGAGAGGGAGAGATAGAAACATCAATGATGAGAGAGAATCATTGATTGTCTGCCTCCTGCATGTTCCACGCTGGGGATTGAGCCCACAACCCAGACATATGCCCTGACTGGAAATCGAATGGCTACCTCCTGGTTCACAGGTCAATGCTCAACCACTGAGCAACACTGGCTGGGCTATTTTTTAATTTTTTTTAAAAAAAATAGTACATGCACATGGTACAGAATTCAGACACTGCAGCAAAATCAAATGAGAATTAAGTCAGCTTCTCCCTTCAACTCGCAGTCCCCAATTCATTCTGAAGAGTCGATACTTTTTTGTAAATCCTTCTATGCTGTTTGCATAGACAGGAATTTATATACAACTTTTTTCCCCAACACAAACAGTAGTATCATATACAACTTCTCCATTTTATGCACAGATAACATGCAAGTCATATCATTCTAAACCTTGTTTTTTTTTTAACTTAATAGATAATAATTTCATTCCTTTTAATTTCCTCAATTCCTTTTAACAGCCACATTATATTCTATCCTATAGATGTGAAAATTCCCTGTGGTAGACATTTAAGTTGTTTCAAGTCCTTTGGTTCTATAAACCATCATTCAAAAACCTGGAAATCACCCTGACACTCTCCTCTCTCTCTCATTCTCCACACCCAGTGTGCGGCCAGATTCTATCAGTTCCACCTACGCAACATGTGGTGTGCATCTGTGCCCTCTTGCCACCTCCACTGCCATACCCCAGCCACTTCTGACGTGGCTTACCGCATTAGCTTCTCACTGGCCTCCCTGACTTCACTCTTGCCCTCTTCAAGTCATTCTTCACAGGCAATGAATGTGAGGCTGTTCTCATCATAAGAGAAAGGCAAACTACAATGAATGCCATTTTCCACCTGTTCGATTGTCAAATTTCAAAAATTTTGATAATATAGTGCTTTTGTAAGGGCTTAGGATTACTAGTATAGGCACTCATACATTGCTGGTGGGCGTATAAATTAATTCACTCAGTTTGGGGAGCAACTTGGCAATATCTATGAGAAAGTATATGCACCTTTGGCAAGAATGAGAAAGTATATGCACCTTTGTTTTTCCCTGCGGCCTGAAATGCTTATTTCCTTTGCTTATTCCCTTCTTTTATCAGTGACTTCCACTGAGAAACGTTTCCAGTCTAAATTTGGTTCCCTTATTAGCCTATCTCATAAAAGGATGCAATTACATATTTATTTGTATGGATTTTACTTAGTGCCTGCTCTGAGTACCACTTTTTACTTTATCAGAAGGGGTAGTGGAAAAACTCAAGGAATCTGAGTTCTGATCATTCGACTGCCTAACTGTGGGCTTTCAGAGAATCACTTAACTTCTCTGGACTTCAGTTCTCTCATCTGTGAAGTCAGAAATCTAGACTAATTGACTTCTAAGGCCCTATAATTTATAGTAGTGAAACGGTATGAGGATATAGTATAAAGTGAAATATACATAAATATTCAATGCTGGTTGTATTCTTAATATAATATGAAATTCACCTAAATATTGCATGCTTGCATAAAAGAATTTTATAAGTGACAGTTTAGTTGATTATTTTCTTCTGAGTA
>NW_006295491.1:163935-207885 GCF_000327345.1 Myotis davidii | reverse complement strand
AGAATTTTAATGGTTTCCTGTCGTACATTTAAGTCCTTTATCCATTTTGAGTTTATTTTTGTATATGGTGTAAGTTGGTGGTCTAGTTTCATTTTCTTGCATATATCTGTCCAATTTATTTCCCACAGTATAGTTTCTTAATTCCTTTCTTACCCTTTACAGATGTGTCAGCTATAAGATAGTCTTATATGACAAACCCTTATTGTTTTCTTATAATACTCCCCTTGCCATATTTTTATAAGGCATTATATTTTAGCCAACATGTATCATTTGAGTTATTAGATCATAGACGTCTTTTCTCATTCTTGTTCTTAATTCAATTATAATTCCACTAGGTGGTGTATATGGACAGAGAGAGAAAAAAGTACCATTTTCTTTTTTTTTTTTTCTGTTTATAAATTAGGTATGTCCAGTGGCCATACCATCTGGATTTCCTAAACCAATTTTTTTTTTTATTGCTTAAAGTAAGTACCATTTTCTTCTCTATAACTCAAATTTAAAAAGTTCTGTTTAGGAAGGCCAACCATGATTATGTTTTGGTTTTTGGAGCAATGAGAAGCTGTCCCTATTAAAAAACAAAACAAAACCCACAAAAAATAAACTCAACCCAAAAGGATTTCCTGCAATAAAGTTTAAGGTTTCCCTTGGCTGTTAAAAAGAGTTAATTCTATAAACTGAATATTTAAAGTAGAAAAATGTATTAAATAAGTACAATGTTATTTTATTAATGTGATGAAAATTGTTTGCTGTCTTATCTCCTTCAGCTATTTCAGTTGTAATAATAACTTGATCCTATCCCATATGAATTTTTACTTGTCAAATTATTCCTCCATTTACTGATTCTTAATTATGAATTCTGGACATTGTTTTAACTTGCATTTTTCTGAAGAGCTTAATAGCACCCTGTGTTAGAAAATTAATCATTTGTTACAGTGGACCACACTGAGGTTATATTATACCATTAATCAAACCCTTATATCAAGTAAGAAGGAAATTGTTTTTTGTTTGTTTTTTTCTCTTTAGCACCTGGTCTGATGGGAGTGGTTGGAGGTCGTCCAAAAGTGTGAGTTTATTGATGATACGCTAAAGTTTGTTTTTTATATATTGCTCCCCTCACATCATTTTCTCGATAGGGGGTGAGAGCAGGGCAGGCCTGGGGTCCTAAGCCTGTCCTCCTGGCACATCTTGTTCATTAACTCTCCTGAGACTCCCGGGAGCCTACGGAGGCTCTTGAACAGTAAGCTGACCTTATCTGAGAGGCACCTGTGCTGATCCTGGATGACTCAGGATGGTGAATTGGTCCCTGGGGTTAAAGTTCTCATGAGATAAATGGCTTTTCTAGGGAGTAGGAAAATAAGGCTGAGCTAACCTGTTTTTCCAACCACTAATTTACAGCGGGGGAAATACAATTTATTGACAAGTAACGGAACCTTATTTAGTTTCATCTAACAAAATTAGAGGAAGGTGGCCATCTCATTTAGGTTAGGACTTCTACCAGAATGGGTAGTTCTTTTCGTAAAAAATGAAGTAAGTTCGTGTGCTGTAGTGGAATTTTCTAGCTGCTTTGTGTTCTATTCTTTGGCGATAAGATGTGATATGTTAAGATTACTGGGTTCCACTGTGTATGTTTGTGTCTGTTTAATCAAGAACGCATGGATTCTCTTTTAGACAGAAAGAGAATCGATGTGTTCTTGATTTCTGATAAGACAGAAAAAGAGCTTCAAAAAAAGTTATCTTGTACTGTTTATTCTTTTCTGCCCATTCCGTCCTGAACTGTCTACAACAAAAAGGGTTTCAGCCCTACTGGTCCTTCAGAACTGCCCTTGTCAAGGTCTCCCATACCATTATCTTGTTTAATACAAAGGTCAGTTGTTGTCATCATCTTACTTGCTCCCTGAGCATAATTTGGCAATATTGGCTATGATTCTCCTCCTGTAAATACTTTCTTAACTTGGCTCCCAAGGCACTGGCTTTCTGTGGATGTCTCCTGCCTCGTTGTCAGACACTCCCCCATCTCCTTTGCTGGATCTTCCTCCCCCCTGACTTTGAAACCTTGCAGTGCCTCAAGGCATGGACCTCCCTTCTTTTCTACCTACACTTGCACCTCTGATGAGTTCATTTTTATCTTTGGCTTTAAATACCGCCTATATGCCAATGGCTGTCCAATTTACTTCTCTAGCTCCTTTGTCTTCCTTGGTCCTGAAACTCACATACTATCTCTTTACTTAATAACTCCCATTTGGATGCCTAGTAAACATCTCAAGCTTAACATGTCCCAAACTCAGCCCCACAATCCCCATCCAACCAGTCCACCCTCTTTTCAGCTAATGGCAACTTCAAGCCAAAAAGTTTCATGTTATTCCTGACTACTTCCTTTTAAAAGAGCTTCTATACAGGCCAGTTCTGTGTCAGAAGTTCTGTGTCAAAATATGTCAAAAGTCTGATCACTTATCACCCTCACAATGACCACCCTGGTTACAGCCACCATCATCTCTGGCCTGAATTATTACAATAATCTCCTAACGGATCACCCTGGTTCTAGTTCCCACTGTAATTTGTTCTCAAAATAGAGTGACTGTTTTTATTTTTTAAATTTTTTGTTGTTGTCATTGACACTATTGCAGATGTCTCCCATTCCCTCCCCTGCTTTGCCCCCCATCCATCCAGCCCCCACCACCTTCCCCTGGCCTTCCCCACACTGTTGTCTGTGTCCATGGGCGATGAATATATGTTCTGTCTTCAAACATGTAAGCCAGATGATATCACTGCTTTGTTTCAAATCTTTACTCTCACCTAGAGTAGATGCTGAGTCCTGAAGATGGTCCAGCAGGTTCTGCCCAATCTCTGTTCTCCAGTCTCCACCTTCTCCCAGCCTCCCACACCGGCCTCACTTCCAGGTTGCTTCAGGTCTTTGCTCTTTCTCCTCACTCTGACTCAGATGCTCATGGCTCCCTCCCTCACTTCAGGTCTTAGCCCAAAAGTCCTTTCTCAAAGAGAGCAACCTGACCCACTATTTAATGTTGCCTAAGATCCATTAACACTTTCTGTCCCCCTATTGTGCTTTAAATTTTCTTTTTAGGAAACTTATTACCATCTGACCTACTATCTATTTTACTAATTTATATTCTTTATTATTTTTTCAAATAAATTATCAATTTCTTGCTCTCTCTCTCTTCTTCCAGCACCCCCATGAGGCAAATGTTAGTACCCTTGAAGTTTTCCCAGAGGCTCCTTATACTATCCTCATTTTTTTTTTAATTTTTGGGTTCTGTTTTCTTTTTGCTGTTCCAGTTGGGTGTTTTAAGAGGCTCCTTATACTATCCTCATTTTTTTTTTATTTTTGGGTTCTGTTTTCTTTTTGCTGTTTTGGTTGGGTGTTTCATGCTTCCTTATATTCCAAATCACTGATTTGGTTCTTGGCTTCATCTAATCTATTGTTGATTCCCTGTGAATTTTTCATTTCAGTTAGTATATCCTTCATTTCTGACGGTTCTTTTTTATGGTTTCCATATCCCTTTTTATGCTGTTGAAGTTCTCATTAAGTTCATTGGGCATCCTTATAACCAGTGAACTCTGTACCTAGTAGATCACCTGTCTCCATTTTGTTTAGTTCTTTTTTTTTTCTGGAGTTTTGTTCTGTTCTTTCATCTGGGACATGTTTCTTTGTCTCCTCATTTTGGCAGCCTAACTGTGTTTGTTTCTGTGTATTAGGTAGAGCTGCTACATCTCCCAGGCTGGGTAGAGTGGCCTTATGTAGTAGGTGTTCTGTAGGGTCCAGTGGCACAGCCTCCCCCATCACCCAAGCTGGAAACTCCAGGTGCACCCCTCTCGCCCTGTGCACTGTGTACACCCTCCTGTTATAGGTGAGTCTTGATTGCTGTTGACACATCAATGGGAAGGATTTACCCCTACAGCAATCTGCTGCAAGGATGGACTGGGACCATGGAGCTCCCACCACCATGGAGGATCAATGAAGTCAGGAACCAAAGACTATGTACTGTAATTCTGTTTACACAAAGTTCAAAAAACAGGCAAAAAATAAACTCATGTTTGGGGCTACACGCTTAGGTGGGAGAACTATAAAGAAAAGCAAGGAAATTATTTTCATCAACGTCAGCATAGTGATTACCTCTGTCAGGGGTGGTAGGGACTGGGAGAGGCAGAAGGGAACCTTCTCAGCTGCAGGCAGCAATCTGTTTCTTGACATTAGTGGTGTTTATATGGATGTTGTTTTGTGATAAATCATCAAACTGTAATGTTTGTTCCCTGACCTTTTTTCTATAAGTATTATATTTCACTATAAAAAAAGGTTTAAAAATATTTAAGGATCCCAAGGTAGTTGGTCCCATAAACTTAATCTTATACACCATACAATTTAATAATAACTTACTTTGTCTCTAGTTTCAACTCTTGGTCAATTCAGCCCACAAATATTCAATGCTTTCTCCAGGTCTGTGTTTCTTTCCTGTTTATAATTTTTGTGGATTTTTCTTATACTTTGTTGTCTGTCCACATTAGATAAGTTGATTTCCTCCTGACCCTTGTATTTAGGTTAAACTTAAATATTAGATCACACTAAAGGCCATTTATCTCTGTCCGTGTCTAGAAATGATTCCCATGCAGACATCTTTTAGGTCTTACGCATTTATCTCTGTCCGTGTCTAGAAATGATTCCCTGGCTCCATGCAGACGTCTTTTAGGTCTTACAGGAGACTGGATGAAGGAATGTACTGGTGAAAATCCAGAGTTTATACTAGAAAAACAACTTTTCATTCAACTTTTAGTGACCCACTAATGCTTGGCTTTTGTGTATATAAAGGCACTTTCTGATGAAGAAATATGAGTGCTCCTTGGTATTCTCAAAGGGAAATTGATTGGTGTATATGGTCAGTAAGAAAACTAGGTAGAGGTGGGTCAGGCATGACAAGTGAGTGGAGGTCTGGAAACCCCACCTCCCTTTTTTCTGAGCCCTCAGATTTGTAAATCTAATGTTTATTGTCCCTTCTTTTGTATTATATTCTAGATCTCCTGTTCTAAAACCATTTTTCTTCCTGTATCCCAAAAAAAAGGTTAAGGTAAGAGAGACTCCTCAATATGCTTCAATAGTATCTTAATTATACTTTTAAGCATATGTGATACTGGTATTTTTTGGAGAGATTAGTTTTGACAAGCCTCCTTAACTGTATTGTTCATTTCATTAAAAGATAAAAACTGTTAACGGTCATGGTTGCAGAATGGGTCACTCTAATTACCTGATTGTTTCTATTATGTGACGATTAACCCTCCCCATGAAGTGGATCTCTCTTGACTCAGATGGGTGGACTGCACATTATTGCATCTGCATTTCTTCCCAGGATTACAAATATGTACTGGATATTGTCTCGGTTGTTCACTTTTAAATATATTGTACGTTGCCAGTTGTCTTATGTTTGGGAATCTGGACAACACTCACAGTGAAAATATATTCATAAAATGTAAATGTCTCTGATAATTTAAATTAAACAGAAAAAAAAGGA
This sequence comes from Myotis davidii, assembly GCF_000327345.1. Lineage (NCBI taxonomy): Eukaryota > Metazoa > Chordata > Mammalia > Chiroptera > Vespertilionidae > Myotis > Myotis davidii. Next base: position 202,369 of record NW_006295491.1, on the reverse strand, counting down.
AAAATAAATGTTTCTAAACTTTCACACATAAAACTTTAGGAGCCATAAACATGCCTGAAAACAATGTATTTCTTTAAAAAGTGATTGTCAAAATATCAAGTGCTTCTGAATTTTTTTGTCAGCAAAATTAGGGAGTTTTTTTAAACTAACATTTAATGTTAATAAATTATATGAAGGGAGGAATCATATCTATCTTATTTACCACTGTAGCCCCAGCACAATACCTGGCATATCATAGGTGTCAAAAAATATTTTTAATGAATGAAGTTTATTGTGTTAGGCAACATTATGTGCGCTATTTTATTTAATCTTCACAGTGATATTAAAAGTTAGGTTTTGCTATCCCCATTTTATTGATGAGGAAATTGATTCTCAAGGAGGAGAAAAGAATTGCCCAAGGTCACACAGACACCAACTAGAAAATGGCAGACATGGGAATCAAATTATGATGTGCCTGACTCCAAATCTGACATTTGATGATGACACTAATTTGAGCAGACAGCTAGGTGCCTTCCCAACAGCCATTTCCCTCCTCATCCTTCATCAAAGTCCTAATTTTGTCTTAGTGTCCTATTCCCTCAGGTGACTCAGGTAAATCCTGATTGGTCGAAGCTAAAATAATGCTCTCATTACCCATGCCTGCCTGTGACCAGTTGAAATATAACCTGGCTGGGTCATTGAGATTGGAGAGAAATATTCTTTTTCTTTTTTAAATATACTTGTATTGATTTCAGAGAAGGGAGAGGGAGAGAGAGATAGAAATATCAATGATGAGAGAGAATCATTGATCAGCCCCCACTGTGGATTGATCCCGAAACCCGGGCATGAGCCCTAACCAGGAATTGAACCGTGACCTCCTGATTCATAGGTCGATGCTCAACCATTGAGCCACACCAGCGGGCAGGGAAATATTCTTATGGTTGGCGGTAGGGCGAAGGTTCTGGGAAAGGATTTTGTTTTGTTTTATTTTGTTTTGTTTGCCTCTTTAACAAAGAAACACAAGGGGAAAGCAGACCTTTCTCTGACTCCTAAGTGTTGATATGCAGTGGTTCTCAACCTTCTGGCCCTTTAAATACAGTTCCTTATGTTGTGACCCAACCATAAAATTATTTTCGGTGCTACTTCATAACCGTAATGTTGCTACTGTTATGAATCGTAATATAAATATCTGATATGCAGGATGGTCTTAGGCGACCCCTGTGAAACGGTCGTTCGACTGCCAAAGGGGTTGCGACCCACAGGTTGAGAACCACTGATATAGGGGGATGTGATGCCTAGAGCTGTTGCAGTCTTCTTGCTGCCACGAGGGGAGCTAGGAGACCACCTTAGATGCCTAATGTACTGCTGTGCTCCCAGTGTTGCTCAATAAGTGGTAACTGTCAATCATGTCCTTGCTTTTTACTCAGCCAGTTACTTCAGAACTTGAGCCACCAACCAGTCACTCTTACTTATTGACATTGTCAAAACTAATTACGCCTCAATTTTAAATATCTCTTTGCTAAATGGACATATAAAATGAAACGTTATTCTAGTTTTTATCATTATTTTACGGAACTGGGATGTCTTCACTTATTCATGAATTCACTATTTACTGGTGCTAGTTACTGGGGAGCAATGGGAAATACTTGAAAATGCACAAGGAAGAACAAAGAGGGACAGTCCATCGGCCTGGTTAGAAAGGAGAAGAGTCAGGGAAAGGTCAAGGAGGCAGGGTCAAGGAAGTCTCTGCACTGGAGCTGACAAGAAGTGACATTTGAACTGAACCCTAAAAAGCCAGAAGGAATTATCCAGGTTGGAAACAAAAAAGGGCATTCTTTGCAAAGGAGGTAGCATAGACGATGCATGGGTTCTGAGAGAATATGGCGCAATGAAGGAAGTACAAGTAATTGAGTATATAGAATACAGGTTGGACAAATCTTGAAAGAAATCTGGAGAGGTGAGCAGGGCCCTGGTCACAGAGGGCCTTGGGGCCAAGCTGTGGTATGAGGCATATATCAGAAAGCAGTAGGGAGTTACTGAAGGAGAGTAAGGGAACATGATGGCACCTGAACTTCAGGAACATCACTTTGGCAGCAGAGAAGAAAAATTTTGGGAGGAGAGAAAGGGAATGATTAGAGATAAGAAACGCAGAGAAAAATAAACCAGAGCTTTTAGATTCAAGAGATATTTAGGAAGTGGTTTAGGTAGAACTTGGTGATTAGATATGAGACATGAGAAAGTTTGCAAGAAATGCAGATCTGGCACGGGGCTCTGGAGGAAGCTGCCAGACATGAGTTAAGGGCTCCAATGCACATAGGTGAGTGCTTCACTGTGGTTTTAAGAGTAAGAAGGGCTGGATTAATCCACATTTGGGTAAGTATTGCAGAAGGAAAATGGAGCAAGAGAAGTGAGAAGTTGGATGTGTTGTTTATTTTTTAATGTGTTTTTATTGATTTCAGAGAGAGAGGAAGGGAGAGGGAGAGAGAAAGATAGAAACATCTATGAGAGAGAAACATTGATTGGCTGCTTCCTGCATGTCTTTTAGTGGGGATTGAGCCCACAACCCGGTGACCTCTTGGCTCATGAGGCAATGCTCAAGCAACTGAGGCACACAAGCCAGGCAGAGGCATTATTTAAAGAGACAGGTTGAAGGACTAAACCAACCAGAAGAAAGTCTAATATGTGGAATGCAAGGATAGGACTTCATTCCAGTTCTGGTGGGTAAGCAGCTATAGTTGGAACAATGAGGGTAACAGGAGCTTGTGGTAAGAAAGTTGAGCAGTGCGGTTAAAGATGTTACAAGTGGAGTAGCTCCAGGTAATAACAAGGGAAAAAGGATGAGTTGTTGATATCTGTGTGGAAATGAAGGTTACTAGAGTTGAAGAAGCCAAAGTGTTGGATATCGGAAGGGCCACTCAGATGGCAGATTTGGGATGGAGGGAAAAACCATAAGCCATGTTCCAAAGTCTCTGATACATGTCAGGGAATGAGGAGAACAACAAGAAGGGATGGAAGATAATAAATTTGAAATGTACAAGTTTTAAAGGGAGAGTTTTTTGATTTTTCACAGAGAGGAAGGGAGAGGGATAGAGAGTTAGAAATATCGATGAGAGAGAAACATTGATCAGCTGCCTCCTGCACACCTCCCACTGGGGATATGCCCGCAACCAAGGTACATGCCCCTGGCCGGAATCGAACCTGGGACCCTTTAGTCCGCAGGCCAACGCTCCAGCCACCGAGCCAAACTGGTTAAAGCCAAAGGGAGAGTTTTTATAAGGAATTGGAGGAAGGTTGAATTGCCAAATGCTAATAGTCATTTAGCACTTATGGTGTGCCAGCTTCTGTTCTAAGTTATTTTATTTTACTAAACTTATTTAATTCTCACCTATGAGGTAAGTACTATTATTATCCCCATTTTCCAGTGTGGAAACTGATGCTCTGAGACTTTTAATAACTTGCTCAAAGTACAAAGCCATGATTCCAATCTAGGCTGCAAAGTTCACACTCTTACCCACGTCACGGACCGGTCAATTTTGCTGGACAGGCCCAGCTAGCTCCTGTTGGTTAAGTGGTAAGTTCAAGAACAAATAGTCTCCACTGAAGGGTATAGGGAGGAGGTAGTATCTGCAGTGGGGAGCCATTCAAAAAAGGCAGAACATGACTGGTCCTTGATAGCATCCATTTCTCTATATTTTGTAGAGTCCATTTTATTTAGTACTTAAACATAATAGTGTGCCTTTGAACTATGTGTTAATATGTAAACTTCCTCAGGCCTTTTCAGAAGTGGGTGTGGTATACTTTTATAATAAATGGTGACATTAATTATTAACTGTAAGTATTCAATTATGAAAGGAATGCATTTGGATCTCTCAGAGAACTTATGCAACATTCTGACTAAGAATGGCTGAAAGAAACTAAAATATGCAATCTGGAAAAATACACTGCTCTGCTTTTTCTCTGGCATTCCTAAGCTTTGTGGTGACTAGTTTATTTGGGATTCATGATACCTCATAGAAAAAAATTCTCCTTATTTTTCTTTTTTTCTTTGTGTTACCTGTCAGACATTGTCTTAAAAACCAAGAGCTCAAGGATGTTAGAAGGCATTATAATCCAAAGAAGCCTATTTTGTTTTTTACTCAAATTAAGTTCTTTTTATTTTCTTAATTAAGGCCCAAAGAATCTTTGAATAATGTGCTAATCCAATGAACCACTGAGAAATTAGCTTCTTTGTCTTATAGAGTTACTACTCTTCCTGAAAAGTGTAGCCCATAGACATGAGGAAAATATAAATTCATACAAAAAGAAATTTACGGTATAATTATAAACTAACTGTACCAGGGATTCCTAATGAGAAGTCTGCATGTCACAATTACATTTGAGAACTCTGGTACATATAAAATAAGCTCTTTCAAAATGTGATTCCAGTTTTATTTAGAAATGCATCTACTGAAATGAAGCATAATGCACACAGGTTATGTTAATCATGGATGTGATCATGGATAGTTTAATCCAAATTAAGAGTAGATTTGTCAGATACAGAGTCTCCATCAGGTAATTTGTGTAACCAAATTATTATTATTCACCTGAAAGGTTCAGAGAGGCAGTTTTTGAAAGGTTCTTAGTGAAGCTTTGGCTCCTAAAAAAAAAACTGTACAGTTTATAGACCGAATAGTTTCTACACAAGGGGAGAGAAGAGAAATTGGAGCATTGTTAGTAAAAAAAAAAAAAAAAAAAGTTACCTTTTATTTCTACTACCACTCCATTCTTTGAAACAAAAGTAATTTGTGAAGTCAGGAAGTAAAGGCAATGAAATTCAACACAGACCAGTTTATCTGATGCTTTTTCAATGTCCAGTTTGCACGGCTCTGCGTTCCCTGCTAAACTGTAGCCATATGGTGGGGCAGTGGGAGGGGAGGTAGAAATCAGTTGCAGGGTTTCCCTTCAGGTTGCTAATAATATATTTGAATTTTATGTTTATTGTTCTCTTGCTTGTTTATATGGTTTTGCCACTTATTTATACATTTCTAAACAATCCATTGCTGAGTTTACATAATTTTGAACTTTATATAAGTGGAATCAAGCTCTTTTGTTCTGTAACTTAGCTTGTTTTTTCACTCAAAATTATTTTCTGAGATTTATCAGTGTTGAGGCATAGAGTAATCATTTATTCATTCTTCATCACTATAGAGTTTCATTTTATGAATATGCTATAGTTTGCCAACTTATTTTTGTTTTACGGGAACGCTGACATTTTTGTAGGTTTTTGTTTGTCCGTTTTGCTCTTACACACATGACCGCCTTGAACACCCTTGTACATCTGGTACTCATGTGCAAAAGTTTCTCTAGGTATTTAGTAGTACCTAGAGGTAGAATTGTTGAATCATTGGGTATGTTCCTCTTTATCTTTGTTTCTAGATAATGTCAACTTGTTTTCCCAAGTATTAATTTACACTCATCCCTTCAGAGTCTCTCCAACACTTGGTATTAGCCAACTTTTGAATTATTTCCAGTGTGATTAGTACAAAGTAATATTTCATGTGGTTTCAATTTGCATTTTCCATGTGTTTATTACCCATCCTGTTGCTTTTCTGGAAATGCCCATTTGTATACTTTGCCCCCCCCTTTTTTTTCTGGGTTTGTGTGTGTGTGTGTTTGTGTGTGTATGTGTGTGTGTGTGTGTTCTATCTTTTCTTAATGCTTTTTAAAAAAATTTGATTTCAGAGAGAGAAAGGGAGGGGGAGAGGGCGATAGAAACATCAATGAGAAAAAAATCATCAATCAGCTACCTCCTGCACGACTGGGGATCTAGCCCACCACCCAGGCATGTGCCCAGACCACGAATTGAACCGTAATCTCCTGGTTTACTAGTATAAGTTGAAGCTCAACCACTGAGCCACTGCAGCCATACTCAATTTTTTATTATTCATTCGAAGACCATACATGGCTTTTTTATTTGCTTTCTTGTAAATTTACTTCTTATTAGTATTTGCTCTTGCCTTTATTATTTCTACTTTCATTGTATCTGTTTTGATGATCTTTTCCTAATTTCTTATGTTGAGTGCTTACCACATTAATTTTCAATCTTTCCTCTTTTCACATAGGAAATTAAGGCTATAAATATCTCTCTAAGTGCTATAATATGTAGGTTCTACATATTTTAAAATGTTATGTTTTCATTTTCTTTTCTAACTTCTATTATGTTCCCTTTTATCTCATGAATTATTTAGATGTATATTTAGATGCCCAAGCAATTATAGCAAGTTTGCAGGATACAAGTAATCCAAAAGCCAGTCTTTTTACTATATACCAACAATGAACAAGTGAAATTTGAAAAAAAAATATTTACATGAGCAGGCATAAAAAGATAAAACACTTAAATATAAAGCTAACAAAATATGTATAAGATATATATGAAGGAAACTGTAAAACTTGTGAAATAAAAAAAAACTATAAATGGAGAGATAGCCCGTGTTCACAGATAAGACTGAATATTATCAAGAGAGACTTTTTCCCAACTTGATTTATAGATTCAGTGCAATCATAATAAAAATCCCAGCAAGTTATTTTGTGGATGTCAACAAACTGATTATAAAGGACCTTAATTTAAACTATGGACTTTGGTGATAATGATGTGTCAATGCAGCTTCACTGATTGTAACAAATGTTCCTTCCTGGTGCAGGATGCTGATAGTGGGGAAGGTATGCATGTGTGAGGATAATGGTATATGGAAACTCTCTGTACTTTCTGTTTAATTTTACTGTGAAAATCAAACTGTCCAAAAAATAAAGTCTTAAAAATGAGGGTTTTTTTTTTCTCCCCTAAGTTTGGAAGATAATTTTACTAGGAATATCTGTAGGATGGAAGTTATAACACGTGGATTATTCCCACTATTGCTGCTGAAAAATCAGCTGTCCGTTTGGCAGCCCTTCAGTGGTTAATGTCTCTTTTCTTTTCTGGCTTCTTGTTTTCTTTGGCATTCTGTCCTTTCCACATGTTGTGCCTAGGTATCCATTTCTTTTTACTTGGTTTGGAATTCATTGGGTTTCATTGCATGAGAGAATTTGTTCTTTCATTCATTCTGGAAATTTGTAAGCTGCTATCTCTCTGAATAATTACTTTTCCCTTTCTATTTTTTCCTTTAACTCCAAAGAAGTACTAGTATGTGAGACTCTTACTCTCCCCAAAAAACAAACTTCTTAGAGTTATTTCATCTTTGTCAAAAGCCATAGAAAATATTATCTATGTAGGAGTTTCTGGACTATAAATGCTTAGAGTTGGAAAAAAATACAATCACACAAAATAATGTTTTCCACTGGTGGGATTCATAGTAACCTGAATCAATATGGCTGCCAAGTTTTCAATTACAACTAGAAGCCCAGCGCACATGAAATCATGCGAAAGTAGCTCGCTTCCACTTGCCTCAGCTGGCCGTCCCGCCCCTCACCACTTGTAGTTTGCGGGGGCCCCGCCCCACCCTCTGCGAGAGCCGCTGCTCGTTTGGTCACGACAGCATTACAGCGTGACAGCTATGGGCCTTTTATATAAGCGATAATATTGAAACATGAGGTGACCCAGTCTTGTTATGGGAAATGATGGAACTGTTTCATGATGGAAATGGAGTGGGTAGTATCACCAATCAACGCCACCTGCAGATTATTTATATAGTTACCATAAATTTGGAAATTTGTGGCATAACAAGTTGAAAAGGAGTTTTTAAGGCTGCCGATATATGGCATAAATGTAAAGCTAATTTTTAAAAGAGATTTACAACTCACTTTTATCAATTGGTTTCAACAAGCTTCCTCTTCACCCATTAATAACAAGATAACCCCTAGTTAGCTCCTCATAGGTTACTATGGAGTCATAAACAATAGGGAAATGGATACTAAGCTAATTACCAGCTAATGAAAGTCTCCATCTGGAAGTATTTGAAAGATAGCTTATCAGAACAAATATTCAAATGTATCTGCTTCAGTACATTTCTCAACATTTGGAAGGAACATATGCTGAATAAGAACCTGTAAGTAAGCACCTGCTGATAGCATTCAGTATGGCCATATCCACTTTTGCCAAATTACCATCTAAAATTATTGAAATCTGTTATTGCCATGGATCTTGATTTTGTCCAGAACTTGCAATGGCAAGAAACAACAAGCTACCAACCCTTTGCATATTAAAATAACAAGTGGCACCGTTCAGTTTTTCCTTAGTAACCTTAAAAAGAAAAACTAAGCAGCAGTTTTAAGCAGGCTGGACAGGATGGGAGGAGAATAAGGTTTCCCTTTGTTTAATGGGACAGCATGGATACAAAAAAAATAACTCAGGGGTAAGCGCAGAATACCTTTCCTGCTAATAGTTATTGCTTGCCTACTCTATACAGCATGGTTCGGATTCTCACCGCACCTACATTGGTCATGAAGAAGATCAAAACTAATTGCAAGGGCCACCTTGGAAGTAACTAAAACTCATACAGTTTAGTACATTTATTGAGAGCTTGTATGTTGCAGGCGCTGACTGTGCTAGACATTAGGACAAAAACGAGAAAAAGACATGTCTCCACCCTTATGTGCTTATATAAATGAATGCATTCATATAAGTAAATTTAAGACATGCTTTTCTAGATTCCCTGCCACAGTGTGACTTGACTGTACATGGGTGTGTGAGCCAGGTTCACCACACCCTGATACAAAGATGAGGCTGACTAGCGATGACACTGAACGCTCCATTGTGAGGCTCTGGCACTTGAGCGGTGTGCCTCAGATGAATTCCCTGAGGACTGGGCGCGGGAGCTGGAAATGCTCTTTCAGGGAAATTGCACTGATGAGGCAGCCATTAATATACCAGAAACAAAGAGTCTTTCATTCCAGTTGACACCTCAGGGCTCTACTTGCTAGTACTTCTTCACCTCAGTTTGCCCCAGACTATCAGAGTTCATTGTCACTCTCTCCTCCCCATCAGCAAGCAGAGGCAGAACTGAGATCAGAATACTTACCAGAAGCAGAAGAGAAGTTTGTAGGTTGTGGGGTTTGTTAGTTTGTTTTGCACTAAGAATGCGAAAGTAATAATGCTTCATGTAGTCCCATAAAAGCAGAACTTTTAAAAAAAAACTAGAATTAGTTTCAAAAACAGAACTTCTACGGTGGGAGTCAAGAAATGACCAATTAATATTCCAATTAAACGAAATTATAAGTCCCTTCTTATTTATACAATCTTTTTTCCCCATTTCCTGGCTTAACAATTTTTTTTTTCAGATTGATATCCACCTGATTAATGGAGAGCATATTGAACCCTTCCATGAAGATCTCACCTTTACACAGGACACATTGGCTTCACCAGATTTACCCAAGATAGCTGATGACCTAAAAGGTACGTTCATACTCTCTATCGGGTATGTTCTGCCACAGTAGTTATTCTTTGCATTTTTCATTACTTTTATTCTTCCAGTGTATCTTAGCATCTGTGAAGATGATGTGGCAAGTAGGACACTTTGGCAGGAAGTCTTAGGGGACATGTGAAGGGAGTGTCTCAATAGAATATTCATCAGCTTTCTAGGTGTGCTCTTTCAGGGTCATGGTCTCCACAGATGAGTCGGTGCCAGGGCAGGGGGTTATTAGTCAATGTAGCTGGTCCTGAGGCAGCCAGGAGTCATTTGTCTGGTTTTGCTGCTTTTCTGGTCCTGGAGCTGCAATACAACTGAGGCCTAGAGGTTATCTCCTAGGGAGGAGAAGTCAGGCGGGGAGAAGTTACTCTGGGGATGAAGTCCTTGTTTTTCTCAGTTTTGCCCCTTGCTAGGCACCCAGGGCTTTCCACCCTGGTGACCTTTTGTACGAGGCTTTAAATTGTTCAGTTAGTTGTTGGTTTGTTTGGGGTTTTTTCCAGCTATCTGTCTCAATTTGCCTATTCCACTTACGGAGGAATTTTTCTAGCTTCTTACTAACCTTCCTTAGTAACTGAAAACAGGAATTGTGTTGTTAGGGGGCTGGTGTTAATCAACTAAATCTTGGTAACAGAAATTTGTGCATATTGTAGTTGTGCAGAGTGAGCGTTACCAGAAAGGGGGCCTGGCCCTGAACGGGTCTGCCTAGGGCCAGGCAGTAATGTGGGTTCCTGGCATCATTCAGGAAAGATTTCACAACACGAGTCCAGGTGATTTTTAGATTCTGCTTGTCTTGGCTTACTAGACTGTGCCATTAAGACTGCCTATATATTCAAAGGGTTTATCCTATAACTGTCCATGTGCTTCTTGGCCTAATTTTAATTACCTTATGCTTATGAAATGAGCTTTGAAGATATTTTACAATTGAGAATTTATTCCCACTTGTTTGAAATGGTTTTCTTGCCCTAGCTGGTTTGGCTCAGTGGATAGAGCATCGGCCTACATACTGAAGGATCCCTAGTGCAATTCCAGTCAAGGGCACATGCCTGGGTTGCAGGCTTGATCCCCAGTAGGGGGCGTGCAGGAGGCAGCCAATCAATGATTCTCTGTCTCTCCCTCTCCCTTCCTCTCTGAAATCAATAAAAATATGTTTTTTAAAAAAGAAAGAAATGGTTTTCTTACTAGTTCATTTTTTAGGAGCTCTTACTGGTTTTTCATATTCTTTACCTTGATCTTGGAGAACTGGTAATTATTTCATGATTCCCAGAATTAAATTAAATTAAATGCTGTTCAATCTTAGTGAGGATATATACAGTTTTAGTCTCTTATGAAGATGAGATATAGAGTCTTAAAGAGTTATTATTCCCACACAATCATCATAAAGATAAAAAATCTGAAATTTTCTGCTTCCCATTTGTTAAACAAAACTGTAGATCTTTAACTTTCTAGCAGTTATGCAGTTATACCCATTTACAGTGCTATGGATGTCTCAATTAACATTGTCACCTACTCATTTTATTTTGGGTTTTATATAAAAATTGTATTTTTTAAGCAGAACATGTATCTATGCTTCATAAAAGTTTAGTGTTCTTAGAACTCTGAAGAAACAGATCCAACCTAGCGTGCTGAGCCTTCCCAAAGGGGATGATCCGATTGTGAGCAATTAAGCTGCTGTATGTAACTCTCCTGTTAAAACAACCACATTCCATATGACCATCTTCAGTTTCCTTTTCTACCTCCATTGGTAGATCTACCAAGTGGCTCACGGACATATCGCTTAGAAGATCTGGCCTACACAAGAAGTGGGGACAAAGGCAACTCTGCAAATATAGGTACGTTTTTGTTTTTTAAAGCCATTTTTCACATCTCTAAAATTGGTTTCAGTCACTTAACAAGTGTTCATTTGGATTCAAACCATGGAAGTTTTGTTTACTGCATTGGTGAAGGTATATTGAGTTGTCCAATGCCATCTAGTTATTTTCTTACTGATATAACAAACAAAAATGTGTGCTTCAGATGAACTGTGCCTTTCAATAATACATTTTCACAAAGAGATAAATAATTTAAACATACTTGGGGCCAGAAGATTGACTCCTATATCATAGTATGATAATAAGGCACTTATTGTATGAATTGGCCTGTTGACAAGAGCTCCCTTTTAATCTTCTTTTCCCTTCTCGAAATAGTCCAATACCTTATTATCACACTTCTATTTTTCCTGATTCATATATATTTCCTTTCTTCATATATTTTTAAAGGATACCTCTCTACCTCTTAAAAATCCTTTCTCCTTTTTCTCTCCAGAAATTGCCAGATCCTTTTCTTTTCTCCTTAGAATAACTTCCCTGGTTCTTTTCCTTTTTAACCTCTTGGAATGCCATTTACTCATCTCTTTACTGAAATCCCAATACCCATACTGTCACTTAATTAATGTCTTTAAGTGGACTGTAAATGCCTTTGTCTTTTAGTAAAAATAATATATCTAAAACCAGAGTAGACCTAAATCTCCATTGTCTAGTGAGTTTGCAAACTGAAAAGAATACAGGTGAACAAATACAGGTGCCTATATCTGAAATCTTATAAACAATGACTCCGTTGACACTTTGTCTATTCCTGGAAGGCTATCAGGATTATGGCCACAGGCAGTTGGTGTACTCCATCTTCACCATTACCTGCTGTATTTATTTGAGCTGTCTGAGCTGAGGTAACTAAAAGAAATGGATTAGCCGACCTCTTATTTCTGAACAATCCCTAGAACAATGATTTTCAACCTTTTTCATCTCATGGCACACATAAACTAATTACTAAAATTCTGCAGCACACCAGAAAACATGTTTTTTGCCAACCTGACAAAAAAATATAGGTATAATTTTGATTGATTTACAACAACAGCAAAAATAGAAATAATAGTTACCTACCTGTTTTGCTCCAAAATGACTTTTTAAAAGTCAGGTGCCTTTACTTGCATATAAGGATTTCTGGTATCAAGTATTAGCCAAGCAGATGCATCCTTATTTTGCAATGAACCAGTAAGTTGCAGCTCCATTATATGACCTATGTATTTATGGTTCAAGACAGGGCATTCACATCAGAGGGCTATTGTTGTGTTGGGTATTGTAATTTTTTTAATTTGACAATTTAAGGGAAAAGAGGTCAGTGCCCCTGACTAAATAGTCAGGTATTGCATGTTTTAAAAATTTTGCACCAAAAAAAAAAAATTGCACCACATCAGTGTGCCATGGCACACCGGTTGAATAGAGCAGTGAGCATGATTGTCAAGGTCATTGGCCTCTGAAACTTATAGTCTTTTGAAGTTAATATTCTCATATTTTTGTTTGATTTTGCATCATCTTCCATCCTCTCTTCTCAAATTGCAACTATTTGGCTTATGCTTAGTTTTAAAAATGGAAAGAATGAAAGTAAATTCTTAGAATTTCATAATGCCCTTTGAAATCATTAGAGTTGCCAGACAAAATAAGGAATGCTTTGTTAAATTTGAATTTCAATTAAATAATGAATATTTTTTAGTGTAAGTATGTCCCATGCAATGTTTAGATATGTCCTAAATTAGACATCTAAATCTGGCAACCCTAAATTAGAGAAACCCTATATATTGCCAAAGCAAGAGAGTCACTTTGATGACAATAGTTTGTCCACTCTATCTCTTCAAACCCCTTTCCCTTTCACCATCCCATACACAATATCCTCACAGAATCAGATTAAGATACTTTAAATTAGCAAGTCATTTTGATCACCCTTCAGCATATGTGCTTAGTAACGTGATGTTTTGTATACAATAGGCATCATAGCACGGCACCCTCTCTACTACCCATACTTAAAAAAATTTCTAACTGCTCAAGCCATAGAAGATTATTTCCAACATATTCTGCATAAAAAACAACCTGGAGAAAATTTGGTGACAAGGTATGTTTTAACTTAAGTGATTGAATTACCACATTTATATGTGGAGCTTATAATAGTTGAGCATATTGATTTTGAATTAGGAGATCAATGGCTTTTATTTTGATTCTAGAACTTTTTTCTTTTGCCCATATTATGGGAGATACAAAATAACAGAAGACAGGAATGCTCTCTTTCAAAATGAATTGGTGGTCATGCTGAATTGACACTCTTTGAACACTAAAATGACAAAATTTGAAGCAGCTAAAAGTCAACATAAGACCCTTTACCATATGCTAAAATTGGGTGGTCCAAAAATCAAACCTAGGGGATGGGAGAGAACTGTGTGTGACATGGTCTAGGGAAAAATGTGAGAGAAATAGTATATTGGCCCTTTAGGTGTTGCCTCAGTATGAGAATCTTAATATAGTTGCATATAGTTGAATCATATGCCAGAGAAATTGATGAATAAGTAAAATGTAAATAGTCTAATTTTCTTAAAATTAAGCAGTTTTTAAAAAGAATATGCAATATATTTTAAAATTAAATTAATTAGGTATTATTTGATATGATTATGTTATATATTTTTAAAGGTGATTATTTTCTGTGAAAAAAAATTATACAGTTTTTCTTTTGATCAGACTTCTATTTCATTATCTTTAAGTTCTATTTATTTTCTAATAGCTGACTTTTAGAAATTCAGTTATCTTAACAGTTTAATCTAAGACCAGAAGACTGACATAATTAGATGAATTTATTTACTATCCAAAATGAACAATCAGAACATTCAGAGTTAAAGGTGGTATAATATATATTTACAACTTAGATTTTGGTGTTTTTTAAGAAATTTTATTTTATATTATCTCTTACAGTGTTTTGATACCTAACTCCAAAACTTTGCTTCATTCATAGATGCTACTACTTCTATATAAATAATCTTTTCTGTAGTCTTTGATTTTGGAATATGGTCTTAAGAACCTGCTTAAAACACATTGCGAGCGTTTTCTCTGTTTTGTTCATTAGTGTTTTATGCCTGACTAAAAGCAACAGTGAGGTTTGACATCATTTTTGACACTCCTTCACCCTAAAGTAAAACCACTGGCACTTTCCACACTGAAGGTGGATCTTTTGACATGTCTTGACTTACTTTAGATGTTTGGAAATGTCAGGTCAATAGCTGTGGGAACGGAAAGTGCTGCTACACTTTGATAAAGGAGATGAGAAGGCAGGGCATTGCAGTTAGAAGGTTTATGCAAGAGTTTGAGGAAGACAGGCAGGGACCAATACAAAACAGATCACTATCAGTGTTCTGAGGGGGAGGAGTATTTGAAATAGGCTGAGGTTGCAACTGAAGAATCACTGGAGCAAGGTGTAATGGAGGGCTATGATCCAGTAGACTTGGGTCAAAATAGGGTGAAGCTATTGGCAGGTTGCAGCCCACTGGCATAGTCATAGTGAGGTCATGACCAGATGAGTTAGCAAAGCATGTTGAGGAATTCTTAAGGAACACGAGACAGCCAGATAAGCAGAAGCTGAGGTCTGGCTCTGAGTAAATATCAGTTTCTATAAGTTTATTTTAATAAGAGGCTATATATAACTTAGACTTTTTCTCTTTTTTTTTCAATCCTCTCTCAATGATATGTTTTTATTGATTTTAGAGAGAGAGGAAAAAAGAGAGAGGAAAAAACATTGATCGGTTGCCTCTCATACACGTCCTGACTGGGGATTGAACCCACAACGTAGATATGTGCCCTGACCAGGAATCGAACCTACAACCTTTTGGTTTATGGGATGATGCTCTAACTAAGGGAATCACCTAGCCAAGGGCTTTTCTCTGGGTGGGCAGATAAACAAGTCTTCATAGATGGCTCTGTCATTATGTTAGTATTTCTAAGACTGTGTCTGATGGGCACATCATCCGCTGTATTTTCAAACTACCCAAACCATGTTTGTGAGGGGTAACAGTCCGCCTGGCATCCTCAGCAGGGGGCCTCTGCAGCTAAGTCTTCCGATTTACTTTAGCCTCCTTCTGGAATTTTTACTCTGATCCCTCCCTGGGCAAAGGGCCAAGCTTATAAAACCAGGCTTTGGATCAGGGTTTAGACATACATAGCCTATAAAAATGCCTTAGTTAGCAATGAATAATCTCCTGTGCAACTGTATTTGGCTCTACTATGCTATGTGTGTTTAGCAATTGCTCTTACTGGGAACTTATCTATTGAAGTAGGTTGGGGATGATACACATTTCTCAATCAATGGGGGACAACCTAAGAATATTTCTTTTACTGTCTCCTTATTAAATTTTTTAAAACTATTGAACTCTGATCTTAGGTCCCTGAGTGTTCCTGGGGAAGGCGACATATTAGTGTGATGCGATTATGCTATAATGTTAACCCGTCTAATGCCAGCTAAGTGATTCCTAACCCCCGGGCATTAGGAAATGAGTGGGGTTTTCCAGTTATCATAGTGACGGGGAGCAGTATAGGCACTGGGTGGACAGGAGCCAGTGCTGCAAACTTCCTACAATGCATATGACAGTCCTGCACAACCAGGAATTACCCTGCACAGAATGCCCATAGCACTGCCATGATTGGCAATAGTTGTAGTCATCTCATTGACTCCCAGCTACACTCCTACTGGTAACTGCCCTAACACTTTTTCTGCTCCTCTCAAACCATTCAATTCCTGCCATAATTCCATATTTTTGTTTTCTCAGACTCTTCATATCATTCAAGGAAAACTTACTCAAATTTGCTCCCTCGTTCCCTTACAATTCTGTATCTGTACCTACCCTGTTCTCCTTCCTCCCCTCTCAGTGAAAGACATCTTTCATCTCCCTTCAAGTAGAACAACTCCACCCAAGGTTTTGGTTTCATCCCATCCCATCCTACCCCATCCCATCTCATCCCATCCCCAGCTCTGCCTCTTACATCTTTAAGCCTTGCCAGTCCAGCCCTGGCCATTGTGGCTCAGTTGGTTGGCCATTGTCCTGGGCACCAAAAGGTTGCCCTTTCAATTCCCAGTCAGGGCACATGCCTAGGTTACAGGCTCAATCCCTGGTAGGGGGCATGCAGGAGGCAGGCGATCAATGTTTCACTCTCACATAAATGTTTCTCTCTCCTCCCTCTCTCTCCAAAAATCAACTTAAAAATATTTAAAAATATAATAATGCAACCTGTCCTTTTTCCCATCTGTCTTTTCACAACCAAACACTCCTCTGTATCCTAACAAATCCTAGCAAAATGATTATTCCCCTGGGTACCCTCCTTAATCTCTACTTTTTACTCTTTAATTGCCTTCTGCTTTGCTTTGGAATGTATGTCTCTCAATCTGGTATTAAGGTTGTTGTATCGACTTTCTGGCACCATCGGCTTCTTGCAGCATAGGAAGTATGTTTTGTTCTTCCTCTATCCCATCCTTACATTCTTTCCTTCTGGGCATCAAGTATAGATGGTAAGCCATGATAGATGCTCAATAATTATTTGTGACCCTTGGATCACTAGTATATATAGTGTGTGTTTGTGTGTACATTCCATATAACATACCAGTCTGTTATAACCATGAATTGTGAAAGATTATAGAAGTCACCTTGTTTATTGCCTTACTTTAGAAAGGATTGCTCCTGCATTACCCTTGGAACATGGTTAGCTAATACAGTTTCTTACCTCTTGCTCTTTCACTTTGCTTTTCTTCACTAAGGTATTGGTCAGGTATTCCATATCCCCACCTGTTGCTGGTGGAAATGGGCTTCTTGAGATGTTACGAGAAAAGAATTTTCTGAGATTCACACAAGATAATGAATGATTTTCATTTGCGTGGAATCAAATGCCTGAGTTTCCAAAGTTCAATTTCCCTCCATCCTGCCAAGAAAAAAGTCCAGCATCAGGCTAGCTTAGCCTGTGTTTCTAGCTGCAGTCCATTGTGTGTGGGGTCCACATAGCTGTGGGCCATGCAGCTTCTAGGGCCACATGGCTTTGGAGGAACAGGGGTCAGAGCAAGGAAGCAGAAAGAAAACCAGAGGATGAGGAGAGAATTCCGCTGGGGATTATATATCCCCAAGTTTTCACAGGCTTGCACTGAGGTCCATCCTCCTTGCCAATGAAAGTTGTTGCCTGTTAGACTGACAGGCAAGTACCTTCCTTCCATCACCCCAACCTCACTGTGCATATGCCCATCTCCCCCTTTGTTGGACCCCATTCCCCATAGATTTGCAAGGGAATAGACTAGTTATTCCCTGCGGAATATAAAGTTGCAGCTTCCTGGTGAAGCTGCCCAGATGGCCATGCTTATAATGTCTGGCCTTTACTTTCTTCCTATTATTTTTTTAAAATATATTTTATTGATTATTTTTACAGAGAGGAAGGGAGAGGGATAGAGAGTTAGAAACCTCGATGAGAGAGAAACATCGATCAGCCACCTCCTGCACACTCCCCACCGGGGATATGCCCGCAACCAAGGTACATGCCCTTGATCGGAATCGAACATGGGACCCTTGAGTCCGCAGGCAGACGCTCTATCCACTGAGCCAAACCGGCCAGGGCTCTTCCTATTATTAATAACTAGCTAATGACAGTGGTAACAATTGCAGTCATGGTCATATCTAGCCCTTGTATGGTGTTCACCATTTACCAAGCACTGGTCCACTTTTCACATACTGATTCATGGCACCCTTATAAGCAATATCCTTGCCTTTCTCCCTTTTCATTCATTGAACTCTACTGACTTTAGATATGATCTCTCTTCTTGTATTGTCTCATGTAGTTCTCGTGCCCCTCTCCTATATTAGATGCACTTCAAGGCCAATCACCTGTATCCTTTCTGTAGAAATGATCTGCCAGCAATCCCTTGTAGAGTGATGTTTACTCATTAGATTATTTTCTTGTGGTTAAATAACACAAATTTCTTTAGCTTTTTATAAAATCTATTTTGTAATTCTTTCATCACTTCTATTGCTCTGCTCCATTTCTTCTACCAGTTGTCGACATCATCTTCCAGTTGTAGAAATGCAAAATGAACAATCTGTATAGTGTTTAAATTGAAAAAAGACTTGTCTAAGTTAAAGCTTGGTGTGCGGATTAACTTTTGGCTCCTGTATTAGCTGTAGATGTGTTGGCAGTGAGAACAACACCAGGTGTCAGACTGGTGGAGTCAGACTGGACCTCGGTGCAGCAACCTTGGTACTTGAGTTCTGTCTAGGAAAGAATTCAGAGCCAAGACCCAAACTATAAGAGAAAGTTTATTTAGAAAATCACAGAGGTAGAAAAAGTGAGCAGTAGAAGGAATGGACTCAGGAAACAAATTACAGAGGCAACAGAGGGGCTCTTGGAGCTTAGGAGAAAGGAAGGTAATGGTAACACCCTGGGGGAAAGGTGAGGGGGAGAGGAAAGCCACACGTGAACTCTCTAGGTCCACCTTCCTAAGGGTTTTTAAGGGTAGAGATTTTAGGGAAGGTCCTAAGGGAGGATCTCAATAGAATATTCAGCAGCTTTCTTGGTGTATCCTTTCAGGATCATGGTCTCCACTGATTGGTCAGCGCTAGGACAGGGGATCATTAGTCAATGAGCTGGTCCTGGTATCAGCCATTGCTTGTCGGGTTTTGCTGCTTTTCTGAGCCTATAGCTGAATGAAACACAACTGAGGCCTCGAGGTGAGAACTGAGACCTGAGTCACATCAGAACTTCATTGTCCTGGGTCCCCGCCAACACACACACACATGACTAGCAACATGCCCGGGGAGAAAAGAAAGATCCAAACCTCATGACCAGCAATATGAAAAGTCAGGGGATCTAAATTGAGTCACCAGCGATACGCTAGGGGAGGAAAGGTCCCCAGGGGGTGAGGTCCTTGATTTCAAAGTTTTGCCTGTTACTAGGCACCAGGGACTTTCCACCCTGGTGACCTTCTATACCTGGTCGAAGGTCCTTACTCTAATCTTGTACGCCTAACTGCCTACCACAGATATAGATTTAGATACAGAGATAGAGACATATTTAGCACCAACATGTAATGTCCTGTGCGAAGTGAACTAGGAATACAGTAAAAATTTAACATATGGACCCAGTACTCAAGTTGCTTTGAAACTCTTTAGGAATATAAAACAAAACAATAATATGACAATAAAACAAAAACCAGAAAAATAGAACATTTCGAACTGGAGTAAACCAATTAAACATCAAGCCTTGAGTAGCAATACAGAACTGAAACAGCAATCCAGTGGAAAATTGTTGGGTCAATAAGCCAGTACCCACACAAATATGTTTTCTGTCTATGCCACATAGCTACCACTTAGTGCATGCCACCTTCTTCAATCCTTTGTTGTGTATGTCCTCGCTCCTGTAGTACCACTTAGGGCCCTCCAGTTAGAGATGATGTCCCAAACCTCTTTATATTACCAGCACTTAATAGAACATGTGTTCCCAATGTACTATTGATTCGTAAAAGTGAGCACACGGGACATAATCTGCTTGGCAGAAGCTTATCAGGTAATTTCCCATCAACCATATTAAAGATCCATGTAGGAAGTAGCATCTAAGCCAGCCGTGGGCAAACTATGGCCCGCGGGCCGGATCTGGCCCGTTTGAAATGAATAAAACTAAAAAAAAAAAAGACCGTACCCTTTTATGTGATGATGTTTACTTTGAATTTATATTAGTTCACACAAACACTCCATCCATGCTTTTGTTCCGGCCCTCCAGTCCAGTTTAAGAACCCATTGTGGCCCTCGAGTCAAAAAGTTTGTCCACCCCTGAGCCCAAGCACAATGGCCTGCAAGTAGAAGGACCTCGTTAGCACATATTGAGCTTTATCAATTCATTCAATAGATATTATTTATTGAAAGTCTATCTAACCCACTCAGGGTTTTTCAGCACTTAATTTTTCACTTATATTTTCTCACAACTATGATCCTGGGAGGGAAGTACAGTGCACAGTAATGAGATAATTTACCTAAAGTCACAGTAGCTGAACCAGGATTCAAACCCAGGCAGTCTGCCTCCCAAGCCTGTGCTCTTGACCACTCCATCACCTGACCTCAACAAGGGAATGCCCAGCAGCCTCCCCCTCTGCAGTCAGGGGACTCTCCTTCGCATTATTTCTTGCAGAGTTGGACAAAGACAGGTCCAAGGTGTAATGGGATGTATGGGGCATGTGGTTTGGGGCTTTACCCTGATCTAGCACTGATATGCTTAAAGGATTCAACTTTAAATAACATGAATCCGTCTTGGCCAACATTTCCTTTTTCTTTGAGCTCCTGAGGGACCTTATAATATTCTCTTGTCACCCACTGCTCTAGATTTTCATGGATGATGGTATATGTGCTGCACAGCAGGGCAGAAATACTTGACCAGTAACTCAAGCAATGAATGCAAAAGTCTGGGGAGAATACTGTTCTCACTTTAAATTTATGAGCAGACTTTTCTGTTTTGAATATAGTTGTACTAATTATAAAAGTATGATTAACAACAGTTCTCATATAATTTTCTATTTCCTCATTAAGCCCACATTGCACTTGGTTATATGTACAAAGAAAAAAAATGGGTCAAATTTATATTATTAACAGTCATCAACTTACAAAGGAAATAGTAGCCTTGGGCAGGTTTTCTTATTTAAAATTAATCTTTGTTTGAAATAACACATGTAGAAATTGCTCTTAAACATGGCTTTAATTTGAGTAATAATGAATGTACTTAGTAGTACATGAAATTGGTCGCTGAAATTGTACAGTGGGGGGGAAAAACAAAGGCTAGTTGTTTCAGTTCCTTGAAGGTAAAATGTTTAAGAGGAAAAAATAATCTTTCCTGATACTAGTCCTACAATTGACACAATATATGCTGCATGAAGATGTCAAAACAAAATGAAAAATTGTCTCCTGTCAGTCCTTATTCTAGAACAAATGTTGTATGTATAAACTCATATTGGTGCCTCTACAACCAATCAGGATATTTAGTCTATTTCCATATGTATTTTATTGTTTTTATACATCCTTGAACAATTTCAATTACATTCGTTTCCATGTTATAATTCAAGAAATTAACAAAAACTTGTTTTAAAATAACATAACTGAAGAAAAATAGTTATTAGATGACAATGCATCTACCCTACATCCAAGCAATTCAGCTAGCTTTCCCTTTTCATTTAATTTCCCATTTCTGCCTCTACTCCCTTCACAGATACACATCTTGGTCCAAATACCCTGTTTCACACTGCCCTGGACAGTGTTGATCTTCTCTGAAGTATTTCCATGCATGTGCACATCAGCATAAGTATATATATGCTAATATAAATTCTATTAGCACATACAGTTAATATACACTGAGTGACAGATTATTATAACCCGCCAGATTATTATGACCACCCCATCAGTACACTGAAGTGAGTAATAATAATAATAATAATAATAATAATAAAAACTTGAGAGTATTTGTTTAGGAAGTTTTCAATATTCAG
The DNA here is from genome assembly GCF_000327345.1 of Myotis davidii. NCBI lineage: Eukaryota > Metazoa > Chordata > Mammalia > Chiroptera > Vespertilionidae > Myotis > Myotis davidii. Next base: position 180,668 of record NW_006295491.1, on the reverse strand, counting down.
TATTTTGGGAAGTGTCAATGAAGCACTGATGGGGTGGTCATAATAACCTGGCCACTCAGTATATATGTGTGTGTGTGTGTTTGTATGCATATTTCCCATGCTCTAAGCACATTGAGCACCAGATAGAAGTTACAATATAAGTTTGTCTTGTGATCATTAGTAAATCTTCCCCGTGAACACTCTTATGAACTGTCTATTGAGATATTCTGACATCAGCATATACTTTGTGGTATATGGCTAAGTCCATGATCAAAGACTAATATTGCTTGAAGGCAAAAAAAAAACCCCTAAAAAACATACTCCCTAATACCAGCCTCATGATTAACACAATACATGCTATGTGTGGATTTCTTCCTTTTCACACCAGTTTTGTGTCCTGGCAAACAGTTTTGAATTCTAAGGCTGGTAGCAGTGTGCTAGCGGTAGTGCTGAACCTGAAGCAAGGAAACTGGAAGGAGGTTTCTGTGGGTTAAAATGCAAGTTGTACTATGGCATAAGGCATTTTCACACTAATTGTCAATGACAGTGGGAAAAAGTCAGTTTAGGTTTGGTGGAAGCCCATTACTCATGTGAAAGGTATCAGTGCCATTGCCCAAACATGGGAGGACTAGCCAGTAACTGTAAGGATGATGGCTGGAAGAAACTATGACTAAATCTACTGTTAGAATTCATCTTTCTTTTCTTAATTCCATAGATATGATTTGCCAGGGATATATGCGTTAAACTTCGTTTTAAAAAATTCTCTCGGTGGTGGAGGCACTGCCTCCCTGAGAAGTGACCCACAGGTAAGCATCTAAACATTGAACATTTTCTTTGTGTCTGTTTCCTATGTTGCGTTGACATAGCCTGTATCAACAGCATCCTATGAACCATAACACATACACTAATCCTACAGAGTTCTCCGTTCAGAAGGGGGAAGAAAAGAATTGTAAAATCTTTTCGGATAACTTCTTAGTAAAACATCATTATCTTCATTTTAATGAGTATGACTTTAGAGGATCTGAAGATCATATAGCAGAAAGAACACTTAGTATCTCGACACTTAAGAAAATAGTTTATGACCGGATTTCAAAGCTAAAGATTATTTGGCATTCTATAGTTTAAGGAGAGCCATTATTTGAAGTAAAGAAAGTTATCTTTCTATCATGGTCCAGTAACAGCTGAAGCCAAGTACTACTATGGAATTGGGTTGAAATTTATCTGAGTCATCTTAGGAAGGAACTCAAATTAGTAACTTAACTCAGTCTACTGTATCCCTTAGGCTTCTATATTGCCTGTTATTTAATCCATCCTTTGAATCATCTGAAACTCATGAAGTCATCCTAAGCTATACAGTAGCCATTGGATAAGGGGAGAATTGTAAAGTTAATAAAAATATCTCACATCTTCAGCTATGTGTCTTATCTAAGCCAATAGCCTGTAGGCATCATTGATTAAATGAAATCACTAGCAGGAAAGAGATACTTTAGTTCCTTTATATGTTCAATTTACTGTGATGTTTTTCTGTTTATTTTGCTCTGTGATTCTTATTATCATCTTAAATTTTTCCTCTCTATCATATTCTTATAACTACTACATTCCTATATAAACATTGAGAGTTTCTGATTTGGGAACTGTATCTCCTTTGAGCACATTAACCTTTTTTCATGTTGTTCTTCTTCACATAGAATTCATTAGCTAGTTATACACTTTACTTGTTATACAAGTAACTGTGTTCCTTCAGTATGTGTTTTTAAAATTTATTGTCATTATCTATCTATATAAAAGGCTAATATGCTAAGTGTTCAACCGTCCAGGTAATGATGTCAAGTAGCAACACCTGGCTTCCTCTCCCTAGAGACAACTAGCCTCAGGTGGAAACACTTTACACTGTAATCAAATGTCTGTGAAGCCTTTTCCCGTGGCTCATCTCATTGGATCCTCACAGAAGTCCTGGAGTAGGTAGATAGGAAACTCGGTGGAATCCCATTTTCTTTTCATTAGCCGGAAAACAGAGATTTAGAAAGCTTAGAAACTTGACCCGACTGAAAAGAAGTAAGAAATGGTGGACCTTGAGAATGACTTCAGGTTTTCTCACTGCGGAGAATATAGTCAAACACCACTATATTTTACCCTTTATTCTCCCTGCATAATAATACAGTTATAATAATAATGTGCTTCGTGTTGTTATTTACTGCTGTGTTGCTGACAATTACCTGAAAGAGAAGTTGGGGTGCTTCACTGGACTAGAAAAAGTTTAGCTACATCAGAAAACAGGTCTAATTAAGCAAGTTTGTTCTATATCTATAAAAGACTAAGTTGACTCACACATGCATGATACAAATAAAGCTCTTGCTGGCACCAATTGCATGCATGTTTTTCGATCTGTCATTGTCCATCATGAATTTGGTTATTTTTGTTGACATTCTGAAGCTGAAAGAAAGTGGCAGTGTTGCACAGAAGTAACAGTGGCGATTAAATATGATCGTAATAGTGATCTGGGTAGATATAATTATTCCCATCTAACAAAGTTGCCATCATATTCAGAAGCGAAGATGGGGGACCTCCTTTTGAATGGGACTTGCTCATTCATTGTAAACCAGATCCCAATAATCCGAATGCCACTAAAATGAAACACATCAGTATGTTGTTTCCTACACTAGATGCAATGACATATTCTATTCTTTTCCCACATGGTGAAAAAGGCTGGGGAACGGATATTGCATTAAGACTCAGAGATGACAGTATAATCGACAATAATGCTAGATTGTTGTTGTTTATTATGAATCGATTTATCACTCATTGTTTTTATCAATGTTTTTATATCATGTTTTTGTTGTTTTTATATCATGTCTTTGTTGTTATTGTTTATTAATCAATTTATATATTATTTTCATATACATTTTACTAGTTTCTTTCATCTCTGACACTTCTATTATAAAGGGCAAATAGCTATATTAAAATATTTCTTCTAATTTCTTTTCAATGTGCATGAATTTGTGCACTAGGCCACTAGTTTTAAATAAAATCTTATTTACCCAAATTATTTATATAGAAATCACTTTTTTAAATGTGTGATATTAACATTAATAACTATAATAGAATTTTTTTCACGCTCAGTACTTTTCTGTTTGATTTGTTCAACAGGGCAAAGCACTTGGACAGATGGTACTGGACATCCAGATAAAAGATGTTCCTGATTTAAAGTCATTAGTAGGTGGCTGAAAGAGTGCCTGCTTTGGGAAACCTATTCTTAGTACAAATGCAAAATTGAATAGGAGATAAAAGAATATAGAAAATATGCATTGAAGCACACACCAGCTAGGTAAATTGAATGCCAGCATTAAAAATGTGGTGACTATAAGGAAGAAGAGAATAGGTGATTTAAAAAATATATAGAACAGATATATCCTTTAGGCATTTGATGATGTTCTTTTTTCTGTCAAGCAACTACTTTAAAAACTTGGTAAATTGTGATTTAATGATATATTCACTTTTAGATTATCTCTGATCCCCAATTCCAAGCTGGGATAATCTTGTTATGTGTTTGAAGAGCATCTTTCTCTCCTTTTAAATATTTTAAAAAATCTTATTACCTATTCTAAACAATTTTTATGCATAAGCATACAAATTAAGTTCAGGTTCAAAGAAGCAGTCTATTAATTAGTTCGAAAATTTTAACACATTTGCAGTATTCTCACACTGAATTGGGAAAAATAGAAAATATCTGAATATTTTATCCTCGGTAGGAAAACGTTTGAAAAATTAATGACACAATGTCCTAATACTTTGAACTCAAATTAAATTCAAAGTTTGCTATGCAACTAATTTTCAAATGTTAGTCCAGGTGACTTTTAACCACTTTTAATTAACAATCATTATTTTATGTTCCATGGTAAATAGTATGGTGATGATTTTGCAGTGCGTTGATATAATAAAAATTGTGATTATGGTTTTTAATGAATTACTCTGATGAGCCTGATTTTCCCTAGATACCCTGATCAGCACCCCACCCCACCCCTAATTTAATGCTAGAGATTGACATCAGTAAGTGAGAGCCTGTTGTCACATAACAAATGAAGAAGAAAAAGATCAAGCTTCTAGGAACATGCATGTAAAATTTAATGTAAATAAATGCTCCAAATAGGAAGGGAATGAAAAACTCATTTTTTGTTTAGATTTTTACATAAGCAAATGACCAATATACACGTATGAATTTCTTGAGGCATCTATGTGCACTTTGCCAACTGGCTGAGTTTGGGAGTTGTCTTCTGTAGAGCCTGCAGCACAAACCTAAGGCAGTACAATCTTTTTGACTACAACTTCCGATAGTTTCTGGAGCTACACTTGGTATCTGCGTTCTCCCTTCCTGTCTTAGGGGAACAAAAGTCCTCCCTCCTCTCCAGTTCTAACTCTCCACCTGTAGTTTTGATGACGTTGCTTCCCAACTCTTCCATCAGCTATCCTGTTTTTCTTTGCTATATATTTTTCTTCTCCCCTAGTTTCCCGCTATGCACATATATTCTCATGTGTCCCCATTTAAAACCAACAAAAAGCAAATGAACTACAAGACATTTTTCATTTGGTCCTCTCTCCTTTCCTTTACTGTAAACTTTCTGAAAGACTTGTCTCCATTTTGTCTAGACCTTCCCTTTGCCTGACTCTTACTCTGTCAACCTCAGCAAACTGGCTCTGGGAAACTACTCTGGCACCTTCCCTACTGCCTAATCCATTGGTCCCTGCACCCTCTTGCTAGCTTGTCTGCATTTGACACTACTGAACATGCCCTCCTAGTACCACTGGCTTCCTCAAGCACTTCCTCTCATTCCTCCTCAAGCACTTTGGCAACTCCTTAGTGCCGCCTTTATGTGGAGCTTTGTTCTGGCTGCCTTCTCATCCTGTTCTCTGTGCTGTCCTTACGCAGTTTCATCTACTCCCAAGGTCTGAACTACCGGCCCAGACATTTATGACTCCCAAGTCTCTATCTCTTGGCCAGACTCTGCTTTAGAGATCTTACTTTATCTATTTGTGTACCTGTTACCATCCCTAGCTAGTTATTGGAAGGAAGAGAGCACAAGGAACTCAGAAATGGTTGAGCATATTTAGCTGGGAAGCAGAGGCCTCTTTGCATCACCAGGAAGCTACAGCTTCACACCCCAAGAAATGGCAGCATTGTCCCTCCAAGGGCATTAACATTCCTCCCTTCTCCCTCCAGTACTGGATTTGCTGGGGGTGAGGGGGGGCGGGGTTGGAGGGGGGGGCGGGAGTTAAGGACATGCACAGTAGAAGTCAAAATAGCACAGGGAGAGGTGCTGGGTCATAGAGGCCTGTCAGTATAACCTGGGAAAATGATCCTTGGCTAGGGGGTGCAAGCCCAATGCAAGCTCTTGAAATCTTGGGAAGAAGTTAATTGGTTACTTTGAAAAGCTCCTTGTTAAAACCCCAGGAGAACAAAGCTCTCTCTCTCCTGCTAGGGACCTGCACTCACCTCCTGCCCTGCATTAGTGCCTTCTCACCACAGTAGCCATGTGGCCTTAGCAGCTGCTGTGGGAACCTGGATACCACAGCACAGCAACCTATTGCAGCCGGGAGCACAAGCTATGCTAGCTGGGTGCTGGGATGACCTAAGCTTTAAGATGGCACAGGCTCTCTGGACATGGACTCTCTTTTGGCCCTGATTTTCCATGGAAAGATGGGACATTGGGGAACTCCTTTAATTTTGCTTCCTGAATAAATCATCCTCTCTTGTGGGTCCCTGGAAATGCTTTTCCTCATAACACTACAAGAACCTCACTTCTACCAGCAACATCCCCACTTTGAAAAGCCATAGATTTCTTTCTTCTTTTTTTTTAAAATATATTTTATTGATTTTTTACCGAGAGGAAGGGAGAGAGGTAGAGAGTTAGAAACATTGATGAGAGAGAAACATCAATCAGCTGCCTCCTGCACACCCCCTACTAGGGATGTGCCCGCAACCAAGGTAACATGCCCTTGACCAGAATCGAACCTGGGACCTTTCAGTCCGCAGGTCGACGCTCTATCCACTGAGCCAAACCGGCTTCAGCAAGCCATAGACTTCTGATACTCAACATACCCAAACGTTGAATTCATTTTCTTCCTCCCATAAACCTATTCCTACTCCTACCTTCCTTCCCCCAGTTAAGGGTTTTACTGGTTGTGCAGCAGGGAACTTCAGAGTCATCCCTGGTCCCACATTATTCCTCTCCACTCCTACCACCACCACACATCCAGGCCACCACATCTTGCCAGTGTGTCTCCAGGAATATCTTTTAACTTTTTCCCATGCCCCGCCATTTCGTTTTCCATTTGTCGCTCCTTTTCTCATCTCTTAGCTGGACTGAGTGGCCTTTTCATTGGTCTCTGCTTCTAGTTTCTCTCCCTTCTCCCACCAATCCATTCTCTACCCTGCCTCCGAGCTGCCTAGGATCATCTAATTTCCCTTTTCTGGTGTTTCTCTACTGCCTGCAGGATCTCTGCATCCTTATATTACTGCTGCCTTAGTTAACAAATAACTTATAGTAAGCTATATTCATTTGGGTCATGATTTTTCATATTATGAAATATAAATCTTTGTTTTGCCCAGTGTTCTTATTTTACTGTTTGGGGGGCAGTAGGGGTGGTGGTGCCCCAACTGATTCCTGTATGGCTGGAGTCTGCAGGCTTTAATCTTTCCAAAGACAATAGGCAGGATTGAAGCCCTCAAAATAAGGTGCTAGCCAACCAGGAAGCTGGGGAAATCTTCCTCCCAGGAGGTAATTGATTCCTGTTAGCCTCGCATTCCAGGCAGCACTGAGCTGGGAGGCCGCAGGGAAAGGAGTCTGCGCTTTTTCCCCTGCTTCCTGAGGGAAGTTCACAAAGTCTTTCCCCCCACCTCCTTAGAGCTAGCTAGTTTGGGCCTCTGTCTGTGCCCTGGGGCCAGACCCTAGCGTATGTAAACAAAAAGAAGAAACACCATTGTTAAGATTATCATTTTTATGTGTTTAATAGTCTAAAAATGATCTAAGAACAACAACAACCACCTTAAGGGAGGACAATCATGTAAAAACATAAGCTTAGGAAGTCAAATGTGTCAGGCTTAGGACCCAGGGGGAAGAAGGTCTAACAGGTAAGTAGGAAGTCTGGGACACAGCCCTGGTTTTGCTTCTGACTCTGCCCTTGAGCAATACATTGAACTGCCCCAGATTCCTGTGTGTAAGGACAGTGTAGGTCGGACTACGGGCCACTCAAGTGCTGGGAACTTGATAAGGGCGTCTTAACTAGACCGTTCTATTGTAGTGCCGTGTACACGAGGTCTTGATCAGACTTGTGAAAATGTACTTAGATTTTAAATCCTGCAGCGGAGCTGGTATGCTGCAGCTAGAAGCTAACAAGGGCCCCAGTGCAGGAGGATTTGATTTGTTTCAGCAGCTCCACAGTTCGGCTCTTGATTAAAAAAAAAAAAAAATTAGGGGGAATCCTGGGATAAAAAGGTTATTTTAAATTTCCACGTCCACTGCCTCTGTCCCCTTCTTCCACCTTTTTCTTTCGTTTCGTTTGTGGGAAATGGAATTTTCTTCTCTTTGCTGGGATTATAATGTGATTCAGGATTGTTTGCGAAATGAACGAAAGTCACCGGCAAGGGGAGGACTGGGACCCAGCGCTGATGGCAGACCCGGGGTGGGAGCCAAGGCGGGGCCTCCACCCCGCAGTTCCAGGTAAGATGTGTGGCCCTCCGTCCACCCACCGCAGCAAGCCCCCTCCCCGGGAGGGTGGAGGATCTGCTCGCTGGTGAAACCAATGAGCCCCTTACTGCCCGGCTCAGTGGAGCCTAGCGAGGATCTCCATCACCGCCTTGGTCTCAGAATTTGGGCATTTGCATAACGCAGAGATTCTCAACCTGTGTGCAGCAAGAGGTCCGTCGATGTGAAGCAAGAATTTTTAAAACATGCAATATCATTTAATAAAACATACCTTGCTAAGGGAATATCCACAACCTTATTTCAATTAGTACATAGTCACACCATTAAAATAACATGTGGGAATCAGTATAAAATTCTGTTTTCAAACCACAGAATCCACCCCACAGCCACACTATAAATTTCCCAGAATTGTAAGGCATTGACATTTTTCTAAACAACCCAGCCCAGACAGAAATGAAGATGATTTCTAACCAGCAGGGGTACAATCTATTAGCATTTTCTTTGATTCTCCCACAGCCACTCCATCAGAAACACTATAGGCACTTGTGCTATTCCCTTGCGGAAAGAGGTTCAGGGGAAATTATTCAAATCAAATGTGAAGGTGTGGGGACCCATGGCTGGGAATTGGGGATACATGTGAATGGAAGGTAAAAGCAGACAAGAGGCTTTGCTGCCCACCAGCGTAGCCAGAGCGAGGGTGAAGTAATGAAACATCATTCCTGGTGGTGCCTGTTTCTTGGAAAGCGTGGTGGCGCTTACAACAGGGTGTTCTGTACATCAGCTCTTTCCAAGAAAAACAAAATGGTGGGTGAAACTCATGAACCTGAAATCCAAAGCCACTGACTTTGGCTCTAACCTTTAACTCTCCATGGGCTTGGAATCACTCCTTCCCTATTAGGGTATATAACCTGTCACTCAAACACTGTGGTTAATGAAATCTTGCACAGATGTTCTTGGCCTTCTGTTGATACCTGGTCCACTGGAACCTGGCTATAATATAGAACATGAGGATTTTGCTTACAGTACCTTCATCATGCCTCCTATATGATAACCACACTCAGCACATGTCTGTTCTGCCATGATTCATGAGCTGGCAGAGTGAGTGTCCATCTCTCTGTACCAGTGATGAAAAACAATGTGTGTACTTAATTCCATACATACACATTATATATACATATGTACACATATATGTAATTTTTAATTTTTTAAACACTGGGTACATTGCGGATTTTTAATCAAAACTTCTGACGTGGGTGTTTTTGCATTGATTATACGGCGCTTTAAAAAACAACAAACCAAAAATATGCAATACCTGACTATTTAGTTAGGGGCACTGAGTTATTTTCTCATAGGTTGTCAAATTAAAAAATGACAACAGCTAACAATAGCTGTCCAGCATGAATGAATAGAAAGTATACCCTTTTTTGTCAGATGGGCAAAATATATTTTTGTGGCGTGTTGCAGAATTTTAGTAACTAGTTTATTTGTGCCAGGGGATGAAAAAGGTTGAAAGTCGCTGGCATGACCTCTGCGCAGGGTGGGGACCCCTGCCTGCCCGGCCCGGCGTGCAGGGCGGGTCAGCAGCTCCCTCACCGCTGCTCGGGGTCCATCTTCCCCATGCACCTGGGTCACCCTGCAGACCTCAGCAAGGAGCTCAGCGCCTCGGCCTCCCTTGGCCACCTCTGGGCGGCTGCACTTGAAAAGAAAGCGGCAAAGTTGGAGTGCGCGAACCGAAGCTAGGTCTTTGCAACCTTGCAGCCGGAGAAATAAACTTGGCGTGACCCCGGCTGTCCAGGAAAACGTTAAGGGCTTCGCCGTTTTGCACACTGATCGTTGGAGCCGCGCGCTCAACTGTCACTGGTGCCTTGGAGCGCGGAGGCGCCTGAAGTTCTGATCGCGGCGCGCGCAACCTGGACGCGCTGGTCGCCGCCCCACCCGCCCGCAGAAAACAAGGGGACGCGCGGCACTTAAAGGTAAGGAGGATCGTGGCGTGTGGGAGGGGCTATGGTTCTATGGAGCTTAGGAAGGAACACGCAGGCTTCCGAGGCGCGCACATTTCGTAGCGTCAATGCAAACACTTCAGCCGATGTTTCGGGGCATCCAACCCGTTAGGAAGAGAAAAATATCGCCGGAAGGGACCTTCCACCGAAAACCTCCCCGAAGTACCCTGAGCGTGCCCGGGCCCAGACAGGTGCAGACCGTTTCGCGCGGCCACGCCTGCGCCTGTACAGTTCAACTCTGCCCGCTTCACAGCCGAAAGACTTAGGCCGCGAGTGCAGGAGGGAGCCGGTCTAAAAGAATCGCGGTGCAAAAGCCCGGAATCCCGAGGCGGCCCGCCCGCTTCCAAAGAATGAGGGTCCCCCGCGCCCCGCTCCCAGCGGCGCGGGCCACCGGCGCCCAATCAGCGCTCTCGCCGGGTCTGTGACGGCAATCGCCCCGCCCACTGGGCGGAGATAAAAGGCCTCTGAGCGGCCGGCGGTGCCGAGATTGGCGTGCGGCCCGCGCCTGGAGCGCCCGGCAGTCCAGGTGCGCTTCCCTGCTGGCTGCTCCCCTCCGCCAGCCGCCGCCAGTTCCTCACCCGCCTCAGTCCCAGAGCAGTGCCACCCCTAGGCGTCTCCCCCTTTCCTTTTTCCTCTCCCTCCCTCCCAGGCCGTCGCTGTCGCCTCCCCCCGCGGCATTGGTCGGCTGGCCGCAGGTGAGTTGCAGCGCAGCGCCCCAGTCTGGCCAGTTCACCTTGCCTGAGCGGCGGCAGCCCCCCCAGACTCTCGTTTCCCTGCAGGATGAAGAACCCAATGCTCGAGGCGGCGTCCCTGCTGCTGGAGAAATTGCTCCTCATCTCCAACTTCAAGCTCTTCAGTTCGGGCGCCCCGGGCGAAGACAAGGCAAGGAGCAGTTCCCATGGCATCAGCTCCTTCCACCGCGGCGACGTCCTGGAGGTGCCCCGGACCCACCTGACCCATTATGGCATCTACCTGGGCGACAACCGTGTCGCCCACATGATGCCCGACATCCTCTTGGTTCTGACCAAGGACAGGAGGCTCACGCAGAAGGTGGTCTCCAACCAGCGTCTCATCCTGGGCGTCATTGGCAGGGTGGCTAGCATCCGCGTGGACACTGTGGATGACTTCGCCTACGGAGCCGAAATCCTGGTCAATCGCCTGGATAAGTCCCTCAAGAAGAAGGCGCTGCTCAACGAAGAGGTGGCTCAGAGAGCGGAGAAGATGCTGGGAACCACCCCCTACAGCCTGCTGTGGAACAACTGCGAGCACTTTGTGACTTACTGCAGGTTCGGCACCGCGGTCAGCCCCCAGGCAGACAAGGTACCTCTTGTGACTGACTCACCGGTGGGCTGGGCGGGGCCGCCCCCACTCCCGTCCCTGACCATGTCTCTCCCCTGGGATCAGACATTGGGTTTAGATGAACAAAGGCTCTGGTGTTCCCAAGGGAGACAATGTAAGTAAATGGCCATGTGTCTTGCAGGACCTCTCAAAAGGCGCAGTGGAGTTTGGCAGTGCAGCACCGCTGCCCACTACGAGAGAGCCGCCGGGCTATTGCTACAGAAGCCGTCAGGGTGTCCACCCCGCGTAGTTGAAATGACAAAGTCCGCCGTGTGTTTGCAACTTTTCCCAACAATTTCAATTGGCAGGAAGGTGTCCAGAGTTTATATTTAATCCGTAACACTGTGTACAAAGTGTTGTGCATTTAAACTAAGGAGGCTTGCAGCATTCTCCCTCTGTAAGCTGCGCAGAATGAATTCCCCTTGCTCACTATCAACTAACCAAATTCCCAGTAAGAAGACCTCCCTGGTATATCTCTTACTCCTGTGTGGGCTTTAGACGGGTCTTCCAGGGCACTTTGAAATTTTTGTGTTGGCTTTAATCCCTATCTAGACTCCCTTATTGTTAAGCATCCTTTACCCATTAGTCCCAAAGGTGGGTTAGGTTTATGGATTCCCTAGAGATCAAAACACTTGGTTTTCTAGAAGAGCCATTGGCTGTTGGAAGGTAATATTAATGTGTGAAGTAAAACAAACAAACAAAAAAACAATGTCAGAATTTAAGATGGTTAAATTAGCCACAAATCCAAAGGGGGGCCCCGGGGGGATGAATTTTTAGCTCCTTTGCCCAAATCTCTTAAATTTTAAAAATAGCTAACATTAAAAAAAAAAATGCCTGCAACTTCATTTGCAATTAAAAGCTTTCTCAGCCTGCCCCGAAGTTGTTAAAGTTCAATTTTAACAATAGAAGCCTAGGTAATCGCAAAATGACCTTCACGGTTGACTCTTCTTCACATTTATGTATTTTTTGGACCAAAAGAATCTGAGTCTATGTAACCAATATTTTTATTGCTCCATATTTTGATTAATTTTTGACTCATGTGGGAAAATCTTTCCTCTGTGGCAGAGCATGAAAATATTATGCATATATATATATATATATATATATATATATGCATCAAAGTCCTTGTGATTATTTATAGAGCCACAAAGACTCAATCTAGGAATGCTTTTGTAGGAATGCGTTTTTAAAGAATCACAGCTCTAGGCTTGTTTAGAAATGAACTTCACCACATTTACAAACATGGGCTCCAAAGTACACAAAAGAAAACACATCAGATTTACTTAGGAACCAAGCAAATTATTTCTCCAAGGAAAACAGTATTTCTATCAGGTAATACTTTGATGGGATACATATAACTCTATATTATATATTTCTACAAAAAAAACAACAACAAACAGTGTAAGTATTTTTTTAAAGTAGTAAAATATTTAATCTGCATACATAAGTAGTTGAAGTTTTTCATCTTTGGAAACTTTGTCAGGTTTTACAGAAGTAGAGAAGGGTTTTAACTGTTATTGCTGCATAGCACCTCTTGTGAAACTTGAGTTTTTGTCTTCAGTGAATGGTCTAACAACCTGGCCACAGAATAGACTTCCCAGGGGGAAAAAATCTCATCCCAATTTTTCCAGTTCTCAGAACTGCCTGTGGACATGCTCTGTGAGAATTAGGTCATTAATGCTGAAGGAGGACTGATTTCTACTTTCCAGAAACAATGAGGAATTATTTGGTTCTGAATGTCATTTTTGAATTCTCCTACATATATATATATATATATAACCAGAGAATATAAAATGAGAATTGCAAAGTTGTCTCTTAATTTTGAGTTAGAAAGTTAAAAGTTATTATATCACCAAATTTTAGAATGGTTCATTGAATGAATTGAATTCACCAATAATAATGGACAACTTATTTATTTGAGATTAGAGATCTCTTTGCTTATCTAATTTTAGAATATATTGTTATTGATAAACAGTTTAATGCTTTTAACATCTAATCCTGAACTTTTATGGGGTTACATTCTCTGTAGTTTTCTATAAAAGTTCTATATTTATATAGGCAGCTGCCATTGGTAATCTATTTGCCAGAGGTGTTATTTCAGCGGGCTGTTACAGGGTGTGGAATCAAGACACTGAACTCTTAACATCTAAATTCTTTCATAAGTCATAAGAGAAATTCTAGTTGTTCTGGTAGACAGAAAATAGCCTGGAAAATTGTGCTTTATTATTTTGTATATATGATTCTTCTTAGGCTTAGCCACCTTTTCTGACATTCTTAAATTTTATTTTCTAGTTTTGTGAGAATTTGAAGATAATTATTCGTGATCAGAGAAGTGTTCTTGCTTCGGCACTCTTGGGATTGGCGGCTATAATCTGCCTGGGCATGGCATCATATACTACTCTTCCTGCTATTTTTATTCCATTCTGCTTATGGATGGCTGGCTGACTTCACACCCTCATGTCAGTGTGTGTATTTTGTGTGTAAATATGTTTATATTTATGGAGCACAAATCAGCATAAACATCGTCGAGAAAAATGTGACCTGAAACATTGTGTTCTGGATAAAAATGTGATTAAGAATCACACAAAGTGCTTACTGTGTAAGCCCGAGAACAAGGCTTTCTGAATCTTCCTCAGGCAGTTACATTTTAAAGCTCTGTGCAAATCTTGGAAACCTGACAACTGTGATAGACTTCATCATTACAAGAAAACCAGCCTCTAAGATGATGGCCACAGGAGATATTTTTTTTCTCTCTCCTGTAATCACTTCTCTTCTCCATTAGGCCAGAATCTGAAGATCAGAAGACTTATTGTAAACTTTATTGTAAATTTATTCATTGAAAAACTTATATTAAACTGAAAGAATTTCCCTTGTTCAGATGAAAACCTGTTTGATGATTGGCCTAAAAAGAAATTCTCAATCTTTTTTTATGTATTATAATTCCTGATGAGTCAAGAATATTTCATTACTTGAAACCATATTAGCAAAATTAAGGTTTACTGATAAAATAACTGACCAGAACTATAGAATCTGTGCTTTCCTGCAGAAATTGCTACTATAGCATCAGTTGAACAATTTGATGTAGCTTTACTTAATAGGAAGCCTAGCATTCCCCCTCCCCCCTTTTACATGTCACTGTGATTACTTTAAAGGACTCTAAGAGGTAAATGGATATAGGATTGCAATAATTTGGACACTTGTAATGTATATGTACCAATTAAATATGCGGATATACACATACACTCAAACTGATGAGAAATTAGGTTTGTTCTTGACTGCTTTATTATCATACCAGTGTGGTTACTATAGAGGCTTTGTAAAGATGAATGTTACAACAGATTTAGTCCATTTTCTTATGCCTTTGCCTGTGGTGTACCTTTTATATAAGACTTTGGATGATTTAGCTTTTAGAGCACTTACTAATGTACTGTATAATTTTTAAAAGCCCTCAGATTTGTTTTCTAGTCCATTTTTTCCCCCCAATTTTATTGTCAAGGATAGCTTGCATCCTTAAAAGAAGAATGCCACAGCAGCATATAAGCCCCAAACAAGTAGAACCCAAAGAAATACCTGTTAGGGATAATTTGTGTCTTAGTACTGCCAGGCATGTAAATTGATTATACCAAGGCTGTTTTAATATTTGAGTTGCGATGTAGTGGTGTTAAAGCAAGCATTCAAGTACTTTAACCAAAATTAACAAATTCTACAATTAAGCCAAAAGCTAGACTTGTATTTCAAGTATTAAAGTTACTTTACAAACTACCAAGAATCACAAAATAAGTCACATAATGAATGGTACGAGGAGGTGGGATCAGTCACTCAATAATCCAACCAGAACAAATTTAAGAGCAGATTTTAGCAACTGATATTTATCACCACTAATTTACCCACAATAAATTCAGCTGGAGTTTAATTTTGTGTTTAGTCATTTAAATATTTTAAATAATTAAAACATGAAATGGCAATACCACATAATAAAGTTGTTCATGGGCCTGTTCTGACCACTTAAAAAGTTATTGTAAGTATGTATGCATAAGAGCAACCACCAGCCCTGGCTGGTGTGGCACAAGTTGGTTGGGAGTCATCCCATGCTGGTTGCCCCGGTTGTGGTCTCGATCCTCAGTACAGGCATGCAAGAGGCAGCTGACTTATGTTGATTGATGTTGCACTCTAACATCAGTGTTTCTCTCCCTCCTCTCTCTAAAAATAACCTATTTTTTTTTAATTTTTATTTATTTTTTTAATATATTTTATTGATTTTTTTTTACAGAGAGGAAGGGAAAGGGATAGAGAGTTAGAAACATCGATGAGAGAGAAACATCCATCAGCTGCCTACTGCACACCCCACACATCCACTGAGCCAAACTGGTTAGGGCAATAAATTATTCTTAAAAAAAAAAAAAAAAAGGAACTATGATGCAAAAGCCATTGTATTAGTGTTTTTTCACTTACTGTATATTACCCTTGTAGCAATTGTTTAAAGTCATTTTTAAAAAATATGGTGTCCTCATAAGTAATTAAACCTTTTTGCAGACTTTAGTATTATAAGTCACAAAAGCCACTGTCTGATGTTAAGTTAAATCTGTGTTCAAAGATAACAATCCCTGATTAAATGCCAAGGGAAGTACTTAAGGTTGGGATTAACATAATTAGTCTTGACTCACTTCATATCCTTAAAGCAAGATTCAATTCATCATTCACTTAAGTGCTCACTATATGCCAGGGATTGACCTGTTTCAATTTCATGGTCTAGATTTAATCATTCTAACTAACCATATTGAAGTGTATACAGTGCTATGGGAACACAGGGGAAGAAGACATTAAATTGTCAGATAAATCTCTCTGAAGGAGGCAGTGCTAACATTAAGTTGAGAAATAGTAAGAGGTGATCTTATCACACTGATGTGTTGTTTCACTAAGGGGAAGAGGGATCTGGAAGGAGGTTTTATTTACTTTGTTGAACTTAGGAGAAAAGGAGAATTTTTATTTAGTTGGCTCAGCTTGATTAGTTGCTTAACTAGGTAGAAAAAGATGCAAATATCCCTGATTGTGGTTATGGAAAAAATCCTGCACGATTAATTTGTTTTGTAATGAATTTCACGTTGACATCATCAGTTAAGATTGATCCTTGTGATCCTGCCATATATGAGCCCATATATTTCTAAACTCCTCACTTGTGAAATGGTAATCAAGTAGCATCTAATGCAGCTTCTTATTGCTCATTTTGTTCTTTGCCATATCCAGATGAAGGCCAAATAGGACTACTGGGCCTAAGATGAAATAATGCACGAGTCGGTACTGTGCAGGTGTTAGGGATAAAAAGGTCAATGAGACATGGAAATTTGCCTTAAAGTTTATGGCCAAATGGGTATAGATGACACAATAGAGCTGATTGAAGGCATAGAAAAAGAAGTGGTTATAGTTTTAACTATAAGGCCAAAATTATAGGGACTGTGTATTGAGATGAAAAACAGGTGTTTTTCAAGAGATAGACTTGGGCAGAACATTTTACACAAGAGCAAATGCATGAAAACTGCCCACAACATGCCTGGCACATAAGTGTGAGGTACTCTACTCTTATTTTAAGTATGTATGCATAAAAGTTCGGAAAGCATGAAACTGCATGGCGCATTTGGGCAAACGCAAGTGGTTCAGAGGCTAGAGCAGAGCAAGGCTGATGCGAGATGTGGGGGGGGGGGGGGGGGAAGGGGGGGCA
>NW_006295491.1:152834-163914 GCF_000327345.1 Myotis davidii | reverse complement strand
ATCAGGTGGTACAAGTCTTGTGTGTAGACCAAAAAATGTGGACGTTATGAAGAGGCAGTGGAGATTTGGGGTTCAGAAAAGTAACTCCCAAAAGTATGAAGGAAAGATGGGAACATGAGCCAAGACAGGACAAGAGCAGCTATTAGGATCCTAGCGATGGTCCTAAATACTTCAATTAAAGGCCTGTAATTGTGAGGGTGGAAAGCAAACATGTCAGGGAAGTGTCAACAGACTTCAGCCAAATCCTGTGTTTGAATAACTCTTGGTGGGGTGTCAGGGAGAAGTCGTGTGTCATTTCCACTGGAAAGTTGGTTCCTGAAAAATAAATAAGGTGGCTGTGTGTATACTGGATATTCCAGATATTTGTTCTGCTAGATATTGTTCTAAGGACAAGCAAATATATAAGGATTTGTCATCTAAAAAATTAGCTTTTCAGAATATGGATATATTATTTTTCCATTTTCTAGTTCATACTACTACTGTCAAATAGAAAAAAAATGTTTTCCTGCAATATCACATACCAAAGGCAAACTCTTGTTATAGGTGAGAAGCATATAAGAAATGATAGCTGCCAATTTTCTGTTTTATATGCTCTATTGAGAAAGTTTTACCCAGCCTAAACCTATCAGTTCAACTGGTTTTATATTTGGTATATATACATATATGTTAAATCAGTTTTACATACTGTCCTCTATATTTGAAATTAAAACTTTACATGCATCTGCTTTCAGACTGACATCGCCTATGTTACCTACATCTTGAAGCTTACCTTGATTATGCACAAAGTGTTCTATACAACATTTTATGAAAAACCTCTTCTCCATTCCACAAAATTAAGCAACAAGAAACAATTAGAGCCTTGGACATGGATCTTCTGGCCAGATGTGAAATGCCGCCAGGGCAGCCTGTTGCTTTACCCTGGCCATGAGTCGGGTAGAGATGAGGTATGAAGAGAAGCAAGTCCCAGGGCCAGACTTGATGGGCACTAACAGCATTGCCAAGGAACACAGAAGTTCCTGGGCTGAACCCTTACACACCTAACTACATTTCAGAGGTGAAAAACTAGGCACAGAGGTTGAGATGTTTTGTGATTATGCAAATAATCAGAGCCAGAGCCAGGACTTAACTCCACCTTTCTTTCCATCACTCTCCATTGGCTCCCTGAGGTCTCCCACAAATCAGACAAAGTTTCCTACAGTGAATGTATTAATTTCTTGCAGACCTTCTGTGTACTCCACGCAGGACCACACAAGAATGAACTACTTAGAATCTTAGTCCTGTGGTTGCTTAGTATAATGAGAAAAAAAAAAACGGCAAGTAAATAGATTTCAAAACAATGAAAGGTCACATACTAGGTCAATGTACATTCAGATTAGGAGGCATCCTTGGGCCAGTCAGTTGTGGCTAACTCGCACAAGGACATGCAAGGCATGGTGAGGTACTCTAAAGAGCCCCTTCATCTGATTTTCCTTTGAAAACGGCTATCAGTGTTAGCTTAAAGGGCAGATAAATATCTGATTATCACCTTAGCTCATCCTGCAACAATGTAGAGAATGAACTAGGTGAGATATAAGCTACAAGGACATAAGTTCTATTACCAAAATGTAAGAGAAAAATGAGGACTAGATGTAAGTCAATGGCAGGGGGGAAGGAGAGAGGTGAGAAAGAGGGAGGCTGTTTCATAGAGTCTGGCAGGGTGTATGTATGTTAATGCCTTAGTTTCTCCTTTCCTCTCGCCCTCCAATATGTGAGGGCTTCACACTGGCCAATTGAGCCAGAAACCAGTTGACAGGAGAGCCTGGGAAGTAGCCTTCTCGGAAAGGCAGAACCGTACCTCAGGGAGAATAGGCCAAGACTTGGCACCAGGATAAGTGTGCTGACTGTACCGAGTAATACTGGTGAACTTAGGGGAGTGAGCCGTGGGAGATGTAGGATGAACCTGGTTTGGGATTTATAAAGTTTGAATAGCCTAGGGTCCCACAGGTAGAAATACAGAGTAGACCCTTGGAGTCTCACTCCTAAGACAGAGCTCAGAGATGGGAATATATTTGGGAATTATAATAGTGATGGTCGAAGCCAAGGATATGAATTAGAGCATCTTTGAGAGGTCTATGAAAACTAGTTTTTAAATATAAAGATGGAAAACTAAGGTCACAAGAAGGAGGAAGAAAGACCAAGAACAATTTCAGAAAAAGAATGAAGAATAATACGTAGTACAAAAGTTTAAAGCAGACACTGTGAGAAAGCCAAGGAGTGAGTTTTGAAGGTAAGAGTACAAATAATATCAAGATATAGAAGAGATAAGAACTGAATAATTTTTCTATTGGATTTGACAAATAAAAAGACTGTCAGTGACCTTGATTAATAAGCACCCCACTAATACTAAATAGGAAATGTTAAAAAGGTTGGGAGAAGAAGGCAGATTGTGGGTTGAAATGTAAATGAGTGTGGGCCTCTTTTTACGAAGTTTGGTGGGGAAAAGAAAACACAAAAGACTCAGAAAACAGAGTATTTATCTAACATCTCTGTTTTCACTTCAGCATTCTTTGGAATGAACCATACTGTCAACTGTTTTATGCCTCATTTTAAGAAGCATGAATCATAATTTAATTTTCACAGTTCTTTTCTGAGGAAAAAACACTGTGATATCAGAACTGCACTTTTTAAAAAGTGACTCCTTTCAAAGGGTCATCAAATCAATGACCGATTCAATTCCCATTTCTGTTGGCTTCTTTAAAAAGAACACTTATTCAGATGGAAATTTGAATAGGTCCAGGGGAAGTGAGAAGGGGTAGAAAATAAGAAACAACCCTACTGCATAGACTCTAGAGCAGCGGTTCTCAACCTGTGGGTCGCAAACCCCTTTGGCGGTCGAACGACCCTTTCACAGGGGTCGCCCAAGACCATCCTGTGTATCAGGTATTTACATTATGATTCATAACAGTAGTAACATTACAGTTATGAAGTAGCAACGAAAATAATTTTATGGTTGGGTCACAACATGAGGAACTATATTTAAAGGGCCAGAAGGTTGAGAACCACTGCCTAGAGCCTTGGGCTCTTATTCAAACAACCTGTTGAGAAATGACCATTTCTTCCCTTCATAGAATGATGGAGTGGAGACATCAAGACACAATGCAAGACTCAGATTCAAATGCTTTGGGACCCTTTTCAGTAGCATAACCTCAATTAACAATCCAAGTAGCTAACATGTCCAATGAAAATTGCACAAAATAATAACATATAATGTGTCCTTTGTCCTATATTAACCCTTATATGTGTAAAAGTTGGAAACCATTTTATCTGCTATTTGACATAATCACCTATCCTTTGAACAAGAAAATTAATATTTCTGAGAAAATCTCCTTGTTTGTATGGAGTCAAACAAAGAGCCTAAATTCCAAAACTTAACAGATAAACAGCTCTTGCCTGTTAAGCCTGGCTCTGCCCGTAGTTGCCCCAAAGGATCTGCTCAGGCAGAAAAATCAGAGCTTACTGCTGGTGGAAACCAACAAGTTAGCAATTGCTAAAAGCTTGAGCGACATGAAAATTTACTTCCTCTCTAAGACTCCCCTAACTCTTCTCTCCATCCACCTCTCCACACACATCTCTCTATGCTTTACTCCTGACAAGCCACAGGCAAATGACCGCCAGGGAATTTAATAACAGAAAATACTTTCACTTCCTATCACAGCTAATTTTTCCTGGATGAGGACTTAAAGGGACAATACCATTGGAGATGATTATTTTAAAACTATAAAGAAATTTCAGACAAAGACAAGCTGGAAGAAAATCTGAAAATGAAGGAAATGGCTTTAGAGCACCACGGCAGTCTGAAGGATGAGGTTTTCCTTAGGCGAACAGCTCCCCAATACCTGCTTCCCTTTCTGTTGTTGCTGCTGCTGCTGCAGTGGCTGCTATGCCTCCTTCTGTAGCTCAGGTGTCTCCTCTTTGTTAGTGCTCTTTCTCCTAAGCTCTCTGGAACCAAGTGGGATATTTTTTCAAAAGAGATTTAGAGAAAATGCACTTTTTGCATTGTTCTCCACCTATAACTGAGTGATAGGTAGAGAAACAAAGACTCTTTTAAAGCAGTGATTCTCTGAATATGGCCCTTTACTTGGTTTCTGCCAGGCCTCATACCCCCTCCCCCCACCCCTATCTCCTTATGGAATGTATGCATGTGCATTCGGTGGTTATTCTAAATATTTAGAAAAAATAATCCATATATAATGAATGGTATGACAATATTAGCTAAATAAATTTTATTACCCCTCCATTTTCTTGCATTCTCAATAAATGAGAGTATTCTTTTTACAGTATGCATTTCATTAGGTTTAATTGCCTTCATCAAATAAAGTGCTTTTTTAAAATCTTAATATCAGGCAGTTATAAGTTTCCCCTTATTCTGATATCCTATAGTACTGTTCCTTAATGAGCACTGTATTGGCCACCTGCATCAGAATCATTCAGGAAATCTGTTAAAATTGCAGGTTCCCTGGCCACATTCCACATGCAATGGAGGAGTGGTTACTCCATAGCTGAATATCAAAACATTACTGTTCCTTTCCTCTTCAGTAACCTGATCTTTATTTAGTTGGGGTTAGCAATACACCTACCAGAATACTACATTTGCTGGACTTCTTTTCCACGTGACAATGTTCTGACCAATCTAATGAAAGCAGAAGTGGTGCGTAGGAATTCTAGGAATGCCCCTTGAAAGGGAAGAAGCGCACTTTTTCTTTCCCCGTTTCTCTTGCTGCCAGTCTGGAAGCAGACACAATGGCTAGAGTGCCAGCGGCCATTCTGGATCATGAGGTGACCTTGTGGATGGGAGACAGGCACCTAGGGTGGCGAAACAGGAAGAAGGAACCTTGGGTCCCTGTGGTGATACCATATCAGATTTGGACTGTCTTCCTCCACAGGAAATAAGCTGTTAATTTCTTCAGGCAATTGGAGTTATTTAGAGTGTTCTTTTCTATGCAGTTGACCTAATCTCACTTAAAAAAAATACGTTAATTCAAAATTTCTGTGGGGGTTTTAAAAAATTGCATTTTTAACCACCTAAGATAACACAATCAAAGTTAGGAACTATTTTACAACTATTTCTTGGACCAATCAGAGATGTAGATTGTGTACTTTATACATTTGCTTGTATTGCCCAGGGTTTAATACCATGACCAACAATAGGAGACAGTCCATTAAAGTCTACAGAATAATATGTGGGTAAGGAAAGTCAACAGTTTTACTCCTAATTTTCTTCCTTTAGCTATCAGAGAAGATGTTTCTTGTGGAGAGGCTTAAGAAGTAGTAGGAAGATAAATCTTTTTCTTCTGCTTTGAAAGTCCTAAATAAACCACGCCACACCATGAGCTGTAAGTGACACCACAGTTTCTCAAATGTGGTGGTGGTTCTGCCTCTAGAGTCCCTTCCAGGCTTTGTTATCGGGGAAGTCTGAGTCCCATATTCCTACTCAGTCCTTCGGTGCTGCTAGCCTCATGGGGAGTAAAATCAGTTCTAAACACACAGCAATCAAATGCTTCTTCATGACGTGTGTGTGTGTGTGTGTGTGTGTGTGTGTGTGTGTGTATAGACAATATGGACATACACACATTATTTTATCAACAAAGTAAATTTCCAAGTCCCTGGGCATTCTATGTCCTCCAACATTATGTCAATTAATAATTGTAATAATTATGCTAATAAAATGCCAATGATTTGAATGAAAAGTTGGGTGCTCAGAAGTCATGGATGATATATGTTAATGATCTAATATTCTCAGTGACCCACCTGCATGGTTCAAGACATTGACTAGTCACCTTTTCTAAAAGGGTATAAGAAATCCAGCTCTTGGAACCTCTATTTCTAGATTCCCTCTCAATCTTACCCAAGTTATCATCTTTTCCTTTTGCTCTGTGTGCCAGAGATTCTATAATTAGTATCATAGGTCAATGAAGATGGTATAGTGATTGCTAAATTCAAATCTATAATATCAGCAGCAACATTGAAGTTAGAAAAACAAAACAACCTAAATGCTCTAAGATTTAGTTTCCTTCCCTGTAAAATGGAGATAAAAATCGTACTTTTAAGAAATCAAGTTGCAGTGCAGAATAATTAAAATAGAGCATTTAACTTTTGAGCACAATGCCTAAAAGTGATTAAAAAATGTTACTGTAACTGGCAATTCTTTCTTCTATTAAATATTTAAGCTTCATTCTGTGTTTCTGACTAGATGGTAAAACATCTGTGAAACTATTAGATACATTTTTTTAAAACCTATTCTGTGACATTTAAAAAATACTTTTTATTGATTTCAGAGAGAAAGGAAGGGAAAGAGAGGAAGGGAGAGAGAAAGAGAAACATCAATGATGAGAGAGAACCATTGATCACTTGCCTCCTGCATGCCCCACACTGGGGATTGAGCCCACAATCTGGGCATATGCCCTGTCCACGAATCAAACCGTGACCTCCTGGCTCATAGGTTGATGCTCAACCCCTGTAGGCTGTGACATTTTTAATAACGGAGAAAAACAGAACCACTTTCCTCAAATTTAGCCATTTGCCAGATCCTGCTTCTAACATCCCACAAATTAATAACAGTATGGCAACCTGATATTGCCCGTTTGACCTATGTTTGTCAAGTGAGTCTGTTGATCACAAGACCAAATTCATAACCAGACAACTATAGCTAGCTACGGTGGCCATTACAATGAACGTGAAGTCCCAAAGACTCTTTTTATTTTTAAATGTATTGGGGTGACATTGGTTAATACAATCATATAGTTTCAAGTGTATAGTTCTATGATACATTATCTATATATTGCATGGTGTGCCCATCACCCAAAGTCAAATCTTCCATCACCATATATTTGACCCTCTTTACCCTTTACTATCCACCCCCCACACCTTCCCTCTGGTAACCACCCTACTGTTGTCTATGGGCCAAAGACTTTCTTAAATCAAAAGCAACCATACACAGTTGTACACTCTTTTTACAAGCTAGACTTTATCCTCAATCTTGTATCTGGTGTTGAAATTAGATGAGCAAATAAATCTTACACTCCTGTCATTCTAGCTCAAAGCCTGAATGCATGGACCAGCACTGGCAACTCCATGCCTTCTATCACTTGATACCCTACCAGGCCTGCTGTTTGGTCTTCCAGGAGGTAATTAATAAATATGAATAGCAGTATTAGTTGTAGTAGCACTAGTGGTGGAATTATATTCTCAATAAACATTTGTTAAATAATTTATATTCTTTTATTTATACATTGATAAAGGACTATTTTTTAAATAACTACATATACTAGAACATCTGTAATAAATTTCAGAGTAACATTTTGTTTTTAAATGCTAGGTCCTTTTTCATTGTCATCTGGAAATTCAGTGAGGCTAGTCTTATATTCATTAGAGCAGCATTTTCCAGCAAGTGTTCAATAGGTGTTTCTCAGGTTATAAATAGGCACTGCATGAACCCATTGGGTCATTAAATAAGTCTGTTAAGCCTTGAGTTAAACAGCTAGGACATCTCTGAACTTGTATAAGCTATTGTGCACTGATATCACCAAGAAGGGATCTGAGGTGTTTTTTTTTTAAATTAATTTGATAACATTACTATTTGCTTCAAGGAACACTTTCTGGCTCAAGCATTGTACTGAACACAGTTTGAGAATTTAATGATAGTGGTTTTGAAATATAGGCATCTCTACTTTATAAACAAGAAGGCATACAAGGAGTAGTTTGGAGAGAGAAAAGGGATGAATAAGAGATGGATGCTCTACTAGACGTTTTATATTTAATACTCATGGTAGTCACTGATGGCGGCTCAGCAAAAATGCCACATCGAGGGCACCTAGGATTATACCTCCTAGACCCCTTTGTTGGTGGCATCATGTAACCCGTCCCAGCTAATGAAATGTGACTGGAAAGGACAGTATCAGTTTAGAATCTGGCATGTAATTGTCCCTGTGAGATGGCCTAGAGCTCTCCTTTCCCTCTGCCGTGGCCACTTGCATTGTAACAGCTACTGATGCTCCATCATTCTGGGTTGCTGAGTGACGAGCTGAGGAATGGGAACAGAGCCATAGCTACTGTATCCCAAGAGAGAAATAAACCTTTATTATTTTAAGCTGAGATTTGTGGGATTGTTTATTATTGCAGTATAACTTAGCCTATCCTGACTGATACAGTACCTTATCAACTAACATACAAGGCAGGAAATATTGTTATAAATACAATTAATGTGAAAATGGAGACTTTGGGGGCTAAATAATTTGTATCCAAACTCACACTGCTGGCATTTAAACCGTCTCATTCCAAAGACCACTGTATTTAATCCACCTTGTTCCTCTGGCGGAAAAAAATGTTTTGAAATACAACTCACCAGACCTCCTAAAATGCTTAGAAATCAGTAGGTGCTAGATAAATATTTGTTTAACAGTATTGCCCATGCCCTTGAACTACTCTGGGGTTAGTGAAAGGACAGAGTCCTCTACTGTGCCAGTGAAGTACACACCTAGAGATGAAAGAGAAGGCTGGCTGTAAAATTTCCTTTAGGGTCTGCAAGAATTTCAGCTTCACCATAATTTCAAATGAAGGGATAAATAAACAGAGTAGCATAAATAGTCCAAAAGCTAACTTTGGAGTCAAATTTTTACCAGTTTCAGTAACTTTAGCTATAACTCCTCTAAACTCTGACATTATGAAAGTCATCGCAGTCATATTTTGAAAATAAGTACACTACATTATCTCCATCTCCCTCCTTCTACATATTAGTAATTTGGGAAATTATATACAAATTACTTTCCTTTTATGAGGCTACTTAAAGAATTCAAACTTGTTAAAAAAAAAACAAGTTACCTCTATTTTTAAAATTGTTTCCACAGTTTACATTTTAATATGTTATTATGACAGAACAAGACTCCTATTTTTTTTTGGCATAAGGGCTTAGTAATTCAGTGATGTTAAGACACAGGTTGAGATGAAAATGTATTTCTTTTTTTTTTTTTAAATATATTTTATTGATTTTTTACAGAGAGGAAGGGAGAGAGATAGTTAGAAACAATGAGGAGAGAGAAACATCGATCAGCTGCCTCCTGCACACCTCCTACTGGGGATGTGCCCGCAACCCAGGTACATGCCCTTGACCGGAATCGAACCTGGGACCCTTCAGTCCGCAAGCCGACGCTCTATCCACTGAGCCAAACCGGTTTTGGCTGTATTTCATTTTTAAAGAATGAGATTTGAAATAAAATAAGTAAAAGCTGGCAAAAGGGTTGTCCCAAAAACTGCACATACAAGTGGATCTTACCTTCGTTCTTTCTAGTCATTTGGATCACCTTTCCCCATAAACTTGCAAATAAACTTATAACAAACCCTAATTTGAGATTTATTCCTGAAAAAGAATTCTAATTGGTATAAGTATTTTAGATCCCCTTTTCTAGGAGTCTTGAGAAATAAAATTAAAAGCCATTCGTTTAACTTTACATGTAGAAAATACAGTTTCTATAGCACTTGAAAAATACATCTATTTATAGACTATGGATAATAAAAGATGTAGAAGGAATCTGACCCAAAGTACATACAATGTTAAGTACTGGAATGGGAATGGTCTTTAAATAATACTGTCTTTTCTAAAGCAGGGTTCTGTGGCCTGACTCTAATGCCTATTGAGAAGCCTTTGTTTATTTGATTTTCTTTATAGTACTGACGGGAAGGTCTGGAGAGGCAAAGAAACTGGAAATAGAAAACAACCCTTCAGGAACATCTTTTGCAACTCACAAGATAATATCTCCACCTAGTGATGTTTTAAGGATTCTACAGCAAATCCTAAAAATAAATAAATAAATAAATAAATAAATAAATAAATAAATAAATGTTTTTTTTAACTTTTCAGATTAATATGTCTAACAATTTCAGTTAGTTTAACTTTAAACGTGTATTTATAACTAATTACTGGGAATTGAGAAGGCACCAACATGAATCTTTTTGTGGGGAAATAAACAAGCAGCCACACATGTTAATCAAGAAGACAGATCAATTTCCATACTTGTAGTTCTTGAGGTGGATAAATTAGACATTAAAAAGATTTAAGGTATATAATCAGTCTAGGACTAGGTTTTCTAGTGGTTTTATTTTGAATGCATGCAGCCTCTATAAATGTGATGGTATTCATTGACCGAAGGGCAGAGAGTTTAGGAAAGAATATTTGTTGAGCTCCATGTGTGCATTAGGTATTATACCACTTGTTTCTGGACACATTTTGAGATAGTATAGCATAGTGATTATGTCTGCAGGTTTTAAAGCCAACCTGGGGCTGCTATATTACCTTGAGATACTTAAGTTCTCTGTGTCTCAGCTTCCCCACCTGTAACATGGGGCTAGGACAGCAGTTCTCAACCTGTGGGTCGCGACCCCTTTGGCGATCGAACAACCCTTTCACAGGGGTCGCCTAAGACCATCCAGCATATCAGATATTTACATTTCGATTCATAACAGTAGCAACATTACAGTTATGAAGTAGCAACAAAAATACTTTTATGGTTGGGTCACAACATGACGAACTGTATTTAAAGGGCTAGAAGGTTGAGAGCCACTGCTCTAAATACTAATGATTAAGGTTTATATCATTGTCTTGTCGCATACTCCTAGTGGGTGCTCAATCCATGTTTATAGAAGTAAACTGTAAATTGATCCTGTGATTAACTAAAAAGCTATTTTCCCCCAGTGGACGTGGTATAGAGAAATGGTATATTTATATGATTTTTTCTTCTTCTTCCAACTATATTTTCATTGATTTTAGAAAGGAAGGGAAAGGGAGAGAGATTGAGAGAGAGAGAGAGAGAGAGAGAGAGAGAGAAGAGAGAAGAGAGAAGAGAAGAGAGAGAAGAGAGAAGAGAGAAGAGAGAAAAGAAGAGAGAAGAGAGAAGAGAGAGATCAATGGTGAGAGAATCATTGATTAGCTGCCTCCTGCTCTCCCCACACTGGAGATCCAGCCAGCAACCTCTGCATGTGCCCTAACCAGGAATTGAACTGTGACCTCCTGGTTCATAGGTCAATGCTCAACCACTGAGCCATGCTGGTT
>NW_006295491.1:152000-152204 GCF_000327345.1 Myotis davidii | reverse complement strand
CTGGGGGCAGCGAGCTCGCCGCCACACCGCGGGTAACGGCCGGGGGCCCGGTCGCCCGCCGCAGAAAGCCTTGCCTGAGTCCCTCGCCAAACTCGCTGTGAGGACCTGCTCCCCGCGGAATGCGGCGTCTGCCACGTTCACCCCGTCGAGTCGCGGGAGGGCAAGTGCCACAGCCTCGGCCTCCCAGCCCTCCAGGGCATCTGG
>NW_006295491.1:134986-139567 GCF_000327345.1 Myotis davidii | reverse complement strand
TTTCCCGGAATCCGCTAGCACAGCGGTTCTCAACCTGTGGGTCGCGACCCCTTTGGCGGTCGAACGACCCTTTCACAGGGGTCGCCTAAGACCATCCAGCATATCAGATATTTACATTTCGATTCATAACAGTAGCAACATTACAGTTATGAAGTAGCAACAAAAATAATTTTATGGTTGGGTCACAACATGAGGAACTGTATTTAAAGGGCTAGAAGGTTGAGAGCCACTGGGCTAGGACCTTTGCCAAAGCCACTGTGAGCCTCAAATTAATTAATAGGTGAAAATTCCTTAGAGTTATGTATGGCACAGAGTAGGTACTCATTCTTTGTTAGCATTTTTTATCATTTAATCCCTACAATTCCCATTTAAAACTGGGGCTCAGAGCAGTTATTTGCCCAAGGTGTCCCAACCACAAAATGGCAATACTAAAGGGATTTGAGTCCAGAGCTGTCTGACTCCAAAGCCTTTACTAATTCCTTACTGTTGGAGTATGTTAAAAATAAAACATACTCCACATTAGTTAACTTCCACATTAGTGCAGTTAACAGATGGTGACAACAAACTAAAATCATGAGTTATTGTGAAAGAAAGCACCTTGAGTTTGGGACTTAGGAGACTGAATGTGTTACTGTGTAACCCTGTGGATTATTCTGGGCATCATATTCCTCATTTGTTAAAGGAGAAACTACATGACCTAGGTTCTTTCCCGTTTTAATATTCTGTAAGCCTGTGAATCTAAAGTTGGTTCCTAAGTCTTTTTCTTTGTCTGCCATTTAATCGTGAGCTCTATTTTTATAGAAAGCAAATTTTACACAACCGTATCCATGAAAACTAGTTTTACACAAGCATAGGAACTGGCTCTTCAGCTCTGCCAGAGCCAGATCTCTCTATACACTGCTTGGAGGTAGCGCCGGCCTATGATTAAAGTACCGTTCTCTATCATCTAGTACTATTTGCAAATACTTTTAGCCTTATCATCAGCCCCCTCTTCCGCGCCCACCCCCAGATCCTTATTTTAAAAGGTCCATCGTTATGACATGGCTATTTGGGGTCAAACTAGTAGTTTAACGCCTGAAAACGTCAAATGAGGAAAAGAATCTTTACAACAAAATATCTATATATTCTTCTAAAAGAAGTTCAAACCATAGCCCTTGTTTTTAAGCGTCTTAACAAGATGAGGAGGACCTTCTTTAGTATCATTTCGTGACCACCCGACCTCCAAAATTTGCATTCCTCGCTCCAGTTGGTTCAAGTGCCTGTCACTCCAAGCACTTTTAAGCTCCTCCCCCAAGAGCCGCCTTCGGATTTGAACCATGGTCTTGTCCGATGGCCCTGGCTCCTCCCCGAGGCCGGCCACTGATTGGTCCAGGCCGCACTCCGCGTGGGGCTGTTTATGCCACCGCGCGGTGCCCGCTGGGAGCCGAGTCTAGGCGCGAGGACCCGCGCGAGGCGCGCCGTGTGGACCTCCGACCCCCGCGCTGACCGACACATCTCTGAACCGGTGGCGGCGGTTTGTGGTCGTTGGTCCCAGGGATTTAGGATCAACATTTGAAGACCCAGCGGGGTGAGAAGGGGATGGGGGCAGGTCCCCAGGCCGACGCTCTATCCAGTGAGCCAAACCAGCCAGGGCTGGAATTACAATTTAGAACCCGCATTTATTTTTTTCTTTATCAACAGGAATATTTTTTCAATTTATTAAAGTCTCTGACAACACAGCTTTAACAATTGTATATTCTGTTTGGATATACGGCATTGTTTCTCAAGTGTTCAATGTTATAAATAATGCTAGAATGAACGCGTGTCCCCGGCCGTCCGGCCCCCAGCAACCCCTTCTCCTGGGGGCCCCTCGGCCGCTCCTTCCGCCCCACGGTGCCCTGCCCTCTCCCTCATTTCCGCTCTCCCCGCCGCCTTCCGGCCTCTTCCCGCCGCCTTCCGGCCTCTTCCCGCCTGCTGCCCTCCATGTTCTCCTAACACGCCTCCTCCCTCGAGCACCGCAGGGCCGGCCACCCGCCTGACCGCCCCGCCAGACGGACAGACGACCCTTGTCGCGCCCGCGCGTTCCCTCCAGAGGCTCTGGGACGACGGCCGGCCGGTTGGGGCGTCCTGGCTGCTGGGTGAGAGTTGGCGGCCCCGTCGTGGTTTTTACTGAGTTCTAACCGCGGGTGAGCCTTGAACGTCCTTCTGCCCGGGGCTCTTGTCCGGTTCCTCCGAGGAAGGCTGCGGGCGGGCGGACTGGAAAGGTAGCGGACCCCCTTGGACGGCAGTACGGCCAGTAGTTCCATCTTTATTTGATAACGACGGACAGTTTTGAGTTACTGACTTGTAGACTGTTTTCTTTGGGGTGCGACCAAAAGGGCCACTGAACCTGGAGTCGGGAGCCTCGAGTTTAATCCTGGCATTGATCCTTCTAAGATGCTCGTGAAGCCTCTTGATTTATTTGGCACCAGTTATGTGAACGTAGTTGAGCTAATGTTGAAGTTTCTTGAAGCTCTCACATTCGTGTTTTTTTTTTTTTTAATATACTTTTATTGATTTCAGAGGGGAAGGGAGAGAGAGAAACAACGATAAGAGAACCATTGATTGGCTGCTTCCTGCACCCCGCTTCCTACTGGGGACCTAGCCCGAGCATATGCCCTTGACCAGAATCGAACCCCGGACCCTTCTGTGCACAGGCTGATGCTCTGTCCACCGAGCCAAACCTGGTCGGGTGAAGCTCTCACATTCTTGAACAATACCCTATAGCTTTTGTAATCTATGGCGATTCTGCTAAGGCCAGTGGAGAGGGTATAGCAGCAGGAGCGTTTAGCCTTGGCTTTTCTTACAAATTTCCCCCGTGTTGTGTTTGAGGATAGCATTAAAACCAGGAAGCAGGGATATGTTGCGTGTATAATACTAGCGTATACATAATATATTCACATGTCGGTAGAATTTTGCTTATTTAAATAACAAGATATTTTCATTTCAAGCATCATGAGTTGGACAAACTTAGATTTGGAACCTTTCAGAATTAAAGCGTCTTACGGGCTCTAATAAATTCCTGCCAGGGTACACATTTAAACATTCCATTTTAAAATGAGTTTGTTTGCAACTATATGGCATTATAGACATGAAGATGACTAGTGGTGGTGCAATTACTAAATATTATCAGTACCTTAATTTCTGTGTAAGACACTGCTTTAATTGCTAATCTTCACTTAAGAAGGTGGGATATTGGACTTCCAACATTATTGCCAAATATTATAATAGGTATAAACACTTGAAATATGTATTACTGGACATATTATGAGGTAAGAATTCAAAAGACTATAATTTATGGGCTGATATTAAGCCTCATATTTTTAATGGTGTCATTTTTGTTGTTAGGAAACAGACATGTGGGTTTAAGTAGGGCTTGTGATACAGATTATATTGGTGTAAAATCTCAGATTTTCATAGTAATGCCAGGTATTGTTTCTCATTTCAGTTTACTACCTGATGGTTGGTTAAACAAGAAAAACAGTGAAGAAAATATGATATCTATGTTCAAATTTTAACAGATTTCTGATGACAGACTATAGAAAATGATGTAAGGGATAGTAGTGCACTATTTTGTTGAATACAAGAATTTTTGGTTCTATGGGTATATATGTATCCCAAGTTCAAAGAGCATTATACTTTTGTTTTCTAAGCAATATTTTTTAAAAATATTGGTTACAATTATTTTATAAAATTGTTCCATTTTTTTTTATATATTTTATTGACTTTTTACAGAGAGGAAGGGAGAGAGATAGAGAGTTAGAAACATCGATGAGAGAGAAACATCGATCAGCTGCCTCCTGCACATCTCCTACTGGGGATGTGCCCGCAACCCAGGTACATGCCCTTGACCGGAATCGAACCTGGGACCTTTGAGTCTGCAGGCCGACGCCACTGAGCCAAACCGGTTTCGGCAAAATTGTTCCATTTTAAAAAAATATTTTAAAATTTAAACCTTCCCTCCATAGTATTATTAGAGGCTGTGAACCATCTGGTACTAAAACTTTTTATATATTACATATATATGTTTAATTTAAAGGAATAAAAATATATTCTCATTCTTTAATAAAAATAATTTAAAATGGAATTGAACTAATCCATCGACACCTCTCTTATTTTGAAGTGTTAGACTTACACATCATTATACTTTAAACCAAATCTTTCTATTTTCCAACCATGTTGCTATAGTGCAGTCTGTTACTAAAATGAGTTGTCACTAAAAAAATCTCCATTGACCTGGCAACCATGGTATCGTGTACCATACTCAGTAACAACTGAACTAACATACGCATTTTAATACCATGTAATTTAAGGAATGCCATAAAGATTTAATGTACTTTCTATAAAAGTGTTCTGATACCTTAAAAAATTAATGTTTTTTAATACTGTGTTCCGTTTTTTTAAATTATAGTAAAACTTCCTGTGTCTATTTTCACAACTTCATACATTTTTATAGTCATCGAGAAGATGAAGTTTTAATTTA
Source organism: Myotis davidii (assembly GCF_000327345.1). Taxonomy (NCBI): domain Eukaryota; kingdom Metazoa; phylum Chordata; class Mammalia; order Chiroptera; family Vespertilionidae; genus Myotis; species Myotis davidii. The sequence goes on along the minus strand of NW_006295491.1, from coordinate 135,066 downwards.
AGTAGTTTGAATGAGTTGACACAAATTCCTATATTTTTATTTATATTTTGCAAAAATTGTACCTTTTCCTCCCCCCCCCC
>NW_006295491.1:125425-134762 GCF_000327345.1 Myotis davidii | reverse complement strand
CCCCCCCCCCCCCGCCATTGACCCCCTTCTAGCCGCCCCCCCCATTCCCTCTGCTCCAGACCGTCACCATCCTATTGTCTGTATCCAATTGTAACAGATCTTAGCTATTGTAAATTGTGCTGCTATGAACAGAGGGGTGCATACATTTTTTCTGATTGGTGTTTCGGGTTTCTTAGGATATAGTCCTAGAAGTGGGATCACTGGGTCAAATGGCAGGTCCATATTTAATTTTTTGAGGAAACTCCATACTAATGGCTGTACCAGTCTGCATTCCCACTAGCAATGTACTATTGTTCCTTTTCTCCACATCCTCTCCAGTACTTGTCATTTGTTGATTTGTTGACGGTAGCCATTCTGACAGGTGTGAGGTGATACTTCATTGTTATTTTAATTTGCATCTCTCTGATGATCAGTGACTCTGAGCATGTTTTCATTGTCTTTAGGCCATCTGTATGTCCACTTCAGAAAAGTATCTATTTAGGTGCTTTGTCCCTTTTTTAATTGGATTGTTTGTCTTTCTTTTGTTAAGTTGTATGAGTTCCTTATATATTTCAGATATTAACTCTTTATCAGATGTATCATTGCCAAATATGTTCTCTCATACATTGGGCTCCCTTTTCATTCTGTTGATGGTTTCTTTTGCTGTGCAGAAGCTTTTTTATTTTGATGTAGTCCCATTTGTTTATTTTCTCCTTAGTTTTCTTTGCCCGAGATGTATCGCTAAACATATTGCTATGAGACATGTCTAAGATTTTCTGCATATGGGCTCTTCCAGGATTTTTATAGCATTGGAATTTTGGTAATTCTCAGATTGATTCTAGAATATTTTAAAATGAATATAAGATATTGTATGCCATTTTTAGATTTGATTTATAATTCTCTGAAGTTCTTGAATTTTGGCTCTTTTAAAAGTGTATTTGGACTAAGTATGGTATTAACGTTGATATCTTTAAACTTTGTTAATTAGATATGTGTATATGTTTGTGTGTCTATTAATCACTTGAGGATATCTTTATTAATTTGAGAGAGACAAAGAGAGAAAGAGAGAGAGAGAAATGCAGTGATTGGTTGCCTCCCATACTTGCCCTAACGAGGGATAAAACCCGAAACTTAGGTATTTACCCTGGCCGGGAATTGAACGCATATCTTCTGGTGTTTGGACAACACTCCAGCCAACTAAGCCACCATGTCAGGGCTTTGTGTATATATTACTTTTGTTTTAGAGATTTTAAGATGAGACATTCTTTTATAATGGGGAAAATGAGATTGTTGACTCAGCATTGTGTTTTGTACTTATGTGATTTTTAAAGTTTTTATACTATTTTGATTGAGATTTCTTGTCACATACTTAGTCTAGCATACCTAGTCTTTTACATTCTTTAGTAAAAGAGTCTTTACTCTGGGAACCAGTCTATTATTTCAACATAGACCCTGGATAATATCTTTAAAAATCCTATATAATATAGAGGTAATATGCAAATTAACCATCATGCTCTCACAAGATGGCTGCCTATGACCAGGCCAGCAGGGGGGTTATTGAGGGATGACCAAATGACTGAAAAAGCAGGCTGCGTGGGGCAACCAGGCCGGTGGGGAGTGGGGCAGTTGGGGGAATCGGGCCTAAACAGGCAGTCAGACATCCCCGCAAGGGGTCCCGGATTGGAGAGGGTGTAGGTCGGGCTGGGGTGACCCTCCCCCCCCACCATGCATGAATTTCATGCACCAGGCCCCTAGTATAACATAAAAGACATAGATTAACCAAAAAGATATGTCTGTAAGGTAATGTAGGTGTGGGTTGGGTAGATGGGAACCTTTGCCCTCGTGCAACCCAGATTTTAAACCATAGAAAGTTTGCAGGTGTTTTTGTTTGGTCTATACAGTTTTTGTTACTGTTTTTTTCCCTTCATTGTATTAATTTTTAGTTTTTCTCCCTTTTATTTTTGACCTTGCAATACTCTGTTTTCAGGGAACCATGAATGTCTTGTAGAGATATTGCTCTCCAATATGCAGGCTTAAAGCATAGAAGGCATCTAACTGGATGATGATGATGATGATGATGATATTAATATTTCCTGGATTATAAGTCTTGTTAAGGCAGGTTCTACAGCAGGGGTGGGAAACATCCAGCCTGTGAAATCATTTGGTCTAGCATTAGAGGTGAGTTAAATGTTGGACCAAATATAACAGGCTAATTTTTAAGTTGATACTTTTGTATGGCCTGCAAATTCTATATAATAAAAGCCTAATATGCTAACTGTCCGGTCATCTGGTCGTCTGTTCAACCCATCAAAGCATAATATGCTAATGATATGCTGAGGCCACTCAACCTTTCTCTATGATGTGCACTGACCACCAGGGGGCAGATAGTCAACCAGTCGCTATGACGTGCACTGACCACCAGGGGGCAGACCCTCCAGCTGGTAGATTAGCTTGCTGCTGGGGTCTGGCCAATTGGGACTGAGCTAAGTAGGCTGGACATGCTCTGGAGCCCTCTCGGGGTCCCTTCCCAGCCCTGATTGTGTACTGGTGGAGGTCCCTCCATCTGATCTGTGCCCTCCCAATCCTTGGGGGATGTCGGAGAGGCAGTTTCTGCTTAATCCCACAGGTCAGGCTGAGGGATCCCAATGGTGCACAAATTCGTGCACTGGGTCTCTAATGATGTTATAAATATCCAAATGGCCCTTGGCAGAAAAAGGCTCTTCATGGCTCAATTCTCTTTGTATGAAATTTTGGAAGGGATGCTAAATGCCACATGGTCTAGCAATGCATCCTTTGCGTTACTCTCTACAGCATGTGCAGCCCATGTTTGAATGCTTCTATTTTGGCAGGAAGCTGCCGTCTGTGGCAGCCCTTTCCGATATTGTACAGTCCTCTCTGCTTAGTAAAAAGTTGTATTGAGGCATACTTTGTTCCAGGTGCTCTCCATTTGTGGTTGTAGTTCTACCCCTTATGGTTAGCAATATGGCTGAAAATCCAGTTAATGACTGGACATGGAAAACATTCAGTAAATCTGTATAGGATTGAACTGAATTGTGAAATTTGACTCATTAAGTTTTTGAATTAAGATGTGGAACTAAATATATCTTGGACTAAAGTATGAACATAATTTTCCACCAGGTTAAGTTTTGGTCATGCCATTTTTGTGCCTGTGAGAGTGAACATGTAAATGCCATTTATGTAGTTGTGCACTTGTAGTATGTACATGCAGGTCTTTGGCTCTCAAATTTTAAAAATAGAATTCACATAAGAATATGCAGATTTCTGACTTTTCTTTTGAAATTGGAAATTGACATAACTAGGCAAACTGGATTTCCTCCCTAACAGTTTGCTAAAATTGAGTAGCCACGGCCCTTTTCTGAGGATACATGGAGTTTCTAATTAATTAAGCACAGTCCATAGCACATCGTAGAGTGTTGTACTTTGCCTTTCCACTCATTTAACATTACTTGTCAGGACCTTGTGGGCATTTGAGATGATCTTTTTGTGGATACTCAAACTTAATGTGTCCAAAACTGAGTTCTGATCTTACCTCTAAAATCTGCCCCATCTCAACCTTCCTCACTTCTCTGCTTTTCATTACTCAGTCCAGAACTTTGGTGTTATCCCTGACTTAATTCTGTTTATCTCAAAATCTGTAATCTGTCAGGAAATTCTATTGGGTATACCTTCAAAATTCCTCTCATATCAGAAACTACTTTTTCCTTCCACCACAACATCCCTGGTCCATGCCACCATCATCTCTCACCTGAATTTTAGTCATAGTCTTCCAATTGATCTCTGCGTCCACCTTTACTCTACTGATTTCTCAGTACAATAGCCAGATGACTCTTTTAAAATGAAATATCATATTATTCCTGTGCTCAAAATCTATAGTGGCTCCTCATTTAACTTAGAATAAAAGCTGAAGTCTGTGTCATGTGGCAGCTTGTTACCTCACTGAATTCGTCTTTTACTATTCTCCGCCTGGCTGTACCATACTGTTTCCCTTGCTATACTTTATATGTGCAATGCACACTTCCATTTTGGGGGTCTTTTCTCATTTTTCCATTTGTGTGGAATTCTTTCCCCCAAAAATAGCATGGCTAGGTTCCCTAATTCTTTACTCAAATGTTACTTTTATAGTGAAGCCTGTACTGGTTATATTTTTAAAAATCGCACCCTTTCTTTTCCTACCAACCTCCCCCTCTCACCCTATGTGTGCTATCCTTGTTCCCCCCGGCCCCCACTATTTAACTGCTTTTAACATATATTATTTATTGCTTTTTATTATCATTTGCTTGTTCCACTGAAGTAGAAGTTATATAAGGGAGGAATTTTGGTCTTTTATTTACTGATGTTTCCTAAATAATAGTTCCTGGCATACAGTAGATGCTTAATAAACATTTGTTGAACAAGGGAATGAATTTGAGTTCCCTCAGGCCCTGGCTTCGTCAGGAAGGACAGCTTCAGCTTTGTCAGGAAGGACGTCCGAAATGACATCCAGAAGACGTCTGGTCTAATTAGCATATTACTCTTTTATTGTGGACTAGAGGCCCAGTGCACAAAAATTTGTGCACTGGGCGGGGAGAGGGGGTTCCTCAGCCTGACCTGTGCCCTCTCGCAGTCTGGGACTCCTCGGGAGATAACAACCTGTTGGCTTAGGCCTGCTCCCGGGTGGCAGAGGGCAGGCCCAATCCCTAGGTGCAGCCCCTGCTTGGGATCAGAGCAGGGAAGATTGGGGAGTTGGGGTGCCGCCCCCTGTCATGCAGAGAGCAGGGCGGATTGGGAGGTTGCGATGCCGCCCTCAGTCACGCTCAGGGTAGGGCCAATTGGGGGGTTGGGGCATCGCCCCTGTCACACTCAAGGCAGGGACGATGGGGAGGTTGTGGCGCCACCCCCTGTCACCCACAGAGCAGGACCAATCAGGGGGTAGGGGCACTGCCCCCTGTCACACACAGAGCAGGGCCCATCAGGGGGTTGAAGAGCTCCCCCCTGTCACTCACAGAGTAGGGCTGATAGGGGAGTTGGGGCACCGCCCCCTGTCACACACATGGCAGGGCGGATCAGGGGGTTGGGGCGCCGCCACTCACACTAAGGACAGGGCCGATGGGGAGGTTATGGCTCTACCCCGTCACACAGAGCAGGGCCCGTGGGGTGGGGGTTGGGAAACCGCCCTCTATCACCCACAGAGCAGGGCCGATCAGGGGGTTGGGGCGCTACACCCTGTCACACACAAGAGCCGCAGGGCAATCAGGGGGTTGGGGAGCTCCCCCCTATCAGGCACAGAGCAGGGCTGATCAGGGGGTTGGGGCGACTTCCCCTGTAATGAACAGAGCAGGGTGGATAGGGAGGTTGTGGCCCCGCCCCCTATCACACATACAGGGGGTTTGGGCGCTGCCCCATGTCATACTGATCCCGGTGCCGGGAGGCCTCTCGGCTCCACTGTTCCCGGGGGCATATTACCCTTTTACTATATAGGATAGAGGCCTGGTGCACGGATGGGGGCCGGCTGGTTTGCCCTGAAGGGGGTCCTGGATCAGGGTGGGGGTCCCCACTGGGGTGCCTGGCCAGTCTGGGTGAGAAGCTGAGGGCTGTTTTCAGGCTGGCAGGTTACTGAAGCTCCCAACTGCTCCTTTTTTTCTTTTTCTTTTTCTTTTTTTATTCTGGGCCAGCTTTAGCTTTAAGGCTTGGCTCCAGCTCTTAGGCCTCTGCTGCTGAAAGCAGGTTTCTGGCCTTTGTTTACCTTCTGTATTTGAAACAATGTTGCAATCCTGCTGGCTGAAGCCTGACGGACTAAAGGAGGTTTCTGGGGTTTACTTTAGCTTCTATATTTTTAACATAGTTGCTTAGAGTTGCAGCTCAGAGGCCGGCAGCGGCAGGCGGGGAACTTGGAGTCCTCCGTCACTGAAGCAAGCAAGCCTCATGTTAGTTTCAAGCTGCCTGGCTGCTGGCCGCCATCTTGGCTGGCAGTTAATTTGACTATTGCCCTGATTAGCCAGTGGGAAGTGTAGCGATTGTACGCTAATTACCATGTTTCTCTTTTATTAGATAGGATTGGACAATATTATTTTATCAGAAGTTAATATTATATATTGTTATATATTAATACATTTATATTACTTATATACAAAATAGTATTTTTTTTAAATATATTTTATTGATTTTTTACAGAGAGGAAGGGAGAGAGATAGAGAGTTAGAAACATCGATGAGAGAGAAACATCGATCAGCTGCCTCCCGCACATCTCCCACTGGGGATGTGCCCACAACCCAGGTACATGCCCTTGACCGGAATCGAACCTGGGACCTTTCAGTCCGCAGGCCGACGCTCTATCCACTGCGCCAAACCGGATGCGGCCAAAATAGTATTATTTAAAAATATGTCTTTATTGATTTTTGAGAGAGAGAGGAAGGGGGAGGGATAGAGAAATAGAAACATGTATGAGAGAGAAACATCAGTCAGCTGTCTCCTGCATGCTTCCTACTGGGGATTGAGCCTGCAACCCAGGCATGTGCCCTGCCTGGGAATTGCACTGGTGTCTTCTCGGTTCATGGGTTCATGCTCAGCCACTGAGCAATATTGGCCAGGTGCAAAATCCTATTTTAAGCCCTTCATGCGCAATCCTGACAACAATCCCGTGAGATAGAAATCATTATAATCCACTTGTTAGAGGCAAGTAGACTAAGGCAAACTTGCCCAGAGTCACAGCTAGTAAGGGGAAGAACCAGGATTCACATTTAAGCAGTCATTTAGTAACCTGAGTTTGGTCTTAATTATACCATATCCTCCTTTTTTTTAATTTTTGGAAATAAGCCTTCTATTACACGTATTGCAGATCATTTTGCTCTGTTTTTAATTTTCTTAGATTTGTTGGGGGAGAGGGGGAGTTTGTGTGTGTGAGTGTGTGTGCGTGTGTGTGTGCGCGCGCGTGTTTTCTTTTGTTTGCTTGCTTGTTTGTTTTTGACTTCCAGGTCTTTTCCTTTGAAGTTTTTCTAAGACTTAAAAAATAAATTTACTGATTTCCCCCATTAGTTTTGATTTGTACTAGAAGCTTAAGATAATGGGACAAGACGTAAACCTTGTGCTGTATAGATAGATCATATATTCATTGACAGCAGTATTTTTATTTTGTTACTCCTACTGCTTTCTTTTTCCTTTTCCAAATCTCATTTATTTGTTTCCCCATTCTTGTTTTTGTTGCTCCTTTTATTGTTCTCTTTTTCACTGTCACCTATTTTTCTTGTATCTTAGGCCTTGTAAAGAGCCTGTTTAATTGACATTAAAAGAAGTTTCCAGTTTCCATTGTAGAGAACTTTGGGGGGCAGGACTACAGTGGTCACCAAATGTAGCAGCCATAACTATCCTTGACTTCTTGCATCCCAAAGTAATGCTTCATAGATTCCTGATGCTCCGTGTCATAATCACTGTTTTTTAATACTTTGTTTTAGGAACTGCAGCCATGAATGAAGAAAATATAGATGGAACAAATGGATGCAGTAAAGTCCGAACTGGTACGCAGAATGAAGCAGCATTACTTGCTCTGATGGAAAAGACTGGTTACAACATGGTTCAAGAAAATGGGCAAAGGAAATTTGGTGGTCCTCCTCCAGGTGTGGATTTGTTTATGTTAAAAAAAATTGAAGTTTTAGTGTAGTCATTTTCATGATGTGTATATCTTTACAAGTATCCCAAACAGTAGCTCTCTTTTTTGTAACAGCTTTTAGACTTTAGCAATAATTTTTTGTTACTCCTCACCCGAGGATATTTTTCCAATGATTTTTAGAGAGAGTGGAAGGGAAGGGAAGAGACACACAGAGAGAAACGACAATTGGTTGACTCCTGCATGTGCCCTGACCAGGGCTGGGGATAGAGCCTGCAATCAAGGTATGCACCCTTCACCCTTCAGTCCACGGGCTGTTGCTCTATCCATTGAGCCAATGGATAGGGCAGCAATAATTTTTAATGTTAGGGAAAAGGTAGATTTTATAATGTTAGGCATGTTTTACCATTACAGTTTTCAATTCTTTTGGTTTAAGAAGCAGTTGAGCCCTAACTGGTTTGGCTCAGTGGATAGAGCGTCAGCCTGTGGACTGAAGGGTCCCAGGTTCGATTCCCGTCAAGGGCATGTACCTTGGTTTCAGGCACATCCCCAGTGGGGAGTGTGCAGGAGGCAGCTGATCAATGTTTCTCTCTCATCGATGTTTCTAACTCTCTATCCCTCTCCCTTCTTCTCTGTAAAAATTCAATGATATATATATAAAAAGAAGCAGTTGAGAAAGAATAGGTTGGTTTAGAAAGAAGTCAGGATTGAGTCAATGCAAAAAAGGATACTCTAGAAATTAAAGGGGAGGTCTTTGGGAGGAATTTGAAAGACCAGTGAGTAGAGAGAGGAGTGGTATCTACACTAGATGCAAATCAGATGCAAACATAATCCTATATAATAAAAGGCTAATATGCAAATTGACTGAACAGCAGAACGACTGGTTGCTATTATGCACACTGACCACCAGGGGGCAGATGCTCAACTCTGGAGCTGCCCCCCTGGTAGTCAGTGCACTCCCACAGGGGGAGTGCCGCTCAGCCAGAGCCGGGCTTACGGCTGGTGAGTGCAGTGGCAGTGGTGGGAACCTCTCCCGCCCTCCCCAGCAGCACTAAGGATATCTGACTGTGGGGAGCGGGCCTAAGCTTTCAGTTGGACATCCCCCGAGGGCTCCCAGCCTGCGAGAAGATGCAGGCTGGGCTGATAACCCCCCCACCCCCAGTGAATGAATTTCGTGCACTGAGCCTCTAGTTAGATATAACGTTTTGTTTTTCTACTAATAGCCAGTGCATTTTCTTTGTTCAAAACCCTCCAATTAACTTCCTATCAGACTTAAAATGAAATCTTGGCCTCTAGTTACATTGATGACCACATTACTTACCACTTTACTCCTCCCTCAAGTACATGTTAGCTATATAGCTTGCGTGTCCTGAGTTCTAATATACAAAGCACTTGCTTTTCTTCTTCCTGATATATCCTCAGAGCTCATCCCTTCATTTATTTCATTGAGGTGTCTGCTCAAACTTCATGTTATCAGACAGTATTTACCTGACTACAAAAACTAACCCTTCTGTGGCTGTATTTTTATAGCACTTACTACTCAGTCTTCTTTCTGTATTGAATATATGCTTCGTGAGGGAAGGTGGTTCTGTTTTTTTCAGTCTTGGATCCCCCAGTGCCTACAACAGGGGTGGGCAAACTTTTTTTTTTTAAATATATTTTATTGATTTTTCACAGAGAGGAAAGGAGAGAGATAGAGAGTCAGAAACATCGATGAGAGAGAAACATCGATCAGCTGCCTCCTGCACATCTCCCACT
>NW_006295491.1:97395-125399 GCF_000327345.1 Myotis davidii | reverse complement strand
GGCCGGAACAAAAGCATGGATGGAGTGTTTGTGTGAACTAATATAAATTCAAAGTAAACATCATTACATAAAAGGGTACGGTCTTTTTTTTTTTAGCTTTATTCATTTCAAACGGGCTGGATCCGGCCCGCGGGCCGTAGTTTGCCCACGGCTGGCCTAGAATAGTGCATGATACAAAGAAGGCTCTCTGTGCATTTATGCAATGAATGAATAAATAGTGAATATAAATATCTTATTAAAATTTATTTGTATTTATTTTTGTCTTTCAGGTTGGGAAGGTCCACCTCCACCTAGAGGCTGTGAAGTTTTTGTAGGAAAAATACCTCGTGATATGTATGAAGATGAGTTAGTCCCTGTATTTGAAAGAGCTGGGAAGATATATGAATTTCGACTTATGATGGAATTTAGTGGTGAAAATCGAGGTTACGCTTTTGTGATGTACACTACAAAAGAAGAAGCCCAGTTAGCCATCAGAATTCTTAATAATTATGAGATTCGACCAGGGAAGTTTATTGGTGTATGTGTAAGCTTGGATAATTGCAGATTATTTATTGGAGCTATTCCCAAGGAAAAGAAAAAAGAAGAAATTTTGGATGAAATGAAGAAAGTTACAGAAGGAGTTGTAGATGTCATTGTTTATCCAAGTGCGACTGATAAGACTAAAAATCGTGGTTTTGCATTTGTTGAATATGAATCTCACAGAGCTGCTGCTATGGCCCGGAGAAAACTAATTCCAGGTAAGCCTATCCTTTTAAAGGTTATTTTTCCATATTCTCTTTATTGTAAATATTAAAAATGACAGTACCTTATAGATCAATATTATGAAAATACATAATGCCTTTAGAGGAATAAGGATTAAGTTAGTAAGTAAATGAAGAAGTTGTTTATATGAAATAAATAATTATTTATAATTTACTGATAAATGGATGATATATTTATAAGTTAATTGTTGCTTATTAAAAATTCAAAAGACAATGTCTAATTCTTCTAATGATCTTTCTTTGAAGTATATTTGTTTGTCTTAAAATTAATTTCACCATAAGTTCTGATTAGGTTTGCTCTAGTAAATTTTCATGTGAGTGGGAAACTATAATACTTAACCAAATATATTGATATGTATTTGAGTTTCCGCTTCTTTGGAGAAACAGATTTACTTAACAGTATTTGACTTCTGTTTCAATTGTCTTCAAATTAACTTATTCTTTTTTGTAGGAACATTCCAACTATGGGGCCATACCATTCAAGTAGATTGGGCTGACCCAGAGAAAGAGGTTGATGAGGAAACCATGCAGAGAGTTAAAGTTCTCTATGTTAGAAATTTAATGATCTCAACTGCAGAGGATACAATTAAAGCAGAATTCAATAAATTCAAACCTGGTGCAGTTGAAAGAGTAAAGAAACTCAGAGATTATGCTTTTGTTCATTTTTTCAACCGAGAAGATGCAGTGGCTGCTATGTCTGTTATGAATGGGAAGTGCATTGATGGAGCAAGTATTGAGGTAACACTGGCAAAACCAGTAAATAAAGAAAATACTTGGAGACAGCATCTTAATGGTCAGATTAGCCCCAATTCTGAAAACTTGATTGTGTTTGCTAACAAAGAAGAGAGCCATCCAAAAACTCTAGGCAAGCCACCAGCTCTTCCAGCTCGTCTCAATGGTCAGCATAGCCCAGGCCCCTCTGAAATTGATAGATGCACTTACCCATTTTTTCCTGGAACAAAGCTTACTCCAATTAGTATGTATTCTTTAAAATCAAATCATTTCAATTCTGCAGTAATGCATTTGGATTATTACTGCAACAAAAATAATTGGGCACCACCAGAATATTACTTATATTCAACAACAAGTCAAGATGGCAAAGTACTCTTGGTATATAAAATCGTTATTCCTGCTATTGCAAATGGATCCCAGAGTTACTTCATGCCAGACAAACTCTGTACTACGTTAGAAGATGCAAAGGAACTGGCAGCCCAGTTTACATTACTTCATTTGGGTAAGTTTAAAAATACTTTAAATAATATTGTGGAATATGGAATATTATAGATTATTTATAAATTCATTTATTTTGAATTCAACATTAGGGGTGAGTATTTAACAAATTTTACCTCAGTTTTATGAATTTGTGGTAAATTTCATTGAGACTTTCCTCCTATAGGGACTTCCTATGTTTAGCTTATTTATTTTTTAAAATATGTTTTTATTGATTTTAGAGAGAGAAGAAGTGAGAGGGAGAGAGAGAAACATTGGTGTGAGAGAGAAACATCTATTGGTTGTCTCCTGCACACCCCTTACCGAGAATCAAGCCAGCAACCCTGGCATGTGCCCCGACCGGGAATGGAAATGGAGACCTGTTGGTGCATGGGAGGATGCTCAACCAACTGAGTGAGCCACACCGGCAGGGCTATTTAGTTTTTTAAAACATTATGTATTTACTTTAGAGTTTATGATTCCGTTTCATTAGTTTGTTTTGCAATGACTGATCCTAATTTGAAATAATTTCCATATAAGTTACAAGGTTTGTTACTTAAACCACTTTCTTTGGTAAAGCCTACCCAGTAATCTTTTTTGAGGGTAGGGGTAGGAAGTTGGTAGAATCAGGCATTTCAGATGGGTCATTTGTAGACACAGACTTATGCTCACCAATCTGGAAATTACTCATGAAAGTCAAAAAGCACTACAAGATGTTTATGACCATTAATTTCAGGGTTTGAAAAAAGTAACTTTCTCTAAAACATTTAAGGGATAGTTAAGAAAGGCTTTGGATCCTTTTGTAGTTCATAAGCGTGATGATTGGGTGTTCACACTTTTAAAATAATATATTTTATTGATTTTTTACAGAGAGGAAGGGAGAGGGATAGAGAGTTAGAAACATCGATGAGAGAGAAACATCGATCAGCTGCCTCCTGCACACCCCCCACTGGGGATGTGCCCACAACCAAGGTACATGCCCTTGACCAGAATCAAACCTGGGACCCTTGAGTCCGCAGGCTGACGCTCTATCCACTGAGCCAAACTGGTCAGGGAAAGGGTGTTCACACTCTTATGTGGGATGTGCCTCCCACCAACCTTGTTACATCTTCAGCACATTTTCCCTCTGACATAAAAAAAGAAAGACTTGGGGACATATGTTAACTAAATATTTGGCACTGTGAAGGAAGAGATGTAATACTGCTCTGGTATTTTCCTACTTTCCGGTTTTTTGGTGTTTTGTTAGCTACGCACTTCCCACCAGTTTGTCTCATTTTTAAAATTGCAGCTATATATTTCAATTGGTGATGACTTTGTGCCCCAAATAATATTTATTAGAAGAATAGTAGTTTCTTAAAAATCAACTATAAAAAGGAAAGATTACAAACTAAGGATTATAATTGTGTTTTTTTATTGCAGTAGTCAAACTCGCTAAGCTTAACATTGATTTGTTATATGATTGCAGAATTGTACTACTGAAGCTTATATCCAATTAAAATTGATATCCTTAAATTTAAGATAATAAAAGAAAAACATTACCAAAAGAGAAAGTAATTTTTACATGTTATTTAGATTTACTTATCCATTATAGCCACTCCCCATAGTATTATGAATATTTTTAGGAGAATATTTTTAGGACTAAAGGTAGAGTTCCCTTCAAAGAAACTTTTCAGTACTATCCTTAGTTATTATTTTGGAAATATTTGGTAATTTTAGTCATTTAAGTTAATAAACTATTAGGTATGGTTTCCATCAATGTACATAATAGAAACCTTCCATTTTTCTTTTAATAAAGACAAAGGTAAATATAAAATTAGGTGGGTAGCAAATAATTCAAATTAGGGTTTTTAGAGAAAAATGGATCAAATTATTCTTTTGGAGTAACTATAGATAATTAGTTGCTGAGCAAGATTTTCCCAGGATACTTGTATCTGATCCAACATGGTAATGCTGAAATATAATTTATTTCTATCCTCACTTATTTCCCTTACAAATTTAACTTAAATGTGATTCTTAAAACATAGTCTCCTTAGTTTATTTTATGTTAGATTTTTTTGTTTAGACATGGTTTCTCCATCTGGTTCTCCCATAAAGAAGCTCAGATGTTAAATGAAACCGGAGGTTTTTCATCAGCTTTTAATTTAATATTAAAATGATTTTTTTTTTTTTTACTTGAGTACTAGGGCCATAGTTAACTTGTTATAGCTTTTAGTTCCCAAAGAAAACCCCTGTTCAGGTACAGTATTCCCTGCTTGATTATGTTAATCAGGAATAAAATAAACTTTAATAAATGAAATCCTTAGAGGGCACAGGCAGTTTGCTTTATAGTCATCTATTTCAGATTTTATCAACTTCATATTAAAGCTTCTTATAATAAAAACTGGAACAATTTGTGTTCTATATATTTTTTCAGTTTCTATTCACCATCAGAAAAAAGAGCTAAGCCAAATATAAGCCAAAATTTTTAATTAAACTCTATGGGCTTGCTTGGATGCAGTATATAAGGCCTGAGGCCTTGTCTACAGACAGTAACAGAAAAATCCGTAGAGGCAACTGAGGAGAAGGAGAGAGGGAATTCAGGATGTGGAAGAGTCAGAGATCAGGGGTCTAGGAATTTATGATCGAAAAACAAATGTCAGCCTTTCAGTTGTCATTTAAGTCATGTCAGGTGCTGTAGACAGCCAGATTATGTGATGCCACATGGCAGGTTAAGGATAGAGTTAATGTCATTGTGGTGATGATCTGATGTGATTTTACCTTCTATTAATTGAGTGTCTGGACTTTTAAAAAGTTGATGCGTTTTTACATGAAGTTTCCTTTACATAAAGTTTGCAGGGTTTAATTGGATGGTTCAGGGTTGAGATCATGGTGGTAGTGTTGTGTTCTTAGAGGGGAAGGGGTGTTGTGTTTGTTACTGTTATCCTGCTAAATATTTACATGTTTTAAGCCTTAGATTTTTCTAAGATCTTGAGAGGTTATTGATTTGTTGTGGCATCCCTCAAATAGAGTTCATTAAGTATTAAATAACCTTTGGCTCTATTTTATTAAATAATTTGAATATAATTTTCTAGTTAGTGAATTTATTATTTTAAGATGATCTCTTTCAGTGTAGTAATTACTTTAATATACTTCTATTTATTCTTTCAACTTGATGCTATTTTTTTTAGTTTGATGCTATTTTGAACATTATTATTTAATCTTACCTTGATCTTTGTTAATTTAGTTTTTTATTTCAGAGCTCTTTAAGACTATACTTTTAATTTCCACTTTGTTTTGGCATTACCATGTTCATTTTTCAAGTTTGAAAAAAAGTAAACTTTATTTAGTTAAATTAAGACTCTCATTAGTGTTATGAGGAAAAATAGAAGTTCTTTAAAGGGGCACTAGGCATCTAAATGAGTACTAGAAATCTGAGAGTTTACTTTTAGTGACCATTTAGTGCTCTTACCAGAATCCCAGAAACACTTGTTATATAGTCCCTTACCATTAATTTTTAAAATATTTTGGGATTATTTTGTTCCCATTTAAAGTGAGCTCTATTTTAAGCAAAATGCCCTTAAATAGGAGGAAAGCTGGAATTAATGCCAAAATTGAACCTTCATTTTTCTTTTACTTCAAAGTTAGAGACTATCTTCATCCTCATAATGTCAGGGAATAACCTCCCTAACCTCAACCCATAGGATAAGAAGTTGTGTTACCTGGTTATATTTAGGAACTTGTAATAAGTGGGATACTCATTGAATTTAATGGGTGGAATACAGAGTTGGGGCATAGGAGATAGATAGCTCTATACCAAATATTTGATGTATGGAGACTTCTTGGGTCATTTAATATCATCTTTTAAAATAAGACCTCTGTTTCAAAATACTGTATCTTTAATAATAGATCAGACGATGAGTGTGAATAATTCTGCTATTCTTAAAATTTTGCCTCTGTTTTGAATTGGGGCCTTCCATTATTGCCACTACTTTCTGCTGGAGGATTATTCATCATCTAGGACTGGAATAAGCAAAATCAAGGAGGTAAAGAAAAGCTCTGGAGAGTTATAATTTTGAAGAAGAAAGTCTTGGAGAATACTGGAAGGAGGGAGGTCACCTCAGTGTGTATTGATAATTCACCTTGAGAGATATTTATTAACAACTCATTCAGGCAAGGCATTTATTTTCTTGTTTCTATGTTTATAATACTGATGAAGTAGGTTTTTGTTGTTGTTGCTGTTTTGTTTTTTTACTTGGATGACCACCTAAAGTTTTAAGACAGGGATGAAGAGCCTCTTGTTACAAACCAGTTTATGCCATTGATTTAATTTAATCTGAGTATTCTATTGCTTTGGCTATGACTGATGAAGTTTAATTAAAGAACAAATCTTTTTGAATGCCTTTCCTGTGCTAAGTGTACTTCCTAAGCAGTCTGTAGCTAAAGATAAATAAAACATTGTTTTTGCTCTTATGGAGTCACAGTCTACTGAAGAAGGCAAGCATAGGGTATTTTGGGAGTACAAAGAAAGGGCACACCTCACACCTGATCTGTGTTGTAAATGGTAAGAAGAGTTTATGGTCAGAGAGGGACACCACATAAGCGAACATTTAGAAAAACAGCATGGTGGTGGGTTAATGGCAGAGTTCTATATAATGTTTGTTTTGTTAATTTTAGTTAGATTTTAATAATTGGAAATTGAAAGTAAGTAGAGTTTAGTTAATTGAAATTTCAGCAGTTCTGCTTTTTAAAACTTTGCAAGTACTGTATTTTTTTTATTACAACTATGTTGATATTACTTGCTTTTCCTCTGAGCAAGTACTTTTTTTTCTAGATTAATCTATTCTGGTTAGTGTCGACCATTTTATGTGTGAATATTCATCTTTTTAATATTTTCCTGTATTTTCTTTTTTCAATATTCATTTTATGGCTGACGTGCATATTGCTTCTCATATTTGACTTTGTAATTACATACATTATTAGAATCTTCACTTTTTTTCTGGACAGTGAGTGGGAAAGTATTTACCAAGTATGATAATCACTATTTGTTCTATTTTTTAATACTTAAGTTCGATTTTGATTTCTGTTATCACTTATAACTTGTTTGAAAGTTGCAAAATAGAAGACAGCAGGATGAAGGAGTAGTATTCTGAGAAGTTTTAATGTGCAAAATAAGGTGCTTTTTTCTTATGAGCTGTCATTATTTCCAGATTGATGGGCAGAAATACAAAAAATCAAATTTTGATTTTAGAAATTTGCCAATAAATTGCTTTGAAACAAAGAGAAACTTTCAGTGTTTGTTTTTTTTTTCAAATTTAAGAAATGATTTTAGGAGACTCTTAAACTAGGTACCATATATGGTACTGTATTATAATGAAAAAATTAATTACAAATTATTAGAAGAAAAATGATAGTTTTAGAAAGTTATTCTTTCCAGTTTTAATTACAGATTTGACTATCATGATAGTATTTCAGACTGATATATTAAAGAACAAAATTTGCTAAGTCTGCTTTAAAATTCACTTAGATAAATAAGAAGTAGCATCAGCATCAACATTTTATACTTTAGTTTGGTTCCATATGATCAGGTGGTGAGATGAAATTTCCATTAACTCAACTATGTGTCTTTGACCCTCCATGAGGGCCCAATATTTATGAAAATATACTTTTATTCCTCTTGAAATTTAAATATTTTTTCCAACAGGCCATCATGTGGTATTCCTTACAATTTTTATCCTATTAACACTTGTATTAACATACTATAGTTATTATGGAACTAGAGGCCCAATGCACGAAATTTGTGCAAGAATAGGCCTTCCTTCCCTGGGCTTCCCTCTGGCCCTGGCTTTATCCAGCAGGATGTCTGGAATGACGTCTGTCTAATTAGCATATTACCCTTTTATTATTATAGATTAGTACTGTGAGAGAAGCAGCTTATTTAATATTAGAAACCTGGAGCACGAAATTTGTGTGCTTTGGGGGGGGCCCTCAGCCTGGCCTGCACACTCTTGCAGTCTGGGAGCCCTTGGGTGATGTCTTGGGCCCACTCCCCACAGCAGTTGGACATCCTTAGCGCTGCCGTGGAGGCGGGAGAGGCTCCCGCCACTAAGCGTGGCTTCTGGCTGAGTGGCGCTCCCCCTGTGGGAGCTCACTGACCACCAGGGGGCATCTCCTGCTTTGAGCATCTGCCCCCTGGTGATCATTGCACATCATAGACACTGGTCATTCTGCCATTCAGTCGATTTGCTTATTAGCCTTTTATTATACAGGATATTAATGAGTAATCAAGTAGAAGTACAATAACCTACAGTCTCAGCCACCAACAAGCTGTGACCTTGGAATGGCAAATGAATCATTTACTCTTTGTGGACCTCAGTGCCTTTAAATATGAGGGTTTTATTTGGTGAACTTAAGTACTCTCTTATCCTCCCAATTCATGATTTTGTTTAAAATATGGTTAAAAATCTATGAAGGACCAAAAATAATACTTGAATTTTTTTTGTCTTCTAAAATACATACTTAAGTTCAAATAGTTGAAAATTAAGAGCTACTTCTGCATGAATTAACTCTCAATTTAATATTCCTTACTTTATACAATGCAAAGCTTATATCTGTCTACTTTACAGCAGAACAACTGGATTAAAAAATAAAAGGTTCAGTCAGTCACCTGTTTTATTTGTATGCACATGTAATTGCTTTTTGGTTATTTTCTTACCTGAATTTGTTAATTGTAATCAAAACCAAGATTTTATAAAACTTAATTACTTAAAAGTTTTGAAATTAATTTTCTTTTTATAACAGGGAATCTAGGGAAATGATGTATATTAAAACATATCATCTGACCAGTATTTTTCCATAGCTGTTATTAACTGGCTAAAGTGATCATGTGATTTCATTTACTTTTATGCATTTGTTTAATCATGCTTGATTCTCTTATCTTATAATTTTTTCAACATCTTTAGCTAATACTTTTCTAAAACACTTTTCTAAAATACTTATTCTTATTAATACAACAGTTTTAACAGTTGCTACTACTTCATTAATTTATAAATATAACATCTGATTTTGTCATTTAATATTTTAGAAAATAATGCTTTGTAAAATTTCCCCTTTTGATTTAATGTCACAATAAAATTTGCCTTGTATGTTCCATTCTTATACATCAGTAGCAATTCATAATTTTGCCACATGGTGTCACCTAAGTATATTTTTTAGACTGGCTATGACTAGAATTTCAGTGTTGTATTGATTTTTCTCTCCTTTGGTTTGCTTATTTTGGGGGATTTAGAATCAGTAAAGTCTCTGTGAGAAGCTGCACGTAGCCTTCAGCCTATTACGCCTTTATCTCTGCTTCCTACTTTAGTAGACAGTGATTGCTTATACTACAGCAGTATAATTTAGTGAATGAACTAGTAAATGGAGACAGAAGTTGTTTTGGAAAATAGGTTTTACTGCGATGAAATTTATTCAAGTGATTGTCTATACTTTTAACCACTTTAAAATTACTCCATGTCAGTTGCTTCTGTGCCTTTCGGTTAAGATTAAATATAGAATCTACTCTTTATTAGCTAATTTCAGTTACATTATATATCCTGGAGTAATACATCCTTTAAGACCTGGTAGTGCAATCCCTCCAAGAATGATGAACTTCCCTTGCAAACAAAAAAAGTAAACTTTAGTTTCCTTAACTAATTAGAAGCTTTAAATAACCAGAATATTAATAACTACTTGGTTTTTCTTGTTCCTTAAATTTGTAGTATTCGGCTAAACATATATTAGTTCTTGTGTGCCATTATTTATCTCATGGCAAGTGTTATTTGAGCTATTAAAAATGGCCTGTATGTAGACATTTATATGCACAATACATATTTTATGAAAATGATTTATTTGACTAGCTATATACCTTCTTGCATTGCTGTGATTCAGTAAATATAATCTGTATTCAACACTGATAATGATCCTATATAATAAAAACTCAGCGACCAAATGGTGGAATGACCAGAACAACTGGTCGACCAGTGGGCAGACACTCAATTCCGTAGTGGGAGTGCTGCTCAGCTAACCTGCAGGCCACACCCTCCACCAGTGCATGAATTCCGTGCACTGGGCCTCTAGTTTATACTATAATTGTACCTATGACTTTGGTTAAAAAGTATATAGGAATGCAATCATTAGAAACATCAATCTGTAATGCCTGATATTTTGGTGAATTTACTCTGAAATCCCTCTTTTGTTGTGTGTTTAAACAGTATAGCTTGATTTTATACAAAAAAATTAATTCTATTGACACTCTGACTCTTGAATAAATAAAAAATGTAAACTGTTATGTACAACTCCAGCTTCTTTAATAGATATCTATGTTGACCTTCACTTTTTCTTCTCTCTCTTTTTTTTAATTCTCTCTTGAGGATATATTTTTACTAACTTTAGAGAGGGGGGAAAGAGAGGGTGAAAAACATCAATCAGTTGCCTCTCATATAGGGAGGCATATAGCCCTGGCTGGGATTAAACCCGCAACTTAGGTATTTGCCCTGACTGGAATTGAACCCACAACTTTTTGATATACAGGATAATTCCCCAATCGTTTGAGCCACCCAGCCAGGGTGACCTTCACTTTTTCTTTAGCTTTTGATTTTCTTTTACTGTTTTTCTAAGGATATTATTACTAGAGATACTTCACTTTTTTAAAACCTTCATAATTCTACTTTCTGTTATAATTATGACTGCAAGGTCGTTAACTTTTTTCTTGTTGCCCTTGTTTCAGCAATATACAGTAGGTCCTCGGGTTACGTCGAAGATCCGTTTCTATGGCCCGACATAACATGATTTTCGCCGTAAGTCGGAACCCATCCACATAAGCACCTACATCACTCACATGGAGCACATACACAGCAGTAATGAAGTGAAAAAGCAAAAAACATTTAAAAGAAAGATAACAATTCCTGACCTTTACTTGTGGTAAATAAATAATAAAAAACATAAAGCATATACGTCGGAATGACGGAAATTTTTTTTTATAAATAAATGGGAGATGGCGATAACCACGAAACGATGTCGAGTCCAATGTAACCCGAGGACTGTCTGTACTAGTCTGCTTGTTTGCTGGTTATATTATGGGGTAAACAAATCAATTTGCAGTATATGTGTCATACATGTGTTTGGCTTTATTTTTTTGCCTCTGCTATATTAGTTTTTGGTCCAATGATGATCAAGTCTGTAGTTGATTTATGAAAGTATTGGATTACTTTGGGCACAGAATTATAAGGCTCCAAGTGAGTCATTATGAATCTTTGGGAAAAAGGTTTAAAATTGTATTATGAACTATATAATTATAATTTTTGCCAAAAGCAAGAGTTAAATAATTCAAGCAGGGAAATGTTAATTTAAATGAGTCTCACCTGTGTATATTATGTTTCTACATTTGTTTCCTTGAAAGATCACAAATTGTTTCCTTGAATGATCAAGAGTCCCTTGAGGGATTCCTTGGTATGAACTATAGGTATGTCATACATAGAAATAGTAATGACAGAGCATTGGAAAGTTATTTCTTTTGTCTTATGAACTAGAGGGAAAAAGGAGATACTAAACAAGAGTAGAATTACCCTGTGAAAGCATTCTCTTAGCTTCTGAGGGGTATTTACAAATACGATGAGGTAGCCATGATTTTTTCTTCATTTCTTATGATTTATTTAATAGCAGACTCAAGATTTTTCAGTTTTTGCATTGAAATGAATCTAGGATATCAAAGCCAGATTGAGTCATTCTACTCTAGAGATTCTCATATTTTAATAATGAAATGCAAAAAAAGTTATGTAGTATTCAGACTAAATTTTGTTCTGCTTAGAGTATATATCTGGAATTTTATTTTTTTTTACTTTATTTTTAGAGAGAGAAGGGAGAGAGGGACAGACACAGACATTGATGTGAGAGAGAAATATTGATCGGTTGCCTCTATATGAGCTTTGACCAGGGGATCAGGTATGCGCCCTGACTGGGAATTAAATGTGTAACCTTTTTTGGTGTAAGGGACGATGCTCCAAGCAGATGAGCTACCTGGCCAAGGTTGTTTAAGATTATGTTTGTTTTGGGTATCCGAGTTTAATTAAACCTTGACAACTATGGAGAACTTGGAAACTGTAATATGAAGTAGGACAGTGAACATTTGGGGATGTTTAACCTGTACATACTAATATTTACAGGGGGAATATGATTGCTATCTTCAGTTGTTTGAAGAGTTGGCACATGGAAAAAAGACTAATATGAAGCTCCAGGGTTTTTGGAATTTAGTCTAATTGAGGAAAGTTTCAGGGAGGTAGATTATGCTTTTATATAACCCAGACCATGTAAGCTTTTAAACTACTAAACAAAAATTTAACTTTTTATGATTTATTTTAAATATGTTTATGTTGTTAAATAAATGCCTGGGAGAAGAAAAGGTTTTGTATTAGACTCTTAAAATTCAGAATTATCTTCCTTACACCTTTTGGAGTATATTATATTAGTCTTGCTATTCTGGAGTCCTTTGAAAAATTGCTTTTTGAAATATTATTTAAGGAAGTTTGTTTTTGGCATTATTCTCATGACTCTTTTGTTTATTATTTACTCCTTTAGTCTTTCTGTTCTCATTGTTAGTTATTAACTGGCAGCTGGCTGATTATTAATCCTTGTTAATGCAGCGTGTAACAAAAGTAGGTTTCCAGTACATAAAATACAGAGCTTATTCTTGTATTATTTACTAACTTTTGTATTATTTTCCATATGAACAATGATAAATCTACTTTTTCCCCATGTTCTATATAAGTTAATTAACAAATACTGAATATTGCTTTGTATACAGTCCAGAGATCGCTGTAGTGAATCAGACACAGTTGCTACTTTCATAGAGTATACATTCTATTGAGGAAGACTGTTATTCAGTTACAGTTCAGATAAACACTGACGTGTACAGGGTGTTATGAAAATGTATAATTAGATGATCTGACCTAATTTGAAATGAGAGGGTCAGGAACTAGAATATTGCATTTTAGAAATAATTTCAGCAAAAGGAGATTTAGTACTTTAAATTTAGTACAGCACATAGACTCAGAATTCCTGCATTCACATCCCAGCTTTATTACTTACTTGGAAAAGTTACTTTAACCTTCCTGTACTTCAGTTTCTTCATCTGTAAAATGGGAATATTAACTATTTCATAGGGTAATTACATGTACTTAGTTAAAATTGTGTAAAAGGCCCACAACAGTGCCTTTTTTATTTTAAAATGTGCCATATAAGTACTGAAGAATAGTATTCAGAAAACAAAGCCAAAACATTGGAGTTTCCAATAATTAACAAATATTATCACTACTATAATAATTAAGATTCTTTGAGCACTAATATGTTAGGCATTGTGCTAAATGCCTTTATCTAATACTTTATCCTGATGATATCAGAGATGAATATTATTTTAATGTCTATACTTTTTTTTTAACAAATAAAGAAACTGAGTCTTCAGTAGATTAATTTGCCCAGGAACCCCAGTTAGCTAAGAGGTGTGCTCTTAACGACTATACTCTCTACCTTCACATAATTCCAATAAAAAACTGACCTTTGTCTTATGTTAAACATTTGATAACACATGGTGATCATGTGGGACATTATTGGCAAGTTATTTTTCTAACAATTAAAATACACTGAGATGGGATCCCCTCCCACCCCCCGTGTTTTACTTCCTTTTCAGAAACAGTTTTGTCCCCATCATACTTGTAAACTAGACCATTCTAATATAATGTGAACATAGGACATCTGATTGAATCCTAAATGAATCATAAGTTACGAAGATCTTATGAACATAATCTTGTTAACAAGGTAGCTTTGGGATTTTAGGTTTGCGCTTGGATAAGCATTGCCACTGGAAGGCATATGTGTCAGCATGGCAGGTGATACATGTTTTTCTCCATCAGATACTATATAGAATGATAATAGTTTTTAGTTAATACACATTTATACTCATTTACTATTTACATATTTATAATTTCCTTTGCTCTCTATTCCTCCTACACTTACAAGCTTCCACTATGATTATTTCTTTATTCTGGCCAAAAGACATTAATTTTTATTTTCCTTTGGATATGTTTATGACAACCTCAGTATAATATGCCTGAATATTTCTTTAATTTACCTGCTTTTTGAAATGGTATTTTTACTTGATAAGCAGTTACTTTCCTTTAGCCCTTCGAGGTTATACTTCCACCAATTTTCTTCTGGCTTCCTTTATTTCTGTTGAGTAGTCAACTGATATTTACTTATTATCCCTTTGAACATAAACTATTTTTTTTTCTCTGCTACTTTTAATATTTTTTTTATCTGTGATTTTCAGAAATGTTACTATGATGGACTTATGTGTACTTTCTTAGTTTTTATCTTAATTGGGACTTTTCACTACTTCTAAAATCTATAGATCAATGTTTTTCACATGTTTTAGAAAGTTCTAAGTTATTCTGTTTTCAGGTATTACTTTTGTCTCATTCTCCTTTAAATGGTACTCCAATTACACATATGTTAAATCTTTTTACCGTCATCTTTTCTTGTCTCTAAGATCCTTCTTCAGAATTTACCAGTCCTTCTAGAGGAAGTACTCCTTCAAAAGATGTGCATACTTCTCTGAGTTTTCTTCTTTGTTTAGGACCTCAATCCCATAATTCGTTACTGCCTAGGTCATTCTCAATACTTTCAGGTAGATATTTTTGCTTTTATAATAGTCTACATTTTCAAGTTCTCACTGGGAGGATTGATTAGTTAGTTGCCTATTTGATCATGTAAAAATAAAAAAGAATATTGTGACTTTTTTCTACTGAGTTATAATTTTAAGATGACTGTTTAAAAAAAAGTACACTTTTTCTGTGGATTATCAAATATTTTTCATTTATTTATACTTTTAGGCACAGTTTCTCAGTATAGACTTGGATATACATTTCTACTAGAAAGCTTTAAGGCACATAAAGAGATGAATGCCTAAAATGGATGACTGTCCAGAGTTGTACTATATATTGTTAAATTAGGCTTCAAGTAAATAAAGTTTAGCTGTTAAAAAGAAAAGTGTTTTTTAAGTTTAGTGTTACTTTGGCCATCCATCCATCTCCTTTTTTTTTAAAAAAAATATATATTTTATTGATTTTTTACAGAAAGGAAGGGAGAGAGATAGTTAGAAACATCGATGAGAGAGAAACATTGATCAGCCACCTCCTGCACATCTCCTACTGGGGATGTGCACGCAACCCAGGTACATGCCCTTGACCGGAATCGAACCTGAGACCTTTCAGTCCGCAGGCTGACGCTCTATCCACTGAGCCAAACCGGTTTCGGCCATCCATCTCTTTTTAAGGCCGAAGGAAAAGGTACTGATATTTATCAAATTCATTTAGATTATTTGGCTATCTGCTTATAGAAACTAGGTAATTTCATTTGTTTTTAAAATCCTTTATTTTATTAGTATGGTAGTCCTTAGAAAAACAAACTAAGAAGGACTTGATTTATAAAGAAAGATATGGTTTTTTTCTGGTAATGTATTAACTCATAATTTTCATTCAAATAGCACTATACTGTTGTCTTTCCATCTTCACAGAACTTCAGAAATGATAACTATTTGTCACTTGTTGCCTTTTCTCTAAATTTATTTTCCTATTTACTGATAAAAAGTTTTAACTAAAATTGTCAAGGATTCCATGCACTCCCAAGATAGGGATAACATCAATCTAAAGACTCAATTCTCTTCTGTCTTCACTGCTTACAGACAGGGAACACAATCTCTTCAGCCTGGATCTATATAGAAGAATTTGGAGAAAATAAACAGGTAAGAGAAAGTCTCTTAGGAATATTAAATGATATATTTAGTTTTCAGAAAGCCAATTTTAAGTTATTCTTATAAGGAGAAATAAAATTCTCCAATAAAACCATGTGAAATATTTTTATTATTATAGTTTTATTAATTATAAACCCATTAAGCAAAGTTTTAAAAAGTTAAACTGGTTTCCGTATTTCAGGTCTTCTCAAAACTTTTAACATGCCTAGTGTACATTTTAAATCACCAAGATGGTAAATTGTATGTTAAAGTCGATGTAGTTGGAAATGGGTATGTTATGTATATAGATTATCTAGCATTTCTCAAACTTACCCAAAAATAGAACTTTAATTATTTTCAAATTTAGTAATCTAAAATTATTGTTGATAGGATTTAGAATAAAAGTTATATTTATAAGGGTTCACTGTATAGTTTTTTCAACATGGAACTGGGAAGGATAAGCTTTAATAGGAAATTACAGGTAGTTTATAGTTTGAGTAAAGATTATTACTATCTAAACTCCTTTTTACATGTAGAGGCAAAAAGAATGTTGTGAAGCTAGCTGGTTTGGCTCAGTGGATAGACCATCATCCTTTGGACTGAAGGGTCCTGGGTTTGATTCTGAGCAAGTGCACATACCTTGGTTGCAGGCTTGATTCCCAGCCCTGGTTGGGGCCCATACGGGAGCAACCATTCGATGTGCCTCTCTCACACTGATGTTTTTCTCTCTTGTCTCTTTCCTTCCCTTCCATTCTTTCTAAAAATCAATGGGAAAATTTCCTTGGGGGAGGATTAACAACAACAAAAACTGTTGTGGTTGTGTGGGTAGCAAACCATACACTAACTAGTTCTGTGTTCTTGAATAGGTTACTTTACCCTTCTGTGCCTCACTTAATCCTGTTAAAGAGTAAAATAATAGTACTTACCTTGTCAGGATTAAAAAGTGTTGATAATGTATAGTTATTTTTAGCACATAGTAAGTGCTCAGCATATAATAGCTTTTATTAATATCATGCTGCAGATTCAAAGAAACATATTTGTTACGCTTTAGGCATAACTGTTTTTATAGATATTAGCATAAAAATTCCAATATATAGTGTTTCCAGAACTAAAGGGTGTCCCAAAATTCACGCAAGAAGTAATTTTGATAGAAAACACAGATTAATAATTAAAAATTAAAAATTTTTTATTGATTCATAAAGTATACAGTATAGGGTTATGTATGGAATAGCATATCAGGTAAATGGCCTTCACGGCTTTGCTGGCACATACGCACTCTTTTTTTTGAAATTTTCCATGACTGAAATGCGGCTGCTCAGGCAATAACAGTTAATGATGTTTGCTATCGCGACATGATAATCCAGTTTTTTGTGCCTAAATTGCAAGATATGGATGACATGTGGTTTCAACAAGACGGTGCCACATGCCATACAGCCCGAGAAACAATTCAATTACTGCATGAGTTATTTCTTGGTCGTGTAATTTCCCGTTTTGGTGATCAGAATTGGCTGCCCAGTCATGTGATTTAACGCTGTTGGACTTTTTTCTTTGTGGTTTTTTGAAGTCTGAGGTTTATGCCAACAAGTCCATGACCACCCACACCTTGAAGGAGGAAATTGAGCACTGTATCTACGAAATTCAGCCACATTTATGCAAAAACGGTCATGGAAAATTTCAACAAAAGAGTGCATATGTGCCAGCAAAGCCATGGAGGCCATTTACCCGATACGCTATTCCATATATAACTCTATACTGTATACCTTATGAATCAATAAAAAATTTACAATTTTTAATTATAAAACTGTGTTTTCTATCAAAATTACTTGCGTGAATTTTGAGACACCCTTTACCTTTTCTTATAGGTTTTTATATTTGAAATTTTGAATTATGAGGACTAATTTTACTTATAGAAATGAAATTTGAAAAGAGTTATCTTTTTTTAAGGGTTTTATCTTCTTTTCACTTTTGCCCAGATATTATTTCTAGTGAGCTACAGTTTTTGAGCTATTACGGAAGCCTAGATTATTGCATTTCAGATCATAATTTTTTCTCTGCCGTTCTATTACTGTCTTTCCAAGTGGTTTAGAAACTAGCATTAAAAGAAATTTGACATAATTAATCACTTAATACAAAGTAGCAAACTAGAAGCTCTAGATGTGATTTGTTTGGTCTCGCCAGCTTTTTGAAAGGAAAGCAACTAGGCTTAATTTCAGTACAAATAGCTAGATGCCTACTGTTTTCCATTTGGTTCTTTTTGAGTTTTGTTTGTTTGTTGCATCTTGGCCTCTGAAGGTATTTGAGTTTGTAATCACTGTTTAATATATCTCAAGAATTTTTGTTTTGCTTTTAAAGTATTATCTATTATTCCTATTAAAAGTTCTTGCCAAACTGATTTACAAAGTTCTTCAGTGAAATAACTGTTTCTAAGGCCAAACAAATTTGGGAAAAACTGTACTGTGTACTCCCCTGGGGAAATCATAATGCATATTAGCATATTGAATAATTGTGGTAGCAATCTGTTTAACTGTCAAACTTATCTTTCCTAAATTTTTCCAAGATTTTTTTTTGCTAAGGGATTCTTCTTTTGAGGTACTTCAACTGTATGGAATGTAGTTTGGGAAATGCTGGAATTAACTCAAGAGAAACACTTGGGTTTGTTTATAACTTTATTGAGGTATAATTGAAATACAATAAAATGCACATATTTAATATCCACATTTTCCCTGGCTGGTGTTGCTCAGTTGGTTGGGTGTTGTCCTATGCACTGAAGGGTGGCCAGTTCAGTTCCCAGTGAGAGTGGGCTTGATCCCTGGTAGGGAGCCTGCAGGAGGCAGCCCATCAGTGTTTTGCTCTCACACAGATGTTTCTCTCTCTCCCTCTCCCTTTTCTTTCTAAAAATCAATAAAAAAAATCGTAAAAAACAACAACAAAGTACACTTTGGTCAATTTTGAGATATATTCATCTGTTAAATGACACCACAATCAGTAAAACACATTTCCATCACCCCTACTGTAATTCATTCCTCCTCTTTCCCAGGCAACCACTGATCTGCTTGCTGTCACTATAGATTGGTTTGCATTTTTTAGAATTTCAAACCCTTGTTTTTGAAGACTTAAATTATAATCTTCAGATAATTTAAAATCAGTTTCTTAAAAATAAACCTATAGATATCACTGTTTCAAATTTACATGGGATGGTTTATTGTAAACTTAAAAAACCATTTAGTTAAAATCAAAAGCAGATGAAATTTTTTCTGAATTTGAATCTGAAAAATATCATTACTCTAGTAAAAATAGAGAATTAACCAACCAGAACGTTATAAGGAACCAGAGACAATAACTTCCTTTCTTACCCAGCCATCCATTACTAAGATTAGCATACTCAAAGCCTCCTCTAAATCATCTGAAAACAGACTGACCTAAACTACTCTGGGCTTACTCTGAGAAGAAAAACAAACAAAAAATATGGACCATTTCTTACCTACTTCTTGTCCTTTGCTGTCAGTTGTCTGATAGGAAAAATTAAGTAGAGGATAAAAATTATCTTTTTAAATTTTGTCAAAATATAATTGTAATAGGGAAAGTAAATGAGATTTAAAAAATCAGCGAATTTGATCATACTAATGTATTTCAGCCAAAAGTATCACTTAAAAATTTCTAGTTAATGCTTTTTAAATATTTCATAGGTTTAACTTGCTTAATAACTAGCAATTCTAAAATATCTCCCTTCTACTTTACACTCAGCTTTTGATTTTGTGTACTAGGATGGAAAGTACAAAGTAATAAATGATAAATGTTACTTATATTTTATAATATAGATGAATTTTTTTTAACTCAGTGTTTGAATCCAGCTGTACTTCACCTTCTGGGTATGTACAGTGTTATTTAAAAAACACTTTGTTTTTCAGATGAAATTCAGTGGCCCAGTGAAGAAAAACTATTGAATTATTTCAATCATGGTTATTTGAATATTAGCAATTGAAATACTAAAATGTTGAAATAACATTAAAATAATTTTAATGTCTCATCAAAATGGAAATAAATGTTAAAATATGAGGTATGGGAAATGTATTGCATAGAGCAAAATATCAGGTGCTTTACTCTTATAGACTGGTGTTGGGAGTGTAAAATGGTATAAGCTGTGTTTGATGTTACCTCAAAAAGTTAAATATAGTGTTAACATATGTATCAGCAATTCCATTCCTAGGTATTCACTCAAGAGAATTGAAAACATATGTCCATGCAAAATTTTGTACAAATTATTTCTTAGCAGCATTATTTATAGTAACCAAACGGTAGAAACAATGACCATTGACTAGTTAATGGATAAATAAGATGTTGTATAGTATACATACAATGCATATAAAAAGGAAAGAAGTTCTGGTACATAACACAACATGGATGAACCTTGAAAACATTTTATACTAAGAAGCCAGTTAAAAAGGATGACATAAATTGTGTGGTTCAATTTATATGAAAAATCCAGAATAGGAAAATCTATAGAAACAGAAAAATTAGTGGTTGCTGGGGTTGGGGGAGAAGGAATGGGGAGTGACTGCTAATAGGTACTGGGTTTCTGTTTAGAGTGATGAAAGTATTCTCTATATTGGTGTGGGTTACACAACTCTATGAAATACTTATAAATCTTATAAACATCCAAAGCTTTTTGTTTTATCTTTGTAGTATTTGGGGAAGATTTTCCTCTCTTAATTTATCCTGTATGAATAAAGTCATCAGTGTTAATTTCTAACTTTGTATTTTGATTTAGTCTCCTTAAAAATGTGAGACTACAACAGTTGAGTAGAATATTTTTAAAATTAAAAGCTTACAGTATGGTGCTATCAGAAATGCACATTTCAGACCTAAGCACTATGCCATTAGCCAGTTTTCTGTCTATGTTTGTGAAATCTTCCTCTGAAGATATCTCTTCTGTCCACATTTCATGAATAATAGGCTGCATTAGCTCTTGAATGGATATAAACCCAAAGTGAAAGTGATTTCTCTGTGAAACATTTCCCTTCCTACTAAAGACCTGCTCTTCTTTAGTCTTGTCTATTGAAATTGAAAGAACTTTTAGTTGTGTAATAGCCACATAGCTTAAAAGAATTTGACTGTATTGGCGTAATTATCTTTAAGAGGAGAGAACCAGAACTTTTTCTAAAGCAATTTATTTGAATTATAGGAGCACTAACTTTCTGTTTATACTTAATACCATGACCCTTCAGGCAAAGTGGATCCTTTAAGAGAAGAATTCTGTGTACCTACAGTTACCCTACTTTGGTATCAAAGTAATTCCTTATCTAATTTTAGATACTAAGAATATTTTGAACTGGATGCTTTTAATGTCTTTATGTCTTAGAACAAACTGCTTTTATTAATCTTGTACCATTAATAAAAATAGAAAGGTTATAAAATTATTCTAATTAGTGTATTATAATGCTGGAAATCAAACAAATGTTTAATTGATTTTTATTTTTCCATTTTTTTTCTTAACTAGGTCCTTTCTGATGTTGCTTGAGCTTATTCTTCTGCAGTTGATCTCATTCCTGTTGGCTAAATATTAAGTCCCATGACAACATTAAGTTAATGCTCATTTGTTTTAGGCCTCATATATAGTTCCAGGAAATAGAGAAACAAACTTTTATCTGTATATTAAGTGACCTAATTCCTTTTCATTCATTCTTAAAAACACCATAACTTCTATAAATAATCATTTTATAGTATTGTCACACCTATGGCTTATTCTGTACTAAAGAACATAGTTGAGTTTTTGGAAAATATGGGATTTATAAATTTGGTCTTTAATATTCATACACATCTATAAACATTACAATTAATGAAGCAGGAAATTATTGCTGCATAAGATGAATGTTTATTGTGAAGCAGTAATATTTCAAATGTAATTGTTTTTTAAAAAATTCGGTTAAATTTTTGGATTTTTCTAAACTATAAGTTGATAATGGTTTTTTGAAGTTTATTTTATAAAGATGATTCCTTTTACTGTTTTATGGTACCTAATACCATAGGATGCTAATATTAAATTGATGTGTTGAGTTATATAAATGTTTATATTAGTATTTAAATAATGAAATATTGGACAGTTAGTTTTATAGTCCAGGGGTGAATGTTTTTGCTGGTTTGATACCTAGTACAGTTTCCAAAAGAGAAGCAAATATGAATTTGCTATTTTTATCTTAAGAAATCAGAGCTTTTTTGTGATAAAAAAGACACAAAACAATTAATAGATATCCAAGAAATAGATATCCAAGAATGTATTTTAGTAAGATCTCTGAAGCACTGTCAGTGAAAGACACACAATACTGACTGATAAAACAGGATTTGCCATGCAGTGAATACTGACACAGTCTTTACCAGAAATATAGTATTGCCAGGATTTTGAATGTTAGAACATTATGTTAAATGGTGATTATAGTTTTAATCCTTTGTCTCTTTGAATTAAATTTGTATCCATAAAGATGTGCAGCATAATTGTTCATGTATTTATTTACAGACTACAATTTCCGTCGCAGCTCAATAAATAGTCTTTCCCCTGTTAGTGCTACTCTCTCTTCTGGGACTCCCAGCGTGCTTCCTTATACTTCAAGGCCTTATTCTTATCCAAGCTATCCTTTATCACCAACAATATCACTTGCTAATGGCAGCCATGTTGGACAGCGACTGTATATCTCCAATCAGGCCTCATTCTTCTGAAGAAATACTGTAAACATGAGTATGAAAGTTTCTTTGTAAAGCATGCTAATTAAAATACTGTTTTATTTTAGAATTGGGTTTGCACTTTTGGTTTTAAAATGATAGATATATATTTCAACAAACATGAGCCATAATTCAGAATAATCCACTGTTGTGTAGAACTTATAAAAGTGTAAACTTTTGCCACTTTAAATACTTCTAATTCATGAGTAAGCAATAGAACCCATTAGTTTATGCTAGATTTTTGCATAATAACTTTGCTACATAGCATTTTGCAATATTAAAGCACTTGCAGACAATGGTTACACTGGATTTTATTACCAAGGATCACTATATGTCTTAGAGATGAGAACAGTTATATAACCAGAAGCATCTAACTATTATGTAGAAAGAAATGAAGGGGATAAAGAGATACAAATTTTACTCAGTACTAAAGAAAAAAGCAATTTACCATTGTGGTCCTTGAACTATTAATGTTTTAGTTAATTTGTTATAGAAATAAATTATAATTTTGATGTTAATATAGTTAAGGTTTTTATAGTTATACTTCACTTGTGTTTTTGATATTCACTGTATAGTTGTTTGAGTAATAAGTGTTATGGTTATTTAATGTTGAAATCATGTGTTGTTTAATTTTTGTACTTGAATTCAAATTCTTTGACATTAAATATGTGATGTTTGAATATGCATGTGTTTTATTTTTTCATTAGTATGTCCAAAAAATTAGCTCTCACAATCAACTTGACTTTTTCTCGAGAAGAGTTTTTACTGGGTATACAGTCATAGGCTCTGTGTCTTCCTGGAACCAAAACAGGATATTGCAGAAAATTGTTGGTCTTATGAAATACAGTGATAAAATTCCTTTTCAAAGGCCAATGGAAATATTTTGTTGATGAACCCAGTGAAGTTTCCCCCTTTTACTTATAAATAATTAATCAGGTCATTTGATTGTTTAATATTTTAGTAGTGTACATTTATAATGAATTTCTAATGATGGTCTGCATCATCAATAGAGACAAAAATACACTCTTTGATACTGACATTAACTTTGTTGATCAGCTCATTGTGTAGCTGTATGACACAGGGTTTGCATACATAGAATGTTAAATGGTTACAAATATTTCTCCTTAGGAGAAATTTAATAGTTTCTAGCAGAAGTTTTATGGAGAATAATTAGTCTCATTTTTTTTTTATCCTCTAAAGAAGGCCCATTTCATGTAACCAAATGCAATACTGTACTTTCCAGATTACTACCTTAGGTTTTCTAATTTAAATAAGCATATATGCTATACTTAATCAACATTAATTTTTTCCTGTGTGAATTGCATGAATTTTACAGTTATCATGACTCAGGTTCATATCACCCTTCAACAAACATACAATGAATATCAGTTACTGTGGTAATATCCTTAGGATACAGAGGTGACTCAGATTCCAAATCGAAAGAAAAAGACTAATTTTTCATAGGAATGTTTGGAATGGCCCAAATCATAATAATTACAAGTTCCCACATTGCTCTTTCACCTTGAAAAATAAACAATTGAGAGAGCATACCAACCACACTGTGTATTTAGAGATCCTTGGTAATGTGATAGGAAACTTTAATATCAGATTTGATCACCACTTATGCCAAGTAACAGCTCTTTGAACTTGGACATACTTTTACATCTTTAATGGTAATAAACACTTTATATTATAACATAAATTATATATGTTTTATATAAGTTATATGTTATAATATGTGTATATATTATAAATAACATTTTCTTTATTCATTCATCCATTGGTAGACACTTAGGTTGCTTCCATGTATTAGCTGTTGTAAATATTGCTGCAATGAAATGGGGGTACGTATATCTTTTCAAGTTAATGTTTTCATTTCCTTCATATAAATACACAGAAGTGGAATTTCTGGATAATATGGTAGTTTTTAATTTTTTGGTAATCTCCATACTGTTTTTGTAGTGGGTGCACCAATTTACATCTTTACCAATAGTGTATATTGTTTCCTTTTCTCTACATCCTCACCAACACTTGTTAGTTGTTGTCTTTTTCATGATAGCCATTGTAAAAAGTGTGATATGATATCTTATGGTTTTGATTTGCATTTCTCTGATCAATAGTGATGTTAAGCAACTTTTCAGGTATCTGTTGGTCATTTGTATATCTTTGTAAAAAATTTATTCAGATTCTGTGCTCATTTAAAAAATCATTTTTGTTTTTTTTCTATTGAGTTGTGTAAGTTTATATAAAAATATATGAGTATGTATTTGGGGTATTAACTCCTTATCAAGATACATGATTTGCAAAAATTTTCTCCTTTTCCATAGGTTGTCTTTTTATTTTGTTGATTGTTTTCTTTGCTGTACAGAACTTTATAGTTTGAAATAGTCCCACTTGTGTATTTGTGCTTTTGCTGCCATTGCATCTGGCTTTCTATCCAAAATACTGCCAAGATTGAAGTCCAAAAGCTTAATGGTTTTCTTTAAGAGCTTTATGGTTTCAGTTCTTACATTCCAATCTTTATTTTAGTTGATTTTTGTGTATGTTGTGTGATCCAATGTCACTGTTATTCATGTGGCTGTCCAGTTTTTCAAACCCATTCATTAGAGACATTATCGTTTACTCATTGTATAATTTTGGCTTCTTTGTTGTAAATTAATAGACCATACATGTATGGGTGTATTTCTGGGCTCTCTATTCTGTTCCATTGATCTATGGGTCTGTTTGTATGCCAATACCATACTGTTTTGGTTAGGGATTGCATTGAATCTGTGTATGGCTTTGGGGGAGTATGGACATTTTAACAATATTAATTCTTCCATGACAAAGAATATCTTTTCATTTATTTGTGTCTTCTTTAGATTCTTTAGTAAATGTCTTTGTATAGTTTTCAGTGTATATGTCTTCCACTTTCTTGTTTAAATTTATTCCTCAGTATTTTACTCTTTTTGATGCAATTGTAACTGGTGTTATTAATTATTCTTTCTAATAGTTCATTTTTAGTGTATTTAAATGCAATGATTTTTGTATATTGATTTTATATCTTGCAGCTTTTCTGAATTCATTTATTTTGACAGTTCTGGGTGGAGTCTTTAGAATTATCCTATTCTATATAATAAAAGCCCAGCGACCGAATGGCGGAATGACCAAAACTACTGCTCTATCAGTCGCTGTGACATGCACTGACCACCATGGGACAGATACTCAATTCAGGAACTGCCCCCTGGTGGTCAGTGTGCTCACACAGTGGGAGCGCTGCTCTGCTGACCAGGATGAGCGGCACTCGCACAGCAGGCCATCCCCGCAGGCCACGCCCCCCACCAGTGCATGAATTTTGTGCACTGGGCCTCTAATATATACATACTAGAGGCCCAGTGCACAAAATTCATGCACAGGGGTGGGGGGTGTGTATGTCCCTCATCCTGACCTGCACCCTTTCCAATCTGGTGATGTCCTACTGATGGCTTAGGCCCACTCCCCGTGGTTCTCTGCTCTCTGCAGGGCCTGCCTGCTCCACACTGCAGCCGACTGCCAAGCAAGCCATCCTGGGACTGCCTGTGGGCCGTGCTTCCCTGTTCCCGAGCTGCCTCCTCCCTGCGGTCAGTCTCCATGAAGGCGATATTAATTTGCATACCCACTCCTGATTGGCTGGTGGGCATCGTGAAGTGATAGTCAATTTGCATATTTCTTTTATTAGTGAAGATATAAAATACCGTGTCATATGCAAATAGAAACAGTCTTTTTTTTTCCCCAATTTGAATGACTTTTATTTTTCTTATTTCTCTGGCTAGGACTTTCGGTACTATCTACACTAATAAAAGAGAAAATGCAAATTGACCATACCTTTGTGACACCCACCAGCCAATCAGGAGTGAGTATGCAAATTAACCCAACAAAGATGGCAGGTTAATTTGCATTCGCAGGCACCAAGCAGCCGGGGGTGAGACGCTTGTGTTGTTGCCATGGCGACAACTCAGGCTTCCACACCACCCCAGCTGCTCCGGACCTCTGGGCAGCATGGGAAGGTGGAAAGGCAGCTCCAGCCTGAGCGAAGGCAGTGCTGGCAGCCAAGGGAAGGAAGGTTCATTCTTGCATGAATCTTCATGCATCAGGCCTCTAGTGTTTAATAAGAGTGTAAGAGTGGGCATCCTTGTCTTGTTGCTGATAATAGTTTCTTGTATTAGGTTACTGTTTCAGTTTCATTTTTTTGCATGTGGCTGTCTGGTTTTCTCAAAACCATTTATGAAGAAACTGCCCTTTCCCCATTGCTTATTCTTAGCTCCTTTGTTGTAAATTAATTCACCATATATTCATGGATTTACTTCGGGGCTCTTTATTCTGTTTTCATTGATCTGTTTTTATGACAATTCCATATTTTTTATTACTCTAACTTTGTAATACATTTTGAAATCAGAAAGCATGATGCCTGCAATTTCTTCCAGAAGAGCTATTTTTTGAGCTCTTGATGCATATCTTGGTGAAGTTGAGGCGTCTGGAAAACTGCATAGAGAAAAAATAGGAGTAGGAGGCTTAAGGGTGAGCTAATGGTCCCTCTCAACTGTGAAATAGTGGGGAGGGGGAATACTTGGTATATACAGGCAAGTCTCTTCTGGGATAGGAGGGTCAAAAGGATTCTGTGTGGTAGAGAAAAAAATAGGAAAAGGGGAATTTCAGGATCCTGTGAGGTAAATGAGAACCACAAAATGAAAAGGCATCTGACCCTGAGCACTGACAAAAACAATCCATTAAGAGAAATCGTGCTTGACTACACTGAGATCAGAGGGCATTCTTAAACTTGGAATCTTATGAACCACTCAAAAGTGCCAACCCTATCTATGAAGTGAATAGATACAAGCAATCTGCTTCTTTGCAAAGCCACTATAAAAAGAAAAAATATCTCAGCTGATGAAAATTTTCTTAAAAAGCCAAACACTAAATAGCAGAAAACAGTTACACAATACTCTGAAATATCCTCAAGCATTTGGCATTTTCAAGGAAAATCAAAAACCACTTTGTAACAACTCAGGGAATGTCCTCCTGAAGCTTCTTGAGGCATTTTCTGCATGATGAGTTTTTACCCATTATATGACCAAGGAAACTTTAGCAAAAGCAATGATGGTGAGTGTTTCATCTATTTAATTGTAGATCTAAGGCAAAAAAGTGAGGCTAAGAGTGGTAATCTCCACTAATAAAAGACAAAGATGCTAATTGACGGTACCTTTGCTACGCTCATCAGCCAATCAGAAGAGTCTGCAAATTAACCCAACAAAGATGGCCATTAAATTTGCATACTGCAGGCAGATCCCGCTGCGCTGTCCTGCCAGGGGCTGGCTGCAGTGCGATACCCAGCCAAGGGCTGCCCCAGCCCAGGATCCGGGCCTGCTGTGGGCTGGGTTGGGGTGGGGGTGGTGGCAGCATGATCCTGAGCCGCCGCCCACCCCAGCGCAGGATCTGGGCCTGCCGTGTGTGGCCTGGGGCGGGGGGAGGGGGCGGGCGGCGGCAGCACAATCTGAGCCACCACCTGA
>NW_006295491.1:88658-96326 GCF_000327345.1 Myotis davidii | reverse complement strand
GGGGGGTCCCCTGCCCAGTCCTGACGCCGGGGCCAGAGGTATCAGGCCTGGGCTGGGGGCAGAACCAGTGATGGGGAAAAATGAGGGTCCCCTGCCCAGGCCTGACACCTCTGGCAGAGGCATCAGGCCTGGGCACGGGGCCAATCCTGCAATTGGAGGGTGATGGGGGTCAACGCCTAAGGGCTCCTAGTATGTGAGAGGGGGCAGGCTGGGCTGAGGGACACTCCCCCCCGCCCCCACTGCACGAATTTCATTCACCGGGCCCCTAGTATAATATAATATAAATTACTTGAGCCCATTGTATGAATTCATGCATGGGTGGGGTCTGGCAGGCCCACCCCGATCATGGCCAATGGGGGCTAGCCAGTTGGGGAGAAGGGCTGCGACAGTTTGGCCAGCTGGCCCCACCCCAGATTAGGGCGGGGGTGCCAATCGGGGGCCAGGATGGATGCAGGGAGGGGCTGCAGGAGGTTGGCCAGCCAGCCCCGCCCCCATTGGGCCAGTTGGCTGGCCGCAGTGCGCATCATAGTGACTGGTCGTTCTGGTCGCTTGGCTTTTATATATATAGATAATATATATTGTAACAAAGTAGAAAAAAATGACACTAAAAATTGGAGAAGGGAAAGGGGTAGGAAAATAAGCTCTTAGTGTAAATGATAGGTAGCATTCAGAGGATGCTATTAATAACGGACGCTAAACCAGATTATAAAGTGTCAAGAAATGCAATAGTAGCTGTCTGTTGTGAATGAATCAAAATTATGCTTATTTTGGGTCAGATTGGCAAAAAATACATTATTTGGCGTGATGCAGAATTTTAGTATTTAGTTTATGTGTGCCATGAGATGAAAAAGGTTGAAAATCACTGCTCTAGGTCAAAGCTTCTAGATTGCTTAATAACAGATCTTACTAAGAACCCTAAATGACCACACCAGTATCCAGAACTCACTGTATAAGATGAACATCAAGATTGCATAAATCCAGTACCTTAACATAAGGCACTGCAGCTCTGATTATGTAACTATGTACTCTATTATAAAAGGGCTCTTTAGAACGTTCTTCTACAATAGCTATTGTTTAAGAGGCAACATTCAGAGAACACTAAAGAGAGGAATGCAAAACAAATTGTTATTCATCGAAGGAGCTTTGACTCGAACTGGGTGCTAGTTGTCCTATGCCAATTCCACTTGAGTAGCTGTTCTCTGTCCTTTTAAATTTTCCTTTACAATCACTGAAGTCCTACACAGTGATTAATGATCTCGGGTGTCACATGAGTAATTCTGGATAATAAACTGTATGCACTAGGAAAAATTGTTCTCTAAGCAGAGAAGGGAGGACATATTATTCCAGCTAGAAAAATAATATATGCAAATAATATATGTTGTGAGGCAACACAGCGTGTAGAGATTTTCCTGTATTAAATCTCTTTCTGCTTAAAATATCCAGAATGATTTCTGTTTGCTGTAGCACGTGTAGGAGAGCATTTCTTGGTATGGGGCAGCCACCTCTACTAAGCTGTTATATTCATTACTCACTGAATATCTGACAATTTAATCTTTGAAGAAATTAGCTGTCAGATTGAAACCTGTGTAGGTCTGTAGATGAAATGTCAAAATATATCTAGGAAATATGCTTAAACTTTGGAAAAGAAATATCATTAGACCTTTACTTTATATGACTCATCAAAACAAAATACCCAGTGCATGACAAATAAAATGTTAAAAGTTGAATGCATAAACATGTGCACTCAGAGATGGGAGAATCTATCTATCTAATCTATCTGTCATCTATCTATCATCTATCTAAAAGGCTAAGTGACCGACAGACAAACCGATCAACCGGCTGGTACCTATGACACCCACTGGCAATTTAAAAATAAATGTTGACTCGCACATGCGCGATACATACAGTTTATTACCCAGAATTACTCTTGCTGGTGCCAACACCAATTGCACGCATGTGTTTTGCCCTGTCATTGTCAATTGTGAATTTGGTTGTTTTTGAAGCTGAAAGAAAGTGACAGCATCGACAGAATATGTCTGAAGACCAGCTCTTGGCACAACATACCTCAAACGTCCGGACTATCTTTTATTAACGAATACAAAACATGATGAATCGTATGAGTGACAACAGGCAGAGGTTTTGATCAATTCTCTGAACGATGAACAGTTGGCAGCCTTTCAGACTATAACTTCAGCCATCGAAGATAAAACTATAAACCCCAAATGCTTTTTCTTGGATGGTCCAGGTGGTAGTGGAAAAACATATTTGTATAAAGTTTAATACATCGGCCACAGTACAAACGAGTTTAAAGTACTGCAATGTTTGGGGATGTTTCAGAAAGTTGTCTCTTAACAACAAATATGAGATCAGAGGATTCTGCTTATAGTGGATGGTTAGTAAAACTTGGAGATGGCAAACTTGATAACAGTTTTCATTTAGGAATGGATATTATTTAAATTCCCCGTGAAATGATTTGTAACAGATCTATTATTGAAGCTACCTTTAGAAATAGTATATCTATAGATAATATAAAAATATATCTAATATGTGATTCTTTGCCTTCAAAATGAGCATGTTCATAAATTAAATGAAGAAATTTTTGATATACTTGATGGAGATTTTCACACTTATTTGAGTGATGATTTCATTGATTCAATGGATGATGTAGAAAAGGAAAATTTTACCATCGAATTTCTTTTTTTTTTTTTTTAAATATATTTTGTTGATTTTCCACAGAGAGGAAAGGAGAGAGACAGAGAGCTAGAAACATCGATGAGAGAGAAACACCGATCAGCCGCCTCCTGCACGCCCCCACTGGGGATGCGCCCGCAACCCAGGCACATGCCCCCGACCGGAATCGAACCCGGGACCCCTCAGTCCACAGACCGACGCTGTATCCCCTGAGCCAAACCGGTTTCGGCCATCGAATTTCTTAATAGTATTACTCCTTCGGGAATGCCATGTCATAAAATTGAAAGTAGGTGTAATCATCATGCCACGGAGAAATCTTAATAGTAAATGAGGTCTTTGTAATGGTACTAGATTTATTATCAAAAGATTGTGACCTAACATAATCGAAGCTGAAGTATTAACAGGTTCTACAGAAGAAGAGGTTTTGATTCCAAGAATTGATTTGTCCCCGTCTGACATTGGCCTCCCATTTAAATTAATTTGACGACAGTTTCCCGTGATGCCAGCATTTGTGATGACTATTAATAAATCACAAGGACAGAGTAGGCATATTCCTACCTAAACCTGTTTTCGGATATGGTTAGTTATATGTTGCTTTCTCTTGAGTTTGAAGAGCATGTGACGTTAAAGTTGTAAATACTTCATCACAAGGGAAATTATTCAAGCACTCTGAAAGTGTTTTTACTCTTAATGTGGTATACAGGTAGATATTAGAATAAGTTTAATTAATTTATCAGTCATTGTTTTTATCAATGTTTTTATATCATGTTTTTGTTTTTATATTATGTTTTATATTATATCTTTGTTGTTATGTTATTGTTTATTAGTTGATTTATATATTATTTTCATATACATTTTACTAATTTTCATCTCTGACACTTCTATTATAGAGGAAGAACAAATAGCGATATTAAAATATTTCTTCTAATTAGTTTACTTTTAATTTGCATGAATCCATGTACCTGGCCGCTAGTAATGATAATAAAATGAATCTCAAATCATCACAGTGCTATCGGAATCAGCCACAAGTAACTTCATCTTCTCAGCCATCTCCTTAAATCTTCCTGCTCTGCAATGAGCAGAGACCCCATGGGTAGTCTAAGCTCAGGTCAGGAGGAAATGTTATGCATTGTGCTTGTTTTGATTTGAGGTATATGGGAAGGAGAAAACAAGAAGCACAGCCTCTTCACCTAGATTTGTCAAAATTGGTGCAGGGGAATGTGCACAGTGGCCACTTGCTCCAAGCTGCTGTTTTTCAGATTCCCTTTTCAGGTGCAGTCAATGTTGTCTCTCCAACAAAAATAATGACTGTTCCAGCTGTATCTTTCTATAAGAGTTTCTGTAATAACCTGAGTTATTCTGAAGGGGGAAACATCCTCTAGTTTATGAGGGAAAAAATCAAAGCCTGCAATAATCAGCAATTTGGCTTAGTAAAGATTGTTATTTTAAAAACAAAAGTTTCAAATGTGTCTGCTTGATTCCTTTATTTATTTATTTTTTTGAGGGGCAAAAGGTAATCCTGTCCTCATTGTTTTAAAATAATAAAAAGGACCTTAAACTATTATGTATTAAGTAAAGTAAAAGGGATAAGGGAAAGAAACTGAAAGGTCACTTTATATAGGGAGGAGGGGGACGTTTGAGAAGATAATTGAATAAGGTGGTACTGAGATCCAGTGCCTGATCTAGCAAAAACATAAAGGCACAACCATTTCAACTCAATGAAGGATAATACGGAGGACCCATTTTAGCATCCGAGTTTGCCATGGGGTTGGCTGAGGCTAGCAGGCCTGCATCACAGATCAGCTTCTCCCTGCTACCTTTTCCTCCCTTCCATAGGTATCCATCCCAAGGGCACTCAGGCCCAGCAGAGGGAGCTGCAAGCTGTGGATTGCTGACAGCTGCAAACAGGTTGCCAAGGTACAGTCACAAATAGCATCTGACAGTGGCCAGTATCAGAGTCTCTCCAAAAAGACACATATACCCAGTGCCCAGCCTCTAGCAACAACAGAGCAGTATCTAATAAGCTTCACAAGCAGCGTATCCACAGAGAGATCTCGGCAGGCACCAAACCCTGCTGAGGCGAATTCCACTTCGTGTGATCAGTACCTGCGAAGCACCTTGCATCTGTGTTGAGGATTGACCTCACTGTTCACCTGTTCCTCACATGGGATGTCTTTTCATTTTGTTGAAATTTAAACAATTTGAACGGCTATAATTCAACCAAGGATTCCCTGCTTAATACACAAACCCATCTGAGAGATCTGCGCATTGAAACATAGGAAGATGGGCAGGTGGGAGCAAATGGGGAGGTGGGACAGAAGAGCTGAGATGGTGCTGGAGACACACAACCCAGAGCTCACAGACTTCATTGTAGGTCTCAGCCTGGAAAGGTTGCACAGGCACTCCTTTCAGCTGGGAGAAGCAAAGAGAGACAGCATTCCTGAAGGAGTGGCCAGTAGGCTCCGCAGCCGAGCCCAGTGACCTGGCAATCAGCATTCTAAATAGAGAAACAAAGCCATGGAGTCTGGCTGCCTCCCTCCCCCTCCCAGAGTTTACTTCCCTCACCCTTTCCAGCTAGCAGCAGGCCCCAGAAGAAGCTGTGGCAGGGAGTGTCGGGTTGCTGAGCACATTATCTGCAACCCAAGAACTGGTACCACAGAAACAGTGTTTTTTCCTGAGCTACAGGCCCAGTCCATAACTAATCCCAGGGTCAGGTGGAAACACAGAGGGGAGGCTGCAAAGATCTGCCAGTCACTATTTCTGAGAGAGCAAAGCAATGAAGGCAGCGGCCAGCTTCCCCCAGCTCACCCCACTCCCAAACATTGCAGCCACACCACCAGCAGTATCTACATGCAGGGGACAGCACTGGGATTCCAAGGATTTGGAAGCCCATCACCCAACTCTGAGGTCTTCATGATGGAGAACACATAAGGCTTTAAGCTGCTAAGCAATCAATGGAATAGAAAGCCCTTCATATGAAAAGGCATACAAAACGTGCACATTTTGAGCTGCTACTTCTTGTGATGGTCTCATTGCTGTGACAGACTCTGAAGGAAGCACAACAAAGCAAAACCATCAGTGCCTAAAAGCAGCACCAAAGCACGTCTCTCTTGTCCTCCTGCAGGCCACCGGCCACATGGCTTGAACCAGTGTGTGCATCCCTTGAAACACAATGCAAAATTAAAATCATACTACTTGCAGGACATAGAGCGCATCTAGCTAATGTCCATTTATTTTATGTTAAAAGAAACCGAGAACTAGAGAGAGTAGGTAACTTGCTCGAGGTCACAGAGCTAGTTCATGAAACACGTGGGATTGCAATACCAGAACAATGGTCCATTTTATATTGGGCTTTTTGTTATTTTGTAATTAAAAAAAATAGAATATGTGTCCACAAAGCAAGAAATCACATGTAATATGCTTACCTTTATTTTTGAGGCATTAATTATATCATTAAAATGAAGAGTAATGTACAAATATGGTAGAGGCAGGCAGTAGAACAAGCCTTTCACATAATCTTCCCGATCAGAGAAAGAAATAAAGGCTATATGTTTTTAGTGAAAACGTATAGATTTGGTTATTTCATAGGAAAATGCGATTTTTTTTCAAAGCACTAACAGCGAAAAGAACCTTAAAAGTATAATTCCTTTTGCTTCTGTGGATGGATTGGTACCACATGTCCTTGATCAGATATGAGTGCTGTTTCTGCAGGCTCCTCCATTGTTCTGCCCAAGCTGAGGATAATGGGCAATTCTCCAAAGATTAGGCATTTCGGTTCAAATGGAAAGCTGTTCAGCAATTCAATAGTTTCACCTCAGTAAGTGGACTGAAGTGTTGGAAAGGACAACTTTTCTAACAAAGTGTCTAGCGCTGTTTCCTTCTGCCAGTAGCACAGTCATGGCCCCTGGGGTGGTAGGTAAGTTTTCCTCTCACTTCTGCTTTGCAGAAGTGGCTCAAAAGCCATGGGGCTCTGTACCACTAGGTGCCACATTTTCTGTGACAAACAGGCTATTTTTCTTCCAGTGACCAAAGATCGAATTTTAAAAAATTGAATTCATGTCATTCTGACCCTAAAATCTTTGAATTTTATTAAACTTTGAGTCTCCTTTAAAAGAATGAGATCATTAAACAAAACAGGAATTTTAGCACCTTCACACTGTACCTTAGATGTATTTATTAATATCTTTAGAAATATTTTATTGGAATTTAGGTGGGAGTTTCATGTTCTGAATCCTTTTTTCTACCCCAAATCATTTCTATATTTAAAAGATTTTAAATGCATACTGTCTCTAAAGAAGGGCAAGCACATAGATTATATATTTTTAAGATAACAGGTTTGTTGAAATAAAAGTCATTTTTTGAGTGTGCAATTCAAGGGTTTTAGAATATTCACAAAGTTGCATATCCATCATCACCTTCTAATTCAAGAACATTCTCATCACACTGAAAAGAAATGCTGTACCTATTACCAGTCACTCCCCATGCCTTCCTCTCTCCAGCCCCTGGCCACTGCTAGTCTACTTTCTGTCTTTATATTTTTGCTTGTTCTGGACATTTTATATAAATGGAATCATAGCATATGTGACCATCTGTGTGTGGTTTCTTTCACTAGCATATGTTTTCAAGGTTTATCTATGTAGCATGTGTAAAAACTTC
Organism: Myotis davidii; assembly: GCF_000327345.1. Lineage (NCBI taxonomy): Eukaryota > Metazoa > Chordata > Mammalia > Chiroptera > Vespertilionidae > Myotis > Myotis davidii. Next base: position 88,979 of record NW_006295491.1, on the reverse strand, counting down.
TTTTCTTTTTATAACAGATTAATATTCTATTATATAAATATGATACATAAATATGACCATTTGGTTTATCCGTTTGTCAGTTGAGTGTTTTCTACTTTTTGGCTGCTAAAAATAATGTTGCTATAAACATCATATACAAGTTTTTGTGGACATAGGTTATCAATTCTCCACCTAGGATTGAATTGCTTTTTAATGGTATTAGGTCATCTTTAGTGTAATTGGGTTTGTAACTAACTAAAATTTGGTTGCAGGTACATTATTTCTAAAAGGGACATATGCGCTTTTATTTCTTACTAGAAGCCCAGCGTGGGAAATCATGTG
>NW_006295491.1:83691-88638 GCF_000327345.1 Myotis davidii | reverse complement strand
TCTTTGGTTGTTATGGTATTAGGGCCACAGGCCTTTTATAATATAAATAAGAGATATTCATTTCTTTGGAATTCATTTCAATGGCATTCAAGTTCTTCTGCATTAAAACAAGTTAAGTGTTTTATGATGGACATGAATATAAGTCTTAATATGTGAAAGTGACTCAAGCATGTTGTTCACCATAAGATAAGGGATTGAGAAAAAAAAATGAATTAGTTCATTAAACCAGGAATGACTTAAATGTTGATTGCCAGCTACAATTTCTTCTATAGGCCACATTTCCCACCTTGGTCAAAAGGACTTGGGCCCCCCACGAGTTGTGCCGGGGAGTGGGTCTTCCGTAAGCCACATTTCACCAGCTACAATGTCTTTATCATGACCTCTCCTGATTGAATACTGTGATGGTTAATTTTAAGTGTCAACAGAGAAGGACTCAATGGTGTGCTGGAGTCAACTGTAAGAAATTATCATGGGCTCTTTTTCCATCTTCACAATTAGAGACAGCACATGGATTGTTGGAGTTAGCCAGAATGGGGGTATTACACCATGGTAACTGGCTAGTCCCCTCCCCCCTCTTCCTGGATAGCTAGTTATTTAAAACATTTACGAGCACACTACTAGGAGGACTAGGTGTTTTTGTCTCCGCCATTGAACATTTCCCAAATAGGAAAGTTCTTGGCCACATAATAGCCATTAATCAATATTTGTTGAATGAGTGAATAATTCAGTGCCTTGGCTCTCCAACCCTCTTGGTATGGCTTTTTGTTCCTTATCATTGAACTCTCATTGATGGGTATTTCACAAGGGGGGCATTGGCCCATTTACTATTTTTTGAGTGCAATAAAATAATGTTTATATTTATAATTGTTACTTTTATGGATAGTCTATGGAACAATAGTCTTCTCTTTTATCTCCCAACCTTCCTGGTTCTTCAGAGGCCACCATTCTAATTAGGGCAAATCAAATGATCCAGAATGAGACAAACGGGACCTGCCAGGAGGTAGAGAGAATATATACAAATTTGTGTGGCTTATGCTTATGAATGGAAATCACCAAAGTTCCATTTGTGCCAAAAATCTGATTCAAGCTTTCCTGGAATTATTTCCTTTAGCGTGTGTAGAATATATTGTGGAGAACAGTTCGGAGCTCAGTTTAAGCTGTTGACAAAGTTGTTAATTACTGCCTGTGGGGAAGCAGCATGATGTAGCTCTACCAGTAGGTTTTTCACATTTTAGACATCCCATGCTACCACTATGATTTTTGCTATGTCACCATATGGTAACACATCTGCAAACCAATTGTATGATTATTTGTAATATTTAATATTTTTCTTTAAATTAAGCAACTTTTAATAACAAAAATTTACTTATTTTTCTTTATTGATTAAGGTATTACATATGTGTCCTTGTTGCCCCATTGCCCCCCAATTCCCCGCACTCATGCCTTCACCCCCCCTAGTGTCTGTGTCCATTGGTTATGCTTATATGCATGCATACAAGTCTTTTGGTTGATCTCTCTCCCTTACCCCCACCCTCCCCTACCTTCCCTCTGAGGTTTGACGGTCTGATCAGTGCTTTTCTGTCTCTGGAGCTGTTTTCATAAATTTACTTTTAAAGACATTTTGAATCATGCCCTTAAATATAAAGCTGTTTTATCCTCGCAAGTTCACATTAAATGAACACATAGAAAATGTCCATCTCTGTACACCTACACCAAACATCATCTTATGCCGGCTAGTGGCATCCCAGGCACACTTTGGGAAAAACTAATGATATAAAAAGAACATGGATTTGGAGTTACCTACATTTGGTTTGGCATCTTTAGATTTTCCAGAGGTAACTTGCAATTACCTCTCTGAGACTTAGTTCTTTATAAAAGGCAGATCCCTGATTCCAACTGGGGATACTAACATGATGCTCAGAACCCAATGACCGAAGAGTAGATCTCAGAGGAGGTGCTCTATAGATTAATTTCTTTCTCCATTTACTATGTGCCTTCATTCCAGGCTCAGTCACCTTTTTCTGGCTCTCATATTTTTATATTTTTATTGAGTTGCAATTTTTACTCCATAAAATGCATAAGCCTTAAGTGAACAGTTCTGCCTTTTTTTATTGTTGGTTCTAGATCTACAGTTTGAATTGGATCTTTGAATATCTGACTTTGGTATCAGATCTGATATTTACTAAATGTTTGATTTTAGAAGCATTACAATGTCTGTGATTCTCTCTATTTATACAGGATGCCATGTGAATCTGAGTTAAAAGTACAGAGTGTTTACAAAAACACTGCCCAAGCATTCTTGTTAGTAATATTTTTTTCATTATTCTTATTATCAGTATGAAGACTGGGGTTTTCTAACGTGGACAAATCTGTAATTTGTTACCCACACCTTGCTTGGGAATGTATAACAGCCTGGCTCCATGCGAACCACTTAACAATCAGCAACTTGCAATTCCAAATCAGCAGCTGGCTGGGAACAAACTCAGAGGCATGAAACAATCACCCAGGCTTGCTGATTTCTGTTTCTGCCTCAAAGGGCAAGAAATTAGTCATTAGCCACCTTTGAGGCATGTCACAGTTGGGTCTTGAGTTAAGATCAATCAAAAGCAGAGTCAGGAATAATGATAAAGGAACCCTGCTCAGATACCCGGTTGCCTAATATCAGCTCAATTCATCCATCCATGGAATTCACCATTTGTGTACTATGAATGTGGACATTCTGGTAGCACCTCTGCCAGAATCCTCCCTGACTACACCAGTCCTCACTGATCTGTCTTCTCCGAGTTTGCATTTGTGGGCTTGCTGAGCTGTCACCCCCATCACGATGAACTCTTCTCCAGTGACCCCTGTCCCTCATGAGGTCAATGTGCAACTCTGGGAAACATTATATTTTTGTTATATATTGTGGGGGCATGTCTTGTTTCTCGGAGTTCTACCTCTTAATGACCACATAGAATGATGAACAATTCAGTGGAAGTTTCAGGCAGAACAATTCCTGCTAAACATAAAGAAGACCCTACAGGTGAAAACTAGATGGCTGCCCCAAGAGAGTGAGTTTCCTCCAACTGGCTTTTGCTCAACCAAAAGCTACGCAGTTATCTGACAGTGATGATGTAGACAAAGAATCGAAAAGTTCAGAAGGGCAGTTAGGCTAGTTGAGCTCCAAGTCCCTTTAGATCCTATAATTCTACGCATACCTAAGAAGCACTCCAAAATGGCTACCAGCCCAAGGGATACACTGTGGAGTTGGAGAAACACTATCTAAAAGCCTAAATAATCAGTGAATAATCTCTTGTAAAAACTAGCAATCTCCACTGATATACTAATAAAGCATAAAGATAACTAATGTTATGTTGGTCATTTACTTAAAAATATTTCATGTACAGAGTTGGACATTATTACTGTCATTATTAGTTAAGCTATAATCGAAGTAGTCCTAAATGATTAAGTATTCTAATTGATTCAGCTAGTACTCTAATCAGGAAGCCTGTACTCTAGAGGTAACTTCTATAAACAATTCTGTTACCCCAAAACGCAGAGGACTTGTGAAAATCATGAACTATGGAAAGACTGCTTCAATTTGAATCCTGCCTCTGTTATATACTAATTATAGCAGTCCAGGGATTTAACCTAGCTGCACTTCAGTTTCTAAAACTGTAAAATGGGGATAATAATAGTGATCTCCTCATAGGCTGCTAAGAGGATTAAATGAGTTAATGTGTGAAATAATGTTTAGAGTAGTATCTGCCACATAGTAAGTGCTAATTGTGTTAAATAAATAAAATCAATTGAAATAAGTTACTTTGATGAATGACATATTAATGTCAGAAATGCATTCCCACTGGTGAAATTAAAAAGGTATTCAAATGTGCAGATTGGTTAACATAACCTAGAGATACTCTCTCCTTTGACCCTTGTATTAACAGGATGTGATTCTCACAAGGCCAGTCCGGTTGACAGCCAAGATCTGAAACTTTTTATTATCTTGGGTCCAGCAATTGAGTCAGAAGTTTCTGGTTTCCTGAAGCAAACTGTATGGAAAACAGAAGCCTGCCTCTGGAATATTATAATTTTGTCTTGGTTAAACATTTAAAATATGGTGGTAATTTAAACACTGAAGAACAGGAATTCATGGAGCTTGCAAACAGAATGCATGAACACCTGTGCACCTACTTGCTAATGAATAGTAGAGTAATAAATATATTTATGTGACAGAATTTGGTCTGAGACTAAGTGAAATAAATCAGATGTAAAAAGTCAAGAACCACATGATTTCACTCATGTGTTGGATATAAACTGAAAGCAATGAATAAGCAAACAAGAACTCATAGACACAGACAACAGTATGGTGGTTACTTGAGGGAAGGGCGGCAGGGGGTGGGGAAATAGAAAAGGGTAAAGAAGGTTCAGTATATGGTGATGGAAGGAGATGACTTTGGGTGGTGAACACACAGCACAATATACTGATGATATAGAATTGTACACTTGAAACCTACATAATCTTATTAACCAACCAGAGGCCTGGTGTACAGATTCATGCACCAGTGGGGTCTCTTAGCCTGGCCTGCAGGATTGGGCTGAAACCAGCTCTCTAAGTGGTCCCGGTTTGCAAGAGGGTACAGGCCAGGAATGTGGGAAGTTGGCCAGCTGGGGAGGGACCACAGGAGGGCTCCAGGGCATGTCTAACCCATCTTGCTCAGTCCTGATCAGCTGGACCCCAGCAGCAAGCTAACCTACCAGTTGGAGCATCTGCCCCCTGGTAGTCAGTGTATGTTATAATGAGCAGTTGAGACTTTAGTATATCATTAGCATATTACGCTTTGATTGGTTGATGACCCGACGAGATGACTGGACACTTAGCATATTAGGCTTTTATTATATAGGATGGTGACATGAAACCCATCAACATATCTATGTGTTGTTAAAGTAATTAAACTAGGAGGCTAT
>NW_006295491.1:70963-83023 GCF_000327345.1 Myotis davidii | reverse complement strand
GCTCTTTTTTTTTCTTTCTTTTTTTTCTTTTGGCAACTTCACAACTTTTACTTGTGGTGCCTGTGCTATGTCTGAAAAATACCTTCTCCCCCTGCCCAGGACAACGATGGGAAGGAGGCAGCAAAAAATAGAAGACATCCCTTCCTATTGCACACGGACCCTAAATACAGGCTCACCTAGCCCAGGCTGGCAGGATGCTTGGCACATTCTAGGATCCCTGCTTGGGCTGGAGGGGTGACTGGTGGCAGCACACGTGAGAGGGACCTCTGGGTGACCACTCTGGTCCTGGCTACTGGTCTTGGCACTTCCTGGTCCCCAGTTCCTTTCTGGTCCCTCCTGCAGCCCTGGTCCCCCTACCTGGATCAGCCTCCTGTCTCCATCCTGGACTCAGATGGCCCCCTTGGCTCCTGGGGGCTCTGCCCTCCCCTCCTAACCTGGAGATCTCAAGGAAGGTTATGGCTTCTCAGAGACTCCTCGACAGCCCTGTCACTCATGTTCACACAGGGAAGGGGTGCATGTGGCAAAAGCAGCTGTATAAATGCGGGCGCAGTGGCAAGTCCTCTGGGGTCACTTGAACAGTTTGCTGATGACGCAGTTCAGGGCCACATCCTCATCCTTGAGGCGCTGGTTGCCAGCTCGGAGATTGGACAGGCTCTTTAGCTCCTCTTCCAGTTCAGCGGCCTTGCACTCCAGGGCCCTGCACTCAAATCTCGCCAGCTCCAGGAGGGCAGGCCTCTCTGCAAAGCGCTCTTGCCTCTGCGTGGTGTGCTCCAGCTCCACCTTGAGCTGCTCCAGCCACAGCGTGGTCTGGGTCAGGGCCTCACGAAGTCTCTCGTTCTCAATGTGCAGCTTTGCGTAGAGCTTCCTGAAGCTCCCTCAGGCTCTTCCTATTCGGGCCGGGGTTCTGGGTTTAGGTCCTGCTGCCTCTGGAGGGGAAGGGCTGGATTCTGGGCTGATGTCCACTGGCTTCACCTTCTCCCCCTTCACAGGCCCTCTCCTCTCATCGCCAACTCTGCAGTGCTCCCTGGAGGCCTGTGGTCCCTGTCCCTGTCCCTCAGGCACCTCTACTCTCTGGGCAGGGCCATCAGAATTCTCAACCCCAGGGACTAGGGGCTGCCAGGAAGGGTCCAAGCTCTGTGCACCCTGCTCTTGATTGGGATGGGAGAGTCTGATCAGGGGAAGGCCTGCAGCGGGGAGGGGCTGCGAGGTTGGCTGCTGGCCCCACCACCTGATCAGGCGTGTGCTGGCTACAGTGGGTGTCATAGCGACGGGCCCAATCAGGGCCATCTTCTGCCTGCTCACCACTCCCCAGTCCCAACACTGCCTCCACTGCCACTGCCGCTGCTACTGCTGCTACTGCTGCTGCTGGGGCTTGAGGCACTGACTGAGGCTGCTGGTGACCTACCCACCCCGGGTTGGGTGGCACATAGGATGCTCTGGCCGGCCGATCACTGCTGCCGCCCCGTGTCCCTTCACACAGAGGATACCGGGGCGAGTACCCGATCACTGCGGTCCCACCAGCCAACCCCGGGTCCCCCGTGGGAGGGCCGGATGAGGGTGGGGAGGGTACCCGATCACCGTGGTTCCACTCGCCAGCCCCGTGTCCACCGTGGGAGGGGGGCGCAGGTGCCCGATCACTGCGCTCCCACTCGCCTGCCTCGGGATGAGGGCAGGGACCTCTGCCGCCAGCCCCTGATAGAGGTGCCCTGCCTGCAGTATGCAAAATAGCCGCCATCTTGGCTGGTGGTTAATTTGCATATCACCCTGATTAGCCAATTAAAAGGGTAGCGGACGTATGCTAATTACCATTTTTCTCTATTATTAAATAGGATGTCATTCCAATGTATTTAATAAAATTGAAAAAAAAGAAGTTAGACAAATTGTTTCTTTTTGGTTGGGTGGACAGTGCATACCTTCCTAATATGGCTTCTCTTACCACGTTACAAAAATGCTTTCTACACATCGGTGACCTCCTAGATCCCCAAACCAGTGGCATTACCTGAGTTCTTCCTTTGCCCACTTTTCTGCAGCATTTGGCTTGTGATTTACCTTCCCTCTTGGAAGATGCCAAGCACAAAGGTGAAAATGCAGGCCTTGGGCCCTTAAGAGAGGTGGGGCTGGAGATCCAGATTTGGAAAAGAAGTGTTGCTGCTATGGCAAGGGGTAAGGCCCCCGGGCAGGGTGCCAGGGTGCAGATGCATAGAGGTATGATGGCCTCTTGGAGGATGATGACATTTAGATGACAGGGAGACAAATGGGCAGGGGAGCAATGATCACAAGATAGGAAAGGGCCCTGGCCACTGTGGTTCGGTTGGTTGGAGCATCATCCTGTGCACTCAAAGGTTGCTGGTTCAATTCTCAGTCAGGGTACATGCCCAGGTTGTGGGCTCCATCCCCGGTGGGGGTCCTGCAGGAGGCAGCCTATACGTAGTGCACTCTTACATTCATATTTCTCTCTCTCTCTCCCTTCCTCTCTCTCTAAAAATCAATAATAAATTATAAAAAAACACACAAGAAAAAACAAGAAGGAAACTGGGAAGCTAGAGAGAAGGCAAAGAACACTGTGATTGCTCAGTGAGGCATTGTCGTTGTGGGCAGCACTGGGAGTTGCAAGGGCTGCGGGGAGTGACTCAGTGTTTCTACAGAGAAGAAAAGGGAGGACAGTGATTGAACTGTGGGAGGCATTGGGAGAGGAGGTGATACATCAGACCTGCCTACCGATTTATTAACTCTATGAATGCATCCACCTGGAAGACATCGGTAATTCACAGAGATAATGAGTTTCCTTGTCTTCTTCTGTTTTCTTTTTTTACCTTTTCCTGTAGTTCCTTTTCTCTGCTTCACCGGCAAATTGAATCACCAAATGATGGAACTTGTATCTCTTCTTGACAAAGCTTTTGTCCGGTTGCCATGAGACTCCTGCAGTTTTCCAGTATGAGAATTATTATAAAGATATGTGCACAAGGAGGTCAAATAAAAGGTGTCATCAAAATGAATGTGTAATTAAAAATTTTTCTTTTTACAATTCTGTCTTTTAATCAGTGGGAAATGTTTGCATTTGAAGCATTTTGAATTAAACATTTAATCCAAAGGTAAAAAAGAAGACAAGGAAACTCATTATCTCTGTGAATTACCGATGTTTTCCAGGTGGATGCATTCATAGAGTTAATATATCCGTAGGCAGGTCTGAACTAAACCAGAGGTCACAGTTCAATTCCTGGTCAGGGCACATGTCTGGATTTTGGGCTCAATCCCCAGTGAGGGCTGTGCAGGAGGCAGCTGATCGATGATTCTCTCTTACCATTGATGTTTCTGTCTCCCTTCCTCTCTGAAATCAATAAAAACATATTTTGAAAAATACCCGATTTAATCTATTCTGTGTTTCTTCCTGCAGGCTCTGGACAGCCCATATTGATAGTCTATCTTTAATTTTTGAATAGAATATAAAGAACAATACTGAGGATCCGTCATTCAGTGGTGAGCCATTCATCTGCCCAACAGATATGCACTGAAAGCCCCAGGTGCTGGTGAGTGTTGAAGCAATGAGCCAATAAAAAATGCCCCTGCCCTCAGGGTGCTTGCATTCGGGATATTTGGCCAAGGACGCACAGACAACAAATATTGATGCACTGTATTAGCTGCTTTACTTACATTTTTAAATCCGTCTGCCTCAGTTTCCTCATCTATAAAATAGGGCTGCTGTGAAGATCAGATACTTAGAACACAGTGATATACTCAACACACGTGTGGAAGTCAGGGGCTGATGTATGCAAAAGTGCTATGAAAACTAAAAAGCAAGATAGATAATTTGTAAATTTTCATGGGTTGGACCACCTTGGAGGCCATTTGGCCTGTGCTTTTATGCTGTTTTCGAAGAGGGACATTCATGTCTGACTGCTAAACGTCTTCCTATTTCTGGTGCACTGATGGGTATCCATGGGCATCACAAACCCCTAGAAACCCCCTCCTGGGGCCTTACCCAATAGGAATTTATTTGGATCACCTTACCCAGTGGGAATTTATAAGTCTGAGTAAACTTTTAAACTCTTCATTCTGCCCAATATCATATTTATAATCAGCTAAAATTCCCTTTTAATTTTATAAAAAGCTTTTATTATCATTAGGTTAAAATCTTTCTGTTAGAACAAAATAAATGGAACTTTCTACCAGTTTGCTGTGCGAAGCTAATCAGGTCCTGGTTACTTTATGACCATTGGAATGCGCATGCTTAGCTGAGGTCCTTGAGATCAACAGGACGATAACAGGGAGATCATCATCACATTGTCCTATGAGGTTCTGGGTAGGGGTTGAGGAAGATAGATATTGGGCCTATTTTGTTGTTGTTGTTAATCCTCACCTGAAGATATTTTTTCCATTGCTTTTTTTAAGAAAGAGTGGAAGGGAGGGGGCGGGAGGGGGAGAGAGAGAGGAAGAGGGACAGAGAGAGATTGATGTGAGAGAGAAACATTGATTGGTTGCCTCCTGCATCCACCCCCGCCTAGGTATGTGCCCTTTACTGGAATTGAACCTGAGACCCTTTAGTGAGCTGGCCGGCTCTCTAACTGTTTAGCAACATCAGGCAGGGAAATATTGGCCCGTTTTTGGCAGAATGATCATTTAGGTGCTGCAAGGTCAGGGGAAAAAAATTGGAGGATGCCTCCCAGGCTTTGTGATTAACATTCACATAAGATCTAATTAAGACATTGGTTTCCATAGTGAAATTAAGTCCAAACGAGGAATAAAATGAAGCTTGGATAGTGTAATATTGCAGTCACATGGCCAGTATCAAAGTCTGCATCAACATCAGGGGCATCAGCCCACATCTTCCTGTGGGAGGGATATATGGGAAGCACTCCGTGTTCAGGACTTTTTTAAGAACTCTAGAATGAGGACTTTGTGACCTTGTGACTTATTGTAAAATTGTTTTAAAATTTATAATATTAAAAGTTTTAAAAAGACTGGAAAGTGTTAAAAATATTTAAAAGTATAAGGAAGAAAATGACAGCCATCTAAAGCTCCACCACCTGTGATAACTACTGTTAACAGTTTATGCCTACACACCACATACCTTAAATTTTACTTAAATGGTATATGATATACACTTTTTTAAAAAATAGGACATCTTAAACCTTGTTTTTATGTCCTCCTTCCCCTTGTCATTTTTAAATGCCAGGTATACATTCCCTCATATCTTTCTCAATGCATGTAATGACATATAACACACATTACAGGGCCCTCTTTTAAGTCAGTGTTTTACAAAAGTGGAATTCGTTATGTATGCATCGCTCCACATTGCTCTTGTCAGTCAACAGTAAGTTGTAGAAATTCCTTTAAGTTAACTGGTATTGAACTTGCTCTTTTAAAAGGTTGTATACGATTCCATGTCATGGATAAACCACAATCTATCTATCCACTCACTGATGAATATTCTGTCTGTTTTCAGGTTTTTCCCTATGAACAAGGCTGCCATCCATTTCTCTTGTACCTGTATCTTCACCTTTGGTCTTTCTCTGTCCAGGGAAAGATTCCCAGAGGTGATGGACCGTACCACTGAGACTGTGGACTGCAGAGGCAATTCATCCAATTGGACTGCTTTCTGGAAAGGAGGTATAAGTAGTAAAACCAATGGCAAAAAAGGTCAAGTGAACATTAGACGTGTCTGTCATGCTCTGAATACGGTGCATGCTCTAAAACGTGTATGTTGATTAAAGGAATGAGTGAAGAAATCATTGCAGAGCCCGTCTTCCCTTCATCATGTTAAATGCATTTCAGAGAAGTGATAAGAATAGACTGCTCTGGTTCTTCTGTTGTATAAATCTGGTTTCAATCCCTTGTCAGGCTTAGTGATCTGGGGATGACCAGCCCATTCATTTGTTGCCATTTCTTGTTGCCTTTTTCATACTTTAATGCTTACTGAAAACCTGCCTGAATTCCTCTGGAGGCCAGGATTCCAAGTCTTCTGAGACAGTAGCTATTATTGTTCTTTCCACGAGTTCTGCTCTGGACACCTGTGACACCATTTTAGTGCTGTTGTTAGTAATACCATTTTCCGCACGTTTTCTCCCCTTTACTCCTGATATGTTCTGTTCCAGCTCTGATTGTTCGGTTCCAGGCAGCTACCAGAAGTCAGCAGGGTTGAAGGTTCTCGCAATCTCATGGTTACTTTCCATATTTTCGCTTCAAATATTTGCATATTTATATCAATACATTAATCTCCCTTCCTGGGGGAAATTTATATACCAAATTCAGATTTGGGTTAAAGTCTAGGGATGCATTACTCATTAAATGAAAGAACGTTCTAGTTTGATAGAATTAATCTGTTAACTTTAGATTCTTTTGAGAGAGTCAAGACTCATTATTTCACATACCTGCTAGTTTCTAATGGCCTCGTGGTCTGCTCTCTGGAAAACTTAAACAACTTAATCATCCGTGAGTTCTTTGACACAAAAAAATAGCAGAATTTTATTTCAAAACATGCACTGAGATTAGCATATGTGTCCATAATATTTTAAAGTTTTAATGAATTACACTTTTTTTTGCCTGTGATCAAATTTGTCAGATTTGTCAATGCCTTCTGTGAATTTATGAACAACAATATACCAAGATTACAGTGAAAAAAAGTTTTTAATTTTCCTGAGGGTTTTTTTGTGTGTGCTGGTTCAGGAAAAGATGAGACTGTTATCTCAAAACACACACACACACACACACACACACACAACACCCAAAAACTTAAAAAGAGGGCCTGCCCTTGATCTGTCTTCAGTTAACCCTCAAGCACCCTTCAGAGAGTCTGTAAGTCACAGATCTGTCCAGACCTGGGACTGAGAGTTCTTGGGCCCATGTAGGAGCACAAGGATTATGAAGAAAGCCTTTTCACTGGAGAAATATAACACATGTAGTTGGATAGAAAGACTACACCAGTGATGGCGAACCTTTTGAACTTGGTGTGTCAGCATTGTGAAAAGCCCTAACTTAACTCTGGTGCCGTGTCACATATAGAAATTTTTGATATTTGAAACCATAGTAAAACAAAGATTTATATTTTGGATATTTATTTTATATATCTAAATGCCATTTAACAAAGAAAAATCAACCAAAAAAATGAGTTTGCGTGTCACCTCTGACACGCGTCATAGGCTCACCATCACTGGACTATACAGTTACTCTTGGCCTTGCAGTAGCAAAGTATACGAATACAGTGAACCCTGTAATCTAATACCCACAGAAGAGTGCTCCCCCCCACTCACCTGGAAAGCCACACAAGCTTTTCCACTTCTTTGTCGGCGTCAGGAAACTCCTAAAATTATTCATAATTCTTTTGGCAATTTTATGAAACATGTAGTTACTAATCTGGGCTCGACTGTACCATATACTCATAGATACCAGTTTATTTTGTGGAGTGGCAGGCAGAATTACCAGGCAATTTGAGTTGTTCTCACTCACTTTTCTGCTCAATGTGCTTGATTGAAAATGCTTAGATTAAAAGCACAGTGACTCATTGTGTATGAAAGCATGTTAAAAGTTCTAACATCCTGTATGCATGTGGATATTGTTATTGCTGATGCTATTATTAAACGCCTTAATCTGGAGAAAGAAAGAGAGAATAAAGATCCCAGACAGGTATCATTGTGGTCCAGAGGTTTAGGATGGGAAAATGCTCCTACTTGATGGATGGCCGAAGTGAAAATAGAAAACGCTGTAGCAAGGTTGAGTTTCCCATCTTGAACCGGTGAGAGGCAGTCACTAGGGCCGCCAGCTGGAGGACACACCGGGCAAGTGGGCGGGTCCTCTGGAAAGCAGGTATTGAGATGAAACCAGCCAAGACCAGACTCTGCTGAGGAGCTGCCACACTAACTGAGCATTTTGTGGGAGTAGTGGCCTGGCCCCTTTGCTCAACATGTGGAAAAAATATTGTGTGTCTGAAAACAATAAATTTATTTTTAAAATGGAAAAACATGGGTAGGAGATTATAAAAATGTTTATTCCAGTACCTGCTGCTTGATAAATCTTATCTTAAAGAGTTTTGTCTAAAAACAAGAAAATGTACCCACTATAATTTCAAAATTGTAACCAATCTTAAAAGCCAATGGCCATTCAACATCCACATCCTTTTATTTTTCAATATTTTAAAAAATACAGGGACCCATTAGTTCTAGTGGCCACAGTGCCTGTCAGCTAACCTGGTTCTTAATGGCACAGGGAACAAAACACTTCACTGATGTATAACTCAAAGGACATAAATCAGAGTTCGTTCAAAATATCTCTTCACTGTTCCAGCTCTACTCTAAACTCGGAGGGTGAACCTGGGTTGACAGAGGACACATTTCCTCATGGACCAAATGTTTTTGATTCTTGCTTAGGAAGGTCATGAAAACACTAAGGAAAATGGAGAGTTTTACTGTAAAATGGCTTACATCTGCTTTCATTTTGATAATTTTTTACGTGTCTCTTCTTAGTAAAAGGCTTTCAGAGTTGTTTGCTTTAGAACATCACATAAAAACAGAGTGTTTTCTCTGTTTCTGTTTTTATTGAATTTGAAATATCTTCTTTCTCGTCAACCATTAGGTTGTCAAATTTCTGTCAATTTCTGTAGATCTGTTTTTAAAAATCACCTATAGAGCTCAGTGGGAAGGGAATGCCCTTCAGGAGGATTGGTGCCAACTAGTTCCCTCAGGCCGGCTTCCCTTCTATTAGGGGCCCCATTTGATGGATTTTAATATTTGCCTCTTTCCTCTTCCCTAAATCAGTCCTCAGCCTATGTGGTCCCTGAGGCAGATTGATCCTTGTTGGGGAGATAATGCATCAATTTCTCGCAGACAGATGTGCTGAATCTTATATATATATACACACACACACTGAGCGGCCAGATTATATGACCACCTGACGTTTGTAGGCAAATTAGCTATAATTTCCCGCTGAAGTTGCTAGAGGGCCAGATCATTATAAACATCTGAATAGCACAACACCTAAGTATCGTTGCTGATCAGGTTCATCCTATCATGTTGATGGCGTATCCCAATGGAGATGGCTTCTTCCAGCAAGACAATGTGCCATGCCACGGTGCTTGTATTGTGCAAGAGTGGTCTCAAGAACATGAGGGAGACTTTACCTTGCTTAGGTGGCCCCCACAATCACCAGATCTCAATCCAATTGAGCATTTGTGGGACGAAGTTAAAAGAGCCATCAGGCAGCTGGTTCCACAACCATCCAATCTCACAGAACTGGACAGTGCTGTTCATCAGGCATGGTGTCAGATTCCTCGCATCACCTTTCAACCTCTCGTGGAGTCAATGCCAAGAAGAATCGCCGCAGTATTGAAGGCCAAAGGTGGCCCAACGCAGGACTGATGGGGTGGTCATAATAATCTGGCCATTCAGTGCATATATATATACACGAGAGGCCCAATGCTTGAAAATTCATGCACTGGAGGGGGCTGGGAAAGCGATGCCCCCATCACACCTCTGCTGCTGCCACTGCTGGCAGCACAAGCCTCGGCCGGCCCTGGTTGCCTGTGCCTTGGGCCAGCCCTGGGCGGCTAGGGTGCTGAGGAGACTGGGCGCCACCATCTTGTAGCTGTGGGTGCTGCCATCTTTGAGGGCGGGGCAGTCAATTAGCATATTCCCTCCTTATTGGCTGTGGGCACCACCATCTTTGCAACAGTGAGGGTCAATTAGCATATTCCCTCTTTATTAGATATGATGATATATACAAGCCTAAGCGACCATTACAACTGAACAACCAGAACCATCAGAATGACCGGTCGACCAATTGCTATGACGCACACTGACCACCAGAGGGCAGACACTCAATGCAGGAGCTGCCCCCTGGTGGTCAGTGCGCTCCCACAGCCAACTTCCTGTGGCCTCTCCCCCGAGCTGGCCAGCCCCCATCAGTTCCTGGTGCTAAACCATTCCTAGAGACTTGCTTCTGAGTCAGGGTTTCATAAGTAGCAGAGCAGCTACCTCATTGCAATCTATTGAAAATCAGCCCTTGACACAAGGGTTTGTCTTTCTACCTTCCCCAGGGGTCGGCCACCCACCTGCCTCGGTGGCAGTGCAGCAGCGAGGGAAGGAGAAGGTGGGTAGGCAGGGAACCATGTGGTGGTGGAGTGGTGTCAGAGAGGAAGGGAGAGGGAGAGAGAGAGAGAAACATTAATTGTGAGAGAGAATCATTGATTGGCTGCCTCCAGCAGGCCCCACACTGGGGATCGACCCCGCACCCCCGGCATGTGCCCTGACCTGGAATGAAACTGTGACCTCCTGGTTCACATGTGGACACTCAACCACTGAGCCTCGCCAGCCAGGCACGAGGTGTATTCTTTATCAAGCCCCACCCCCAATTCCTTGACCTTTGGATCTTCCTATATAGATACAGAGACCCCTTTAGTTTAGACAAATCCTCTTTGCTTGTGTAGGTCAACTAAGTCAAAGAAGGTTTGTCCTGACTAGTGATGCTCACAACTCGAAGTACCAAATTATTTTCAGGTTGTACACATCATTCAATCCTTAATTTCAGTCTAAATTGAAGCGTGACTACTCTCAATTTTTCTTAAAACAGAGACAATTGTTTTAAAAAATAGAAAATATCACATAATAGAAGAGAATTAAAACAGTTATGCGGGCAGCATTTCAATGAACACATTCTATATGAAAAAAAAAATACTTCATAGCTGATATACAAAATAGGTTAGTTTCCCATTCCCTTTTTTATAAAGAAATTTGTTTTCTGTTTTTGGTAATAGAAGCTATACAGGGACATTGAAGGTAATTTGGAAAACAGAATAAAGAAAATGTATGAATTACCCACAAGCTCACCATACATAGCAAGATACTTTTAATATTTTGCAAATCTTCTTCTGGGCTTTTTTTTTCCCCAGGAAAAAAAACACTATTATTGCATTTCATTTTTGAATGTGTTGTGTATATTTTAATTTCCAATATTTTTATTACTATAAAATATATCTCCTCCACTTAAATCCAAAATGTGCAAAGAACTTAAGATTTAAATTGTTTGCATAGATGGGGGTAATTGTTAAATACAAACCAAGATGCATTTAAGGACTTTTTAAAAATCGCTGTTGTGGAAGGAATGAAAAAGAAAGAGACAGTGGATAATTTTTCTTGGAGTGAAAGAGTCGCACTTCCATCTTATTTTAACAATGAGGAAACCGACCCCAGGGAATTATATTCTTATCTAAGGTCATACTCTCCTTAGATTTTTATTTTGCTAAATATTCCTGTCTTCACCTCGGCTCCTCCTTTTTTCTGAGTAAGGTACAGAAGTTCTGATCTTTCCAACAGTGCAAGGGAGCTGAAGGTTTTCCTGGAACTGTGACGTGAGCCTTCTACCTTCTGTCTTTGTAAAATACATATTTTAGATGAACTCTCTCAGTACCCATTCTATCTTAATGACTTTGTTTTCTGAGAATTTGGCATTGTCTGATCCAAAGCTGAGAGATGCACTTAGAACCGTAATTTTGAGAACTGTCCTGGGGACATTCACATCCAAACAGTTTCTTTGTGAAATGCTTTTCTGGCACTGCTGGCCCCCCCGCCAGGATCAGATGGCTCACTGTGCAGCAGAATTGAACAAAATCCCAATTGAAGAGTCAGTTGGTGTTTAATTAAATTAAGAAAACTGTATACTAGTAGATAGATGAGAAATGTATTGGCTACTCCAAAAATGTCAGCAAAATCTCTGAACAGAATTCAGGGACACTCAAAACCTTCCATGATTTCCAGAGTCATTCAGAGAAAACCACTTAGTCCCGGATTCAATACTGTACTACAAAACCCAAGCATTATTATTGCTAACTAGAGGCCTGGAGGGACTGCGGGAAGTTGGCTGCCAGCTCCAAGGAGGGAGCCGGCCCTCGGCCCCCCTAGGGAAGGGTCCGTGTCCTCTGCCACCCACCCTTGGTTCTCCATCCCAGCCCGAGAGAGCAGGCGATGGTCACCGGGCTGGTCGGTGCCCCGCTACTGCACACTTCCCCACCTCCACCCCTCCTCCCTCCCTCCCTCCCTGCTGCACCATCACCACCACCACCACCACCACCACCAC
>NW_006295491.1:43244-70506 GCF_000327345.1 Myotis davidii | reverse complement strand
GGTGGGCGGGTGGTGGGTGGGAGGTGGGCTGATTGGGGCCTGATGGCTGGGGGGAGGAATGGGATATGGGAGGTTGGCTGCCAGCTCCAAGGAGGGAGCCGGCCCTCGGCCCCCCTAGGGAAGGGTCCGTGTCCTCTGCCACCCACCCTTGGTTCTCCATCCCAGCCCGAGAGAGCAGGCGATGGTCACCGGGCTGGTCGGTGCCCCGCTACTGCACACTTCCCCACCTCCACCCCTCCTCCCTCCCTCCCTCCCTGCTGCACCATCACCACCACCACCACCACCACCACCACCACCACCACGGGGGGCAGGTGGCCCCTGGGGTAGGGAGAGGATGGGAACAAGACAAACCCTTGTGTTGAGGGCTGACTTTCAGTAGATTGCAGTGAGGGAGCTGCTCTGCTACTTATGAAACCCAACCCAGAAGCAGGTCTCTACAAATGGTTTAGCACCAGGGGCTGATGGGGGCCAGCCAGCTGCGGGCAGGGGCCACAGGAGGTTGGCTATGGGAGTGCACTGACCACCAGGGGGCAGCCCCTGCATTGAGTGTTTGCCCCCTGGTGGTTAGTGTGCATCATAGCGATTGGTCACCTGGTCGTTCTGGTGGTTCTGGTCATTAGGTCGTAATGCTTGCTTCAGCTTTTATATATGTAGATAATATTTTTATCTCTGAAAATATTGACTCAGTTCCTGCATTTCAGCTCTCATTTTGCTATTGCCACCTATTTTCTGTTGCTTTCTCTTTTTCTGTCTTTCCAAACTTAAAAGGGAAAAAGCTGAGTTACCTATGATAGCTGAGTCTTTTAGAGCCTGATTTCTTTCCATTGTCACTTTGCTGTTTCCACACATCTGAACAGAATGAGTAATTGTTAGGAGGAAATTGTTTTTGAATTAAAGTGAGATGCATAGCATATTACAAACACCTTGGAAGCAGGAACCGTCACTATATTCCGTCAATGCTAGTAAATCATGTGTTCTCTATAGCACTCACTGGGCACTGATACAGCATGTCCCCTATGATACTCGACAAGCACTTGGAAGTTTGAGTCATGTCTGTTTTGTTGAAGGATCTCATTTTGAGAGCAAGAAATAGAAGTGTTCTTCTCCCTAGCTTAAGTAAAGATTTAGAATTGGGGAACGGGAACTTCAACATTCGGATAAGGCAGAAAGAAAACAAGTTAAATACCTTTTTTTCCCCCTTTCTTAAATGTTGCACATAAGTTTGAAGTAGCTAACATTACAAAAACAGTTAAGAAAATAGCTTGTAGAAAATCAGGGAATTATAATTTGGGAGAAAACATCTCTTCTAGTTCACGTGTCTCACAAAATATTATTTGTGAGATTTCCTTTCCATTTCACTTATTGAATTTTTAATATCAATTGTTTTTTTTCTATAAAAATCCTATATTGACACTGCTATCAAGATTTGGCTAAGAATTCATTGGTACACTGCTTAGGCAGTCTATCTTTGGGTTAGTAAGTTTAGTTTTATAATATTAAAATTCCTTTTACTTTTTTATTTAAAATTTAAAAAATTTTAAATTACAGTTGACATTCAATATTATGTTATTTTTAGGTATACAGCATAATGGTTTGTTTATATAACTTTTCAAAGTGATCATTTGACACCATACATAGTTTTACAATTAAATTTTTTAAAAAAATTTTAATTATAGTTTACATTTAATGTTATTTTATATCCATTTCAAATGTATAACATAGTGGTTAGATAATTATGTACTTTACAGAGTGGTCCCCCCAGTATTTCCAGTACCTACTTGGGTCCATACATAGTTATTACATTATTATTTATATTCTCTAGACTGTATTTTACATCTCAATAACTATTTTGTAACTACCAATTTGTACTACTGATCCCGTCACCTTTTTTCACCCAGTTTTCCAATCCTCCTCCCTCTGTCAAACATCAGCCTGTTCTCTGTATCTGAGTCTATTGCTATTTTGTTTGTTTATTTTGTTCTTTAGATTCCACATACAAATGAAATCATATGGTATTTATCTTTTTCTGTTTGATTGATTTCACTTAGCATAACACCCTCTAGGTCCATCCATGCTATCATAAAAGGTAAGATTTCATTCTTTTTTATAGCCAAATAGTATTCCATTGTGTATATGTATAACAGCTTTTTTACCCACTTGTCTATTAATGGGCACTTGGGTAGCTTCCATTTCTTGGCTATGATAATGAATTTCAGTTCTCTTTCATGTCTGGTGATGCTTTGGTTTTGGGTGGTTATTATTTTTGAATTGTACAATAAGATGAAACATCTAAATCTGAGGAAGATTCAATGAATTTTAAGGTAAATGGATGATTCATTGATGCCAGAAATATTTAATATGTTGACATTTTCAGGTAGTATTGTTTTATTGGATTCAGTTAATTTATTTTGCAAAATGAAGGAAAATCTAGTAAATTAGACCTGAACTAATGAATTTAGAGACTCCCAGTAAAATGGTGGCTAAAAATATTGGCTATTATGCTCAACTGTCTTATCTTAAATCCTGGGCTCCCACTTATAGTTCTTTATGCTGAGATGTTTATTTAAGCTGTTTGTACCTCAGTTCTCACAACTACAAAACGAGAATGAGGTTATCAGCAATAGTAAATCTTACAGCATTTATTTTGGGGATTGAGCTAATGCATATAAAGCAGTTAGAACAATGCCTGGAACACTATAACCTTGGCTATTACTCCCCTCATGCTAGTTCTTTCTTGAATGTGTTTAATTTCCACCATTATCACCCTAGTTAAGTAGAATTTGAAAACATTTAAAGCAATATTGTGCTTATTGTGCTAGGCTTTCAACCAAGGTTATAGTCTTTTCTAGCTAAGCACACTATTTTCACAAGCTCCAGACTTAACAAGGTGCCCATCAGCCTGTAATTACGGTGAAGGCTGTATTTCAAACAGTTTGGACAGGGAGCAGAGAGAAAGTGTCAAGAGCTAGAGGAAGATACAGGGTCAAGGCACTTAACAGCTATTAGTTGTTATTGCATATTTGATGCTGCTGCGAGTAATAGGAAATCTATCTTTTGAGCACCCCAAACTTTGATTTCACCATTCCAGGGATGTGCATTGGGCTGTGATACAGCCTTCCTCTACCAAATGCTGTCCTTTGCGTCTGATCGTTTAAATCAACAGTTCTCAACCTGTGGGTCGCGACCCCTTTGGGGGTCGAACGACCCTTTCACAGGGGTCTCCTAAGACCATCAAAAAACACATATATAATTACATATTGTTTTTGTGATTAATCACTATGCTTTAAGTATGTTCAATTTGTAACAATGAAATTGGGGGTCACCACAACATGAGGAACTGTATTAAAGGGTCGCGGCATTAGGAAGGTTGAGAACCACTGAAAAATGTCATTAGGGATCATCCAGTCCAGCTCCCTGTCTTTTACAGATAAGAAAACCAATGGGCAAAGATCAAATATCACCATCTCTTTCCTAAACTTCCACTGTCTCTTCCTAACCGGGCGCTGCACCCTGTGCCACTCCAAGCCATTCTCCACAGTGAAGCCAGTGACCTTTGCAGAATGCAGATTGGATATTGTTCAGCTCCTACCTCCAACCACCTTGCACGGAGGGGCCCAGGTCTTTAGAGGTCAAGTCTCAATTACCAATTATTCCATTAAATTTAATTGATACATGACTTGTGTTTTTGCTGTTTATAAAAATAAACTTGTAGATTAAATGGATAAGTGCTAACTTGAAACATTTTTTTAAAGTATTGTTTAATACAGTGGTTCTTATTGGTTCTAGAAACTTGCTATACATTAGAACTTGCCAGGAAGCTTTAGAAAATTCCAATACCTAAAAAAGCTGTGATCCATTTGCACAATGGAACACAAGGCAGCTGTAAAAAAGAAGGATCTCTTATACATGGAAGGACATGGAGAATATTATGTTAAGTGAAATAAGCCAGTCAGATAAAGGCAGGTAACACATGATCTCGCTTATATGTGGAATCTAATGGACAAAATAAACTGATGGATCCAGAGACATGGAAGCATGGGGAACAAACTGACAAATTTCAGAGGGAAGGGGCAGTGGGGAGAGATTAACCAAAGAACTTATGTGCATCTATGCATAACCCATGGACACAGACAATAGTGGGAGGGGGCGGGAGTGGGATGGAGAGGATTAATGGGGGGGAAAGGGAACATCTGTAATACTTTCAACAACAAAGATAAATTTTAAAAAAACCTCTAATACCTAATCTCAAGTTCTCATCTGATCTGGCTCCTGCTTACCTTTTTATTCTCTCATACCCTAGCTTCCTGCACTTTGTCACTAGGGTCTGGAACACACATGCTCCCTCCTCCCTCCTGCATTTGCTGGTTACCGCTGCCAGGATTTTTTTTCTCTTCTCAATTGTATGCTTAAGCTTGATTTTTCTCTTTAAAGAGGTCACTTATCACTTCTCTAGTTGCTTTTCCTTGACTCAACAGTCTACATGCGGATCCTGGGTTACAAGCTCTTTGAAGACTGTCTTACTGTCTTTCGCTGCCGTTACCTCAGTATGTAATTATGTACTCTGTGGTGCCATTCACGTTCCTTTTCCCCACCACATTGAGAACTGTAGGAGCATATGGTCAGACACTGTTTTGTTTGCAGTTCTTGTTCTTAACAAACTTCCTTTTTAGGCACTCCCTTTTTTTGGTAGGTTAATGACTGAATAATGAATTGCTATGGAGAGGTTTGAGTAGTTTCTGAGAGGCAGACTAGATATAAAGGAAATAGTGTTTATCTGATGATTATTTCTCAGTGTACCTTTATTTTTCTCCATCCTCCTACAAGTTCCACTAGTTTTCTACAAGATACACAAGGGGATTTATTATTAAGCAGAAATGTCTAAAAATGTTGGGAGGTACTTAAAATATGCTTCAGCATGAAAGAGATATCCACTATTTACTAGTACTTTGCTTTTTAAAAAATTCTTTATACTCAGGGCTTATACCAAATATTTCAGTTTGTATTTCCTTTGAGATCAATGATTTGCCCTATACATTTAATGAAAATATTATAATTGTTTATTATGATCCTCAAGTTCCCATGGTCTCCTATTTCCTAGTCATCTTTCTAGTATAATGGTTTTTCTTCCTTACATTAATGAATGTGTCAATATTCCAGAAGAAATAGAATTACAATATTTTTATTGAATATAGAAGTTGCATAGTGTAGATCACTGGATTTTCACTTTGAGTATCTTCCCAGGGTGCCTATCTCTTCTTATTTCCTTTGTCCTGGATTTTTAAACAATAAAGATAATTTTTTAAAAAAATCCGAACAAATTAATTTGTTTGGTGGCTTTTCTTGCTTGAGTCACAGTCAACTTGAGCTGTAGTTGGGTCTCATGCATTTGTTAATCCCTTGAGTATAAGGAGATGCAAATATCATTCAGTAGAAGGATTTTTTTTTGGGGGGGTAGTATCTATCATTGGCCCTTTGTGAAAAATGTACCAATTTCTTTCTATTATTTACTAAAGTATGATGCATTTCTTGAGCAAGTGGTAACTTTGATCACATTTGTAGCTGATATTTCTATAGAATTTTAAGTTGGGCCTCTGGAGAGCGTCAGGATGTCATCAGGATGAGCTAGATGTGAGGGACAGTCAGGCCAGGTTTCAAGTCCTCATCTTCACTTAGTTATGGGAGCTTGGACAGTCCTTAATATTCTTAACCAAAGATGATCCTTCTCTATGGAGGAAGGGTTGGTTCTTCCAGCAGGTGCACAGCTTCAGGAGGGATACACTAAGAGTGGTGAGGACGGGGTTAGTCCAGTCAGGCAGATCAACTGAATCAACCCTGGCCCTGGCGATCAATGGGGTCACAGATGTTGCAGTCAGATCGCCCTGGTATCTTCAATGCCTGTTTTCTATAGGACCCTCCCATGACCTCCTCTGCCATTCATTTCTGACCATGTTTTCCAAATATATAAAATCAATGGAAGAGTTGAAAAGTTTAGGATTCATGATAATAACTACCAGTATTTCTTGAGCACTGTAATCAATCCAGGTCCTGGCAGGAAACAGGTGGCACACTTAGCTAGGAGTTTTGAAGGCATATCGTAGGAAGGAACTATTTACAGAGGGGTGGGCAGGATAAAGGGAACCAACAAGAGATGAATGTTGTAGCATTCCAGAACTAGCACAGTAGAAAGTCATTCTTTTCTATCTTGTTCCAAAATACAACAGCAAATGATTATAAGAATACTAGAGGCCTGGTGCACGAAATTCATGCACAGTAGGGTCTCTAGGCCTGGCCAGC
This sequence comes from Myotis davidii, assembly GCF_000327345.1. NCBI lineage: Eukaryota > Metazoa > Chordata > Mammalia > Chiroptera > Vespertilionidae > Myotis > Myotis davidii. The sequence continues at coordinate 64,212 of NW_006295491.1, read as the reverse complement.
AATCAGGGATAATAAGATTCCACGCCTCCCTGCCTCGTTCTTCCCACAGTAGAAAGCCCCTGACATAAAGGGCCATGGGAGGGACAGTTGAAACTGTCTGATTCAGAGTTGAAACTGGTATGGATCTGGTATGAGCTGTAGTCAGGGAAGGCCTCTGCAAAAGGAGGGAGCAACAGTAATAACTTCCCCCAATTCTTGTTTTCCTTCCTTCCTTCCTTCCTTCCTTCCTTCCTTCCTTCCTTCCTTCCTTCCGAACTCCTGACAGTGCCTCCCATTGGCTGGAACTAGGGAGAGCACAGGCTTGTGAGCCTGGGTAATGCGATCCTTAAGGGTCAGCAGAGAAAGGGGCAGAGTAGTATAGAGCATGAATTGGAGCGAATAGAGTGGAGAGTTATGTCAGATATCACGTGAAGTGGGTATTATGACCAGTTTACAGGCTAGGAAACTGAGGCATAGAGAGGTGAACTGGGATTCAAACCTAGATCTATAGACCCTTGAAGATCAGACCCTTCCATTTAAGTCATCCATCATACATGTTCCCCTCCTCCTAACCAAACTGTTTTCCTGCAGGGTAGCATTCAGTGAAAAACATAGTAGGTGTTCAACACAATATAGTCTTGAAACCTCATTTGATCTTATGTCATAATTCCAAACAAGAAACTTATTTTTAGTACTTTAAGTTATTTAAATTTATTGATTGAGGTAAAATGAACATATTCCTATATAATAAAAGCTCAGCAACCAAATGGCTGAACAACCAGAACGACTGGTCGACCAGTTGCTATGAATTGCACTGACCACGAGGGGGCAAACGCTTAATGCAGGAGCTGCCCCCTGGTGGTCAGTGCGCTCCCACAGGAAGAGTGCTGCTCAGCTGACTGGGATGAGTGGTGCTCCCACAGTAGGCTGATCCCCGCAGGCCACCCCCCGCCGCCACCAGTGCACAAATCCCGTGCACCAGTAACATTATATTAATTTCAAGTGTACAGTGTAATGATTTGTTATCTGTATATTGCAAAATGATCACCACAGTAAGCCTAATCAACATGTCATCACACATAGTTACAATTTTTTTTTTTTTACCTGTGATGAGGACTTCTAAGACTACTGTCTTAGTAACTTTCAAATACACAGTACAGCTGTTGGGTGACCAGCAGCTGCAGCAGGGCGCTGAGGGAGCAAAGGAAGGAGGAAGCGGGGTGGTGGTGTGTGGGTGGCAAGGGAAGGAGGAGGCGGGGAGGGGGGGAATCTGATTATCCCTGATTGCTGGACAGGCCTAGAGACCCTACTGTGTATTAATTTCGTGCACCAGGCCTCTAGTATTCTTATAATCATTTGCTGTTGTATTTTGGAACAAGATAGAAAACAAAGTTATTTTCTTTTTTTAAAAGTATTTTTATTGAATTTATTGGGGTTACATTGCTTAATAAAATTAAATAGGTGCAAAGCATGCAATTCTATAATACATCATTTATATATTGTATTGTTTGCTCACCACCCAAAGTTAAGTCTCCTTCATCACCATCTATCCCACCTTTACTCTCTTCTACCTACCGCTACCCCCACTCTCACCCCCTTTCCTTCTGGTAATAACCATAGTGTTGTCTGTGCCGAGAGTTTTTGTTGTTGTTTGTTTGTTTGGCTTAAATTCTTCCATAGAGTTATTTTCTGTGGGTATAAAAGTATAATATTTTAAGCAGCAATAATGAGTATTCACAATGATGACTAATATCCAGTACTTAAAGGGATAAAGCTAGAAAATTAATTGAGGTAAATAACAAATTTCTTAGCAGGCACTGCTGAAAGAAGTGACAGCATGATGTTTAAGAAGAGGCTCTGGACCAGGACTCAGAAGCCTGGTGTTAGTTTTAATTCCCCCACTTCTCATCTCTGTGGTCTAGAAGTGTGTGACTGTCCCATGCTCTCATTCTCAATGATAATATGGGAAGAATCCTATATAATAAAGAGATAACATGCACATTGACCATTATACCCTCACAAGATGGCAGCACCCACAGCGGGGGCAGGGCTGGCTGCTCCGCATGCCTGTCACTGTAGTCCCCTCAGCCCTGCTGGGGGCCTTGGGTCCTCCTGCAATCCCCACTGACTGAGGCTCAGGCAAATAGGGCCGGCTGAGGTGCAGGCAAGCCTCAGATGGCAGCTGCCCAGCCGCCCAGGGCCGGCCTGAGGCTCAGGTAACCAGGGCTGGCCGAGGCTTGTGCCGGCAGTGGCAGCAGCAGAGGGGTGATGGGGGGATCGCCTTCTCCTGATCTCTGGGTCGCCTCCTGCCCCTGAGGGCTCCCAGACTGTGAGGGGGGGCAGGCTGGGCTGAGAAACATCCCCACTCCAGTGTATGAATTTCCATGCACTGGGCCTCTAGTACTTACATAAAGTCACATAGGATTGTTATAAGAATAAAAGGAGATTATGAGATTGATCTCAGTAATTTTTAAGGTGCCTCTCCAGCTTTCAGAGTCTATACCATGTATCTAAAAAGTGCTTTATAATTTGTAAAGAACTATCTATATAGATAAAAGGCTGTGTCTGTCTGACTGGTAGCTATGATGCACACTAACCACCAGGGGGCAGACGCCCAACACAGGAGCTACCATGATGCACACTGGCCATTTAAAAATAAATGGCACCACGGACATGGCACTGGCAAACCAACACTTAGCTTCCCGCAAGTGGGACACAGCCACCACCCCGGAGCGACACCCCACCAAATCGCAGCCAACACTGCCAAGACCCCATGGTGCAAAATGTGGCCCACAGCCCAGCCCAGCCCAGAAACGGTCGCTGTGGGCCCCGGGTAATGACGTCACATAGCAACTCCTGGCTTCCTCTCCCTAGCAACTAGCCTCCTTGGAGTTTCTTCAGCCCCGGAACACGAATTGCTTTATAGCCGGGTGCAGACATTTTACAGTTTATCCAAATGTGTGTGAAGCATTTTCATGTGCCTCATCTCATTGGATCCTCACAGAAGTGCTGGAGTAGGTAGGTAGGAGACTCAGTAAAATCCTGTTCTATATCTATAAAAGGCTAAGTTGACTCACACATGCACGATACATATAAAGCTCTCACTGGCGCCATTTGCACACATGTGTTTCGATCTGTCACTGTCGATTGTGAATTTGGTTGATACTTCTATTATAGAGAAAGTGCGAATAGCAATATTAAAATATTTCTTCTAATTAATTTCCTTTCAATGTGCACGAATCTGTGCACCAGGACACTAGTTTTAATATTCAGGCTTACCAAATGAAATGAAGCGCTGCAGTATTTAAACCATTATAATGTTATGTATGGGACTTCTAAAAAAATTGCCATAACATTGTGTTGGTTTCAGGTATACAGCATAATGATTCAATTTTTAAATATATTAAAAATGGTTCTGTCTGGGACTTTTTATGGACAAAACTTAATTTTAATATACTATTAGAGGGACTAATTGTACCAGAGCCAAGATAATGGCTAGCAATTAGGAGGAAGTTAGAACTTATTTGAAAGGGATTTTTTTCTTGTCATTTTCCCCACTTGCCTCTTATATTATCTTCATTTGAAATTACTCTTTGGATTTTGTACATTTGACATCTTGAATCAAGATTAGAACAGCAGAAAGGTTGCTTTGTACCCATCCTGCTATTGTTCTTTCCGGCAGGTAATGACTAATTGGGACACGGTGTCCTGAGCAAGCCTGATGGTGTAGTGCTGATGCTGCAGCCACAGTCCCAAGCTCTGCTCAGGAGGGCAGAGTGTTCTGTTGTCAGAGGAAGCACCAAGGATGCCCTTACTGTTGCATTAGATAGTAAAATAGGGAAGAAAAGGGATTTCAAATAACATTAAGACTGCCTCTTAATGTTATATTATTATTTTAAAATTCCAAAGTTATTTCCTTTTTAATGCTCAACATAATTCTTAAATGAGAATTATTATGAAGTGTGGTGTTTGAATGAAATAACATATGTAAAACCTTCTCTTAGAGCATAGACAACTGTCAATAAAAGATAAAATAGTTGCATGTATTGCTTTAATTCACAATGGAGAGCAGAATTAAGTCAATGAATAGAATTTACAGGGAGATTTTGGTTTACTGTAAAGACTGTTGTAATGATTAGCTCTATTTAAATAGCTCTTTCTGAAATATCTGCAACTTCCCAAGTGAAATAAAAAAGCAAGTGACATGCACATTTCCCTCTCTATATATTTGTAAATATCAGTCAATAAATACTTACTAAGGGCCTATCATGTCAAAGAACTATAGAGTATATAATACTAAGCATTAAAAGTTATGGTCTATCCTCTCAAAAATTTACTAATCCCAGGCATCCTGAAAATATTCATAAAACAGCATTTCAGTGGGCACATAGTATCCAAAGATTCAAATGAGTTAAATGCTTTTATAAACCACATATCTTCTGGGATACTGAAACTTGAATTGAGCCATCAGGGTCAATAACATTTTAATTTGTTTAAGAAAAATCATAACAGTTCAAATTTCAACCACACAACCTAAATCCACCTTTCTATATTTTGTATATTCCTGGGGTGTCATCTTGCTAGCTGAGATTCTGAAACTTGATATTCTTTTCCATCTGATTTAAAGATATTTAAAGAATTTCAAGCATTTAAAGATAAAAAATTCATAGAAAGCTTTATGCCATTGAAATTATCTGCATAATGTGTACCACTGATGTATTTATTTTCTCTCTTCTTAGATGCATTTCCTTTAGAATGGACTCAAATTTCAGAAGGAAAATTTATTCTTTTTCTAAATTATTTATTCTTTAGTTTTCTGGCCATCACATCAAAAGATTATAACATCTCCCTTTTTATTTGAGACAATTGCGTTTTTTTGAAAAAAAAAAAGGAGAAAATATTTTTTAACTTTTCCAGTCTTTTCTCAGATGCCTCTATTTTAATGAGGATTACTCTAGCCATACTATTTAAAATTGCACATGCTCTACTCCTTGTCCCTCCTAATCACTCTTAACTTCACTTTTCTTTTCATTTTCAAATTATCATCTTCTAATACGTGCCACATTTTTTTATTTATTATATTTATCACTTCTTGTTTATCTCTCCCCATCCCTAGAATTTAAGCTTCTGGGCAATTATTTTTTGGATAAGACAACAAAGGCACAGGCAACAAAGACAAAAATAAACAAATGGAACTGCATCAAATTTATAAGCTTCTGTACAGCAAAGGAAACAACAATCAACAAAGTGAAAAAGCAACCTATGGAATGAGAGGAAATATTGGCAAACCATATAGATGATAAGAGGTTAATATCTATCTCTATCTCTTTCTCTAATTAATATAACCCAATAACAATAAAACCAAAACAAACATTGAAAAATGGACAAAAGACCTGAATAGACATTTTTCTAAAGACATGCAAGTGGTCAACAAGTACATGAAAAGGTGTTCAACACCACTAATTATCAGGGAAATGTAAATTAAAACCACAACAAAATATCACCTCATACATGTTAGAACGCTATTATAAAAAAGATAGATGATTACAAGATAAAAGTACTATACAATCTGGCCATCCCACTTCTAGGTATACATCCAAAGGAAATGAAATCAGGATCTTAGAGAGATATCTGCACTCCCATGTTCATTGCAGCATTATTTACAATAGCCAAGACCTGGAAACAACCTGTCTATAGTTAGATAAATGGGTAGAGAAAATAATATAATGGAATGTTATTCAGCGTTAAAAACAATGAAATCCTGCCACAACAACTTGGATGAGCCTGGAGGATATTTTGTTAACTGAAATAAACCAAGAAAAATACTACTTGGTGCCACTTATAAATGGAATCTAAAATAGTCAAATTCATAGAAGCAGAGAGTAGAATGATGGTTGGTAAGATGTGAAGGAAGGGGAAATGGGTAGAATTTGTAAAAGATACAAAGTTTTAGCTATGCCAGACAACTAAGTTGTGAAGATCTAATGTACAGATCTAATGTAACAACACTATTATATGCTTGAAATTCACTAAGAGGGTAGGTTTTTTTTTTTTAATATATTTTATTGAGTTTTTACAGAGAGGAAAGGAGAGAGACAGAGAGTTAGAAACATCGAAGAGAGAGAAACATCGATCAGCTGCCTCCTGCACACTCCCCCCCACTGGGGATGTGCCCGCAACCAAGGCATATGCCCTTGACCGGAATCGAACCTGGGACCCTCCAGTCCGCAGGCCGACACTCCATCCACTGAGCCAAACCGGTTTCGGCACTAAGAGAGTAGGTTTTAAGTGTTCTACACACAAAGAAGAAAATTGTAATTAAGCTAGGTGATAGATACGTTAATTAGTTTGATGGTGATAATTATTTCACAATGTTTAAATATATCAAAACATCAAGTATATACCTTAAAATATACAACTTTTATTTGTAAAAAAAAAATAATTTATAACCTGATAGAAAGTCAAGTTTGTCCAACTGAACTTGTGCACCCCTATGTTCATAGCAGCACAATTTACAACAGCTAAGATTTGGAAACAGCTTAAATGCCCATCAGCAGATGAATGGATTAGAAAACTGCAGTACATCTACACAATAGTTGAACAGAAATAGATACTGAGGCAAAGAAGCATTGAACAGACTGTCAAACTACAGTGGGAAGGCTGGGGCGGGTGGGGGGGTAGGTAAGAGATCAACAGAAGGACTTGTATGCATGCATATAAGTATAACCAATGGACACAAGACACTGGGGTGGAGGGTGAGGGCATGTGTTAGGGGAGGCCAGGGGAAGGTCAATGGGAAAAAAAAGGAGACATATGTACTACTATTTGTAATACTTTAAACAATAAAATAACATTTAAAAAATAAATTTCCATGGTGTAGCCTGACATAATGCTAATCACATACATGTTGGCTAATACCTCTAATTTTTGGCTAAAAATTTGACCCTCTTACACATCAGAGTTTGCTAAAGATTTGGGGCAGTGTTTTCAAAAAACAATTTTCTGCTTTAACAGACTTTTATTTTTATGGATGAAAGGCTAGCTCTGCAATGGTTAAGGGTCCACGACAGGTAAAAGAAAGAGCAGTTTCAAACATAAACTGTAATCAAAATCTCCAGGGAAAATTTCTGAATCAGACATGTTTTTGCAACGGCACTTCTTTCCACCTGGCCCCTCTGTGTAGCAGAGTCGTGGTTGTGCACCACGGGTGATTTATTTATTTGGAGACAGTTAATGAATCTCTCAAGCTCTCCCGGCAGTGATGGAGCATGAGAACGACTGTTGGCGAGATCTGTGAACTGGATACTGGAAAGATGGTTAGTACAAGGTCCTCAGTCTGAGTATAATATTAAATTAACCCCAAAAAAGCCTTGCTAAGGCAGTAGTTTGTAGAAGAACATACCTTTATAATTGTCAGTTTTCATTAACCAATGTCTGGGATGGCTCCTGACTTGGATTTCATAAGGAATCTGAAAAGATTAATTTGAAAATATAAACCCACATTGGAATCAGAATTTTGAACAGTTAAGGAAACAACTAAATGGATTATGATGATTACATCATTCTTCTAAGATTCTGATATTCATTTATAATTTCATTATCCTGGGAAATTGCTGAGTCTTTGCCAGGTGAAATTGATAGAAATCTCTTTTCTGGTCTGCTCCCTATTCTGTTCTGCTTTTATTATTCTATTTCTCTGATCATTTTCTTCTTGCTCTGCACTGTTCTTGTTCCACTCCTGTTTGCGCCAGGGGTGGTTGCTGCCTGGTGTTAGGGCTTGTGATACCAATTTCAGGAAATATGAATTCTCAGTACCTGTTTACAACTGTTTTAAGGGTAGGTTCTGGAGTAGAATTGTAGCTATTTGTTTCATTGAACAGTTTTTGAGTTTCAAGGCTGTTGTATGCATATGGTTAAAATACTTGAAACCTTAAAAATATTTAGGACTTTAAAAAAGAAAATCAGTTAAAAATATGAAACAAAAAATGGCAATATCAAAATTGATAGTAATTTCAGAAACAAAGTTACATATATATATATTTTTTTACATTTTAAGGCACACAATTACGTTTTATTTGGGGTTATTTTTTATAACATGTTTGATGAATAATCAAGTGAGTCTAGATGCCCTGTTTCTGCTTCAGTGCTTTCTCTAACATAAGGGAGACAGTCTGTCTTCCTGCTGGTCGGCCGGGAACTGGGAGTGGGGGGGAGGGGCGTTAATGCCCTCTGGGCAACCCTTGGCCAGTGGGCAGTGGGAGCCAATGGACAAATGCACAGCCTCTGTCCTCCATGGAGAATGCTGGGAACATCCTGTGTGCTGCTCTGCAGTCTTGGGGAAGCCAGCCCCTTTGCCTCAGCAGCACCTGGGTCACATGCCCCTATGCTGGCTTTTCCTCTTTCTCCACGTGTCACTCTTTCTACTCCCTCAGCCCTACTTCCTCACACCAATTAAAGACTTACAGCCAAGTTCTGGTCTCAGGCTTTGCTTCCAGATGAACCGAGGTGAAGCCATCCAGCAATCCATCTTTCTATTTAGAAAAAGAGCTGTGGCCCTTTTCTTTACTCTGCCTAAAGTCTCAAATATCTGCTCAGGTAATGTCGGGGGTCTTTCCAAGCATCTAGAAGGGTTCAGGAATCTGGAGAAGGCGCTGCGTGTAAATTAATAAAGAGACTAGAAATATAATGTCAATTTGTAATCCATGGGAGAGCCAGGGGAAGATTAGCTGTAGTAGCTAAAAAATTCTCCCTATCTCCGGACCCAGGGCTCTTTTTATTCCCACATTTTGCCCTATAGCAAAGTAGATATACAAATCAAAGGTAAGGTTTAGTATACAGTAGGCATTGTCAGGTTGGGGAACTGCCTTTCGCTGTTCAGCTGTTTGGCCAGCAGGAGGCAATAACATGTAGATTAAAATGCCCTCAGCTGACTGGCAGCAAGCAATCATTTATGTAAATTCAGCTTTGGGGAAATGCTTTCGGCCACTCCAGTAGGCAATGATATGTATCTGCAGCCCTTGCTGAAGGCTCAAGGGCCACCAACCTTTTGATGAACTTCTTGCTTTTATGACCTGCTGGAATTAGGCTCCAGCAAGGTAAGGAACCTGTTTTTGCTTCTTCTTTTCTGTAAAGAGGAAGAAGTTTTCATCTGGATATCCAGCGGAGACCTAAATGTCCACTAGGTAGAGGTCCTGACAGTCATTTTCTGACAGTCATTAACCTATATGCCTTTGCTGTCTGCATCTTCCCAAGGTTTTATTGATGATCAATACTTCCACTGTAGGGAGATTTTCAATAATTTGGAAGTATAAGATATGGAAACATACTAGAATGGTAATACTACTCACCAGTTGACTGATGAAATATGGGGGTTAGGTACTACACATTATTATTTTTTTTTTCCTACCTCAGGTTTATTTGTACAAACAGCACAGGAAGACATCAGCGCCACACAGACAGCAGCCCAGGGGGCCCACCAGTCCTTTCGTCCTCACATCGGCAGACAGAGGCCTCCACTGTGGAGCCTTCATGGGGGGCTAGACACCTTTGGGAGCGGGAGCCTGAGCCCCTTTGGGAGCCTGAGCTGCAGCCGCACCCGCAGCCTGGGGCTTGGTTTCCGCCTTGGCCTTGGCCTTTGGCCGGCAGAGCCTGAGCCCCTTGCCCGTCTCCCGGTTCTCCCCGGGGGGGGCGCCCCGCCGCCAGCCGGGAGTCGCGGATGGTTTCGGATGCCGCGCGGCGAGTACTCACCGAAGCCCGCGGCTCCCGAAGCGCCAGGGACTGGAAGAGCAGGTACTACACATTCTTTAGGCACTTTTAAAAGAATAACACAGACCTGTGAAGCATGGTTTGATGCATAAAGACTGGAGGTAAAAAGATTATTAATAAATTGTTCTCAGGATATATATCTGAAGTGCAGAAAACTTGTCCCTGGGTGATGATGGCTGGGGAGCAATGACTCTGAGACACATTGCAGATCAAAATTGCTCAGTATTTAATATATGGTGAAATATGAAGTGCAAGGCAGAAAGCAGGCAAGTAAAGTTACTAAAGGGAAATGGTGCTGCTAACGGCAATGGAGAAGTTGGTGGCAGGAAGGTTAAGTTCAGCTTCTAATGGGGCAACTTTCTCATGCCTTTGAGAGTCTCCTCTAATGTGTTGTAAAGAGCGTAGGTTTGGGTACCTGAAATATTTGTGTTCTATTCCCAGTTTGGATCTTTTGCAAATGATACGATTTTCAATTAAGTCATTAACTTCTCTGACCTTCAGTGAAAGGGGCGCGTAATCATTACTCTAGAGTAGTTTTAGGAATTAAAGATGCTAATTGTTGATAGATAAAAGCTCCAAAATGGTAGTCATCGCTGCCCTCCAAGTGGAAACATTCAGAGGTGGCTGGGGAATGTGGCATTGGGAAGAGAGAGGCCATATCTGGACATGTAGATTAGCTCATAGGTGCAAAACAAAAGTAGAATGAAATACAGGAAAGAGGCGTTACCTGAAACACAGGTGAAACAAATAGCACAGGTCTGACACCTGGCTGGTACCTTTGGCAAGGCAGGTATAAGGCAGTATTTATAACAAAATTGGGGACCTATTAAGTTCTTGTGACTGATTGCACTGGACTTTATCTTCCCTCAAGGACACAGAAACAAAGAGGAAGTACAATTTAGGGGGAAAGACTACTCCCCCGGGAAATGAAATAGCACAAACCTTTGGAACAACAATTTTAGGGACAACTACTCCACATTCCTATTATTAATATTTCGTCTTAAGAAATAATTTGGTTTATTGTAAAAAAAAAACTTTTTGACTAAAATAATGGATCATTGCTCATTATAGGAAAGAAATGACATCTGGATTGCTGTTTGAATTAGTAAGGACTTTGTCTCTATTTAAGAACGCAAGAACTCTAGGGTCTAACCTTTGAGGTTTGAAGACAGTTTCCTTCCTTCAATATACCCTCAATCTCAGTAGTCACCTGTGCTGAGGTATCCAAAAGCCCTACGTTATTTAACTGTTTCTATCTTGTAAGGAATGAGTGTAAACTAGAGAATGAGTGGGTTGTCAGCCAGCAGCTTCAAGGTAGGGATTTACGCCTTGAGCCAGAATGAAACTTGGGCCGTGATTCTGCAGCCCATCCTCATTTCTGAGGCCCAGAAATAAAAACGATGGGGAACCTCAGCAAGGAGCCAAAAGGATGCATCTTATGTGAGCTTCTGTCCATCATGAGCAGCTAGATTGTGCCAAAGAGGGTGGCATGTCTGATCCTGTTATGCCTATTGGACAGGGCAGAGGTGATTGCTGAAAGAGCAAGGGAAGGAGAGATTCCTAGTCTTATCAACAGAGACTAAATGGCTGGACCCAAAGCCCGCCCCGCCGAGTGGTGAGCTGGCCTTCCAGCAGAGGGCAGTGTGGTGGGCTTTTTGGTGGAGAGGGACTTGGCATCCAATGGATGCAGGCCTGAAGGAAATTCCTTATCAAGGAGCTTTTGAGTTGCTGCTGCTTTTTGGGATTGTATGGCAGGATGAGGTGCTCTGTTTTTGTTTCTTTTCTTCCTTATTATTGAAGGAAAGTGAGTACTTTTAGCATCATTGTGTATTGGAGTAACTATGAGAGACAGTATCACTAAGAGAAGCTTTCCTTTGGTTGATTGAGATGCTGGAGTGTGGTTTCCTTAAAAGCAGCATAAAATGGTGTTTTGCACCAGGCACGTTCATAATTAGTTACAGTTTTCTTCTGGGAATGTGTGTACCTGTCCACCTTTTAAGATGTAGCAGCGCAGTGGGGAGAGGTCACAGAGGTATTTTCCTCCCCTTCCCTTCCAATGAAGCTCTTCGTTGCTACAGAATTCCAAGGAATGGGTGTTTGTATCCTGGTGTGTCTAATGGGGAATTTCCCGGTGACTCTGAGTAGAAGGGGTAGTAAAAAGAATCATGACGCCCACGAATAACCCAGGCCTTTTACCGTGCCACCAGTATTTCTGGCACAAGGGCTACAGAAACTCTAGTTAAGGGTCATTGTAATAATAACGTTTGAACATTAAAGAACATGGGTTGCAGCACATAAAAGGCATGTGCAAGTACACTACATCTCAATTTAATAACCATCACCTCTTCAAAGTCGTATTTTAACAAGTCCTTTGGTCAGTGGAAATTTTTACCCATTCCCCAAATTAGGACTGGTCTGACACACATTTCCCAATATGAGCCCTTTATCTCCCTAGAGGAGTCCATTCCCTCCTAGTGTGCCTGAGGACTCATTTGAGTATCTTCCTCATGTGCCTGCTTTTAATGAATCATTATGTTATTTACTGTCCATTCAGCTTCGTTTGAGTATCTTTCTCATGTGCCTACTTTTAATGAATCATTATGTTATTTACTGTCCATTCAACAGTGAGAGGGCTCCAGGGAGGGGCAGCCCTGAGGGCTCCACAGGGGCTCACTGTGTCTCCCCAGAGAGGACTCTGAAATCCTATCTGCTGATTGTTGGCTGGTGCTTACTGCTACTCAGGTCCACCCACCTGCAGCGATCCCCTGGAAACAGCCACCCGACGTGTCCTGGTGCGCATTAGTCTTGGAAGGATACCTGTGGTGCAGCTGGGCTACTAGGCTCTTTGACTAATAGGAACAAAGCTAGCCAGGCCTGAGATTTGGAAGAGGGGGCTGATTAGGAGGCCTGAGTGTCCCTCCCACGGGCCCTGCCCATGATTCTGGACGGTGCCCCAACCCCAGTCCTTCTGTCTGCTTGGATAGGAAAAGGTGTTGGTCTCTTTTTGTTCCTCTAGCTCACATCAAGCACAAAATGTCCTTGTTTGACTATCCTACCCCATTCTGTGGACGTATAGCTTTATGGTTCAGCATGTGGTTAGGGAATTCAGACTGCTTGAGTCTACTTCCTAGTTTTACAACTCAAATAGTGCTAATATATTGAGTGCATTGTACTGAATATTTCTCACCCCAGAGGTAAAATCAGATGGATGATAACGGACCACCTCTTTAGTGCTGTGAGAATTAAATGGGATAAATGTGCAGAGCACATGATCCACATAATAAAAAGGTTCTATTTATCTGCTTGTCTTTTTAAGTAACTTTTCTATTTGCAATTACAGTTGACATACAATAATATTATATTAGTTTCAGCTGTACAACGCAGTGAAGAGACATTCATGTATCTTACAAAGTGATTACCCCAGTAAATCTCATACCCATCTGACACCACACATAGCTGTTAGGATATTATTGACTGTATTCCCTATGCTGTACTTTACAAACCTATGACTGTTCTTTAACAACCAATTTGTGCTTATTAACCCCTTCACCTTTTTCACCCGGCTCCCAACACCCCTCCCATCTGGCAGCTGTCAAAATGTTCTTTCTATCTATGAGTCCATTTCTTTTGTTATGATGTTTTTGATATGTCTTGTGGATGTATGTTCCATTTGTTCCCCCATCTTCCTTCCTACAATCTGTTCAAAGCAGTTGTGGGATTGTTATGATAAAGTCTCAGGCAGCCCTAAACCCAAAGGTGTGGGGAGGAGGAAGAAGAATGAGGAAGGAGGGTGTATCTGGAGAACGTAAGTTCTATTTAAATGAGATTTGGAGTCTGTCTGCACGACTCCCTTGTACTGGAGTGGAATATTGGGACATAGCCACAGTGACTAACATGTACCACGGCAGCAGTTTCCAAATCTGTGTGAAGCTGAAAGTCACCTGGGAAAGTTAAAGAACTATTTCCTGAGATTGGTCAGTAGATCTGATGTGACCATGGGAATTTCTATTTCTAAAATGTTCCCCACTTGATTTAGATGATAAGTCTTATTTAGAAATTCTTGCCTGGTGATATTAACAGAAGAATTTGGGAATAGATATTAGAGTGAAGGTGAGCACCCCATGGTAATTATGCACACACAAAAAAATAAGCTAAATGATGTTTCTTCTTACCATTCTTTTAGAGAGAAAAGTCCAATTGTGGTCTTAAATAAACTTGACTTTGGCATCAGCCTATTGAGCCATGTCTGACAAAAGTCCTAAATACTGGGGACAAAGGGCAGAAGGTGAGGATGGGATTGGATATATTGTATTACATTTTTTTTTTTCTGCAGCTTCACTGTCAAGTTTGCTTTACTTGATTGGAATGATGCACTTTGGGGAGAAAATTACAAATCAGAATGAGCACTAAAAAGTATTTTTTCTTGGAACCTGCTCAATTACAATTGAGGTCATTGATTACCCACCAGTGATTTTCACTGCTCTGAGATTATTATTTCCATCTGCTTGCCTTCTAGCCAAAAAAGGCGAAGAAGGGACTCAGAACATCAGCCAAGCCAGGACTAAATGTGAACAGGTAGCTTTATTTTCTTTGTAGCCAATAGACAAGCCGAAGGCGCTCATTTAAACTTTGGGGCTATGGAGAGTGAAAAGATTTAAGGAAAATTTACCTTAATCCTCACTTTCACTAGATCTTGCAATGTGTATCTAAGCTGATACACATTGTTTTCATTGATAAGATCCCCAAATAATTGCTCAAGTCTCTATCAGTTCTGACAGTCCAGATAAAAATAAAAAGCAGCCATGTGTAACTTGAATAATTCTCGACTGCCTTGAAGTCTATTTTTGCCTGTCAGCTCATCTCCAAAAGATTAGTTTGGTCGGTTTGATGACAGTGGAAACCTCTTGCTGCAGCTTTCCTGGTAGCAGTGGCACAGCATGTCACTGGCACAACCTCCTCCAAGTTCTTTTTCGACATTTGCCTCACAACGTGCCCAACGTAACTGCTAGAATCTCTCTCCTCCTCTGCAGGACCTTCATTGCTCCACCCCTTACCTCTTGTTTCTCTTCCAAAATCCACATCATCTACACAGGACAATTATTTTTGCACGGCTTCCTGGGAAGTGTCCCTGATCCCCAACTTTCCTTCTTTATCTCTGCAAATGAATAAAATGGTCTATCCATCTTTAATAAAGTACTATTACTAATATTTTGCTATTACTGTTATCATCAGCCTCACCAATGATGTACATGATAGTAAAATAATTCTAACTTTTGTTGAACACAATACCGGAGAGCACTTTGTGTGCAGGTAAGAAAACAAACTCAGCAATTTGCTGAGGATCATTAGTTACTAAGTGGGGGCAGAACTTCAGTGAAGGTGTGTGTACAGCTTATACTTTTTATGCTATAATGTCATTTAAATTCATCGACAGGATGCATTAATTTGAATTTTATAAAAACACCACCTTATAGTTTACTAATTTGAGTAAATTTTTAGTCATATTTCTTTTCTTTTTTTTTTCTGGGTGATTCTATATAATAAAAGGCTAATACGCAAATTGGAACGACCAGTTGCTATGATGCATACTGATCACCAGGGGGCAGATGCTCATTCCCACAGGGGGAGCGCCACTCAGCCAGAAGCCAGGCTCATGGCTGGCAAGTGCAGTGGCAGTGGTGGGAGCCTCTTCCACCTCCATAGCAGTGCTAAGGATGTCTGACTGATGGCTTACGCCTGCTCCCTGGGCCTAAGCCATCAGTCAGACATCCCCCGAGGGCTCCCAGACTTTGAGAGGCACAACCGGGCTGAGAGAATCCCTCCCCTCCCGCCCAGTACCTGAATTTCGTGCACCAGACCTCTAGTTTTGACATAATGGAATGCAAAGGATACCTCATTCCATTGTCTCTGGAGAAAAGAAATGAAATTAAAAGAAAGCCAAGTAAGAAATTAAAGAGGAAATGAAAAGAAGCACCTGTATCCAGGACCACTGGGTGCCAGAACTTAGGCCAGCCCACTGTGTGCATCTCTTCCCAACTCTGGTCAGTGACTATACATCGGTAGCTGAAAATCAGCCACAGTGGGTTTATTTGCACCACAAAAATCAACAAATGCTATTAGTCTCCTAATACAGGATTGCTACTGTGACAGGATGTATAATGAAGGTGTTAGCAGGGCTGTACTCCCTCTGAAGGCTCTCGGGGAGAATCCATTCCTTGCCTCTTTTATCTTCTGGTGGCCCAGGTATTCCTTGTCCTGCATCCATATCACTGAAATCTCTCAGCCTCCATGATCACATTACCTTCATGTTTTCCATCTCAAAACTCCCACTGTCATGCTCTTATAAGGACACTTGTGATTACATTTAGGGTGTACTGGCTAATTCAGAATAAGCTTCTCATTTCAAGATCTTTAACTTAATCACATCATTTGCCATATCAAGTAATATTCATCTATATATATAAAAGCCTAAGTGACTGGCCGACCCAGCAACTGGACTACTGGCCAGTAGCTATGATGTGCACTGACCACCAGGGGCAGACTTTCAATGCAGGAGCTGCTCCCTGGTGGTCAGTGAGCTCCCACAGCAGGAGTGCGGCTCAACTGACAGATGGGTGCCAGACACCAGGCTCACGGCCAGCAAGTTCAGCTGCGGTGGTGCGAGCCTCTCCCATGGACACCCACCCTGCGTGCCGAGTGGCGGCAGTGGCAGGTGCAGTGGGGCCAGGATGAGTGGGAGTGGCAGGGCACCCAGCCCGGGCTCGAGCTCCTCCCTGGCCGCCTGCCACTTTGTGCACTACTTTGTGCTTGTGGGACTGAGGCGGACAGTGGGCTGGAGCCCTATGAGCTGGTGAGTAAGGCCAGGCTGCAGCAGTGCAGATGTCTACTGATCCCCAACGCCAGGCCGAGGGACCCACCGGTGCGTGAATCCCTGCACCAGGCCTCTTGTTCTTTTATAATATACTATTCACAGTTTCTGGGAGTAGGACATGGATTTTTGTAGTGGCTCATCATTCAGCCCATTACAGATATAAAACAGTTTTTGTTTTATTCATTTTAGGGATGCTGGCTCACCTGCACATCTCTGATCCTTGGTTAAATAAAAACATTTCAATGGTGTGACACAGGAAATAACCCTTCAGGGCCAATGCCACCAGGAAATTTCTGTTGCAGTGAGAGCCACACACACTAGTTGAATGTCAGCCCTGTCTAGGAAATATTCTTATCACTTTAGGGGCAGGTGCAATTGATTAAATTATTAATACATTAAATGTTTATCACACTGTTCATTATAATGGATGCCACTGATACTTTAAAAATTGTAAAGTGACATGAAATGGAAATCATAAGAAGGATTTTATTGAGCCTTAACTGTCCTTAACTGATGACTAGAATATTTTTGTAGCCTCCTTAGACTGTCTGTGTTTTCAAGTTTTCCTTTACATCACACATCTGGTCTCCTTTCTTTTAAAGTATCCCCATGATAAATTTTCATGAAAATAATTCTATTCTTAGAAAGTCAATTTTAGGGTGGGCATCTGGCAATATTTATTGACATTTGGAGTAAATTCTTAATTTAAAAAATTAAATTTGGGGGATGACACCCAATCAAATAGATATTTAAAAATGAGAGTAGGTGGGATTTGTGACAAGTAATCTTGGGCTTCCAGGATAGTCTGGAGTTTAAAGTTGTTTCTATTCATTATGTTTGTACTTGTTAGCAGAATTTTAAAATAAAGTGTAACTGTACCTATCTATATTACGATTATTAATTTCTAATAGAACTGCAATGCCACCATTCCCATTAATTTTATGGCTGTTCTCAATCAGCTAGTTATTTGGCTAACATTAGTTGTTGCCTTGAAGATGCATTGGCTCTTAGAAGCAAATTCCTGGGGGTGGAGCCTAAACTGATCCAGGAAAGTGATCAAGTTTTAAGTTGTGTTTTGGACATGGTTCGTTCTAAGGCATGCCACTGAACATCTGTTTTCTCTAGAACAGTACTTCTCAATCTTGGCCGTACATTAGAATCACAGGAGCTGATAAAAATCCTAATTTTCTGGCCAATTACAAAGGAATTTCTAAAGGTGGTGCTTAGTCTTCAATATTTTTTAAACTCTCCAGGTAACTGCAATGCATAGGTGAATTTGGAACTGAAACATTGCTCTTGGAGGAAATAATCCTGTTTCTCCTCCCAGGTAAGAGGAGTCTTTAGAAATCATCTTTTACCAGAGATCCTTACTGTCCTAGTATCAAAATATTACTACAAAAAGACTAGGATTATATATTTTAAAAATAGACATTCAGGTGTTTCTGTCACTTGCTACTAATAACCAGGTTTTAAAACCAGGTTGGGTGTAGCAGAATCCATTCAGATATCACTGAATAACTGGAGGTGTCGAGCTTTCAATTATTTGTAGTTCCATCTTGGGTCCCAGTTCCCAATGACAAGACAGTGAAGAAATGCTACACAGTGTCTGCTTCAGGGGCTATTATATAGTGACTAGAGGCCTGGTTCACAGATTCATGCACAAATGGGGTCCCTCAGCCTGGCCTTGTGCCCTCTCACAATCCGGGACTCTTTGGGGGATGTTGGACTGCTGGTGTTGGTCTGATTCCCTCAGGCCAGGCTGAGGGACCCTACTGGTGCACAAATCCATGCACTGGGCCTCTAGTATGCATATAAGATCTTTGGTTAATCTCTTCCCACCCTCCCCCACTTCCCTCTGAGATTCATCTGTCTGTTCCATGTTTCCATGCCTGTGTGTTGAGTGCCTGCCCCCTAGTGGTCAGTGCGTCATAGCTACCAGTGGAACAGTTGAACGGTTGAATGGTCGCTTAGGCTTTTATATATATAGATAGATGAGGAGGTTTTGGTAGCTTGGACTCCTTTCTTAGTAGTAGAGATGGGGAGACGCAAATTGATTTGAGGTATCTTCAGAAGGTAGAATATGTAACACTATGTGATTGTTGGAAGGTGCAAAGTGAAAGAGGGCTATGACAAAAATACCTTTTGGAGGAGATCAGGCACATTCAGGGTGGATGGAAGAAGATTTGACTTTGGATGGTGAATGCACAATGCAATATACAGATGATGTATCATAGAATTGTACACTTGAAAGCTATATAATCTTATTAACCAATGTCACCCCAATAAATTTAATTTTTAAAAGAACCCTTCAGGCCTCTGACTTGAATAAATATGTGGCATCATTTCCTGAGATAGGGAATGCAGGAAGAGTGACAGTGAAAAAAGATCACAAGTATAATTTTGGATAAACTTGAGATGTGCAAGCAGAGATGACATTAGGACAGTAGGCTGGGAAGAGAGGCTGGAAGTTACAGGTACATGAAACTAGGTGGAAGAGATTGTCTAGGGAGAATAAAAGAAGAAAGTGAAAGGGGAAAGTAGTTGCTTTTATGTGTGAGTTTTTAAAAATTTTAAATAGAGTGAATTTATTATGCTAGAATATTGATGGGAAGCAATTGGTATGGCGGGGGAGGTTGAAGATACAGTGGCCTGAGAAGACATAGGATTTAGAATATGTGTGGCCTTCACAGGGAATCAAACCTGAGAATGAGCCATGTCAGCCAGGCAAGAAGGAGATTTTGTGGAAGGAATAAGTCTTGAAAAAGGGAGCAGGAGCGAGATGATTAGAAAGGAAGAGAGAAGCATTTCAAACGAGGAATATTATCGCAAGGGCTCCCCAGGAGCAGGCATTAGGGAGCATCACTCACTAATGATCAGCTCACTTCTGGGGGCTGCTGCCGACAGGGTCTGATGCACACAGGATGTGGAGAAAGGGAAAGAAGGAATGAAGGATCTGAGGTGACCCTCTAGTCCTGAGGAACGCCAGCCCAGGAAGTCCAGCCCCTGGTTTTCTCCTGTCCTCTACGATGGATTAATTCAGCAATTAACACGCCTGTAGTTCAGTTTCTTGTTACCGACTCATTGTTCACTCATGCCATTTGCTTACAAAAAGTAAAGGGAATGTTGAATATCATGTAGCACAATTTGGCTGCATTGTAAAGCAGGCTATTGATCAGGGCCTCTCTCTGAAAGAAAGTGACACAGCTAAAGAAGAGAGTAAAACAGGTGAAGTTGTGACTGTATTGAGTGACCTCCCATGGCCTGGACTGACCGTGTTGGGAATTGGGGATCATGTCTTATGGCGTGAATCTCTGGGGTTATTCATTAGATCTAGACCAGACAGGAGAATTATGTCAAGGTGACTTGATCAGTCATCTTTTTGTAGCACTGGAGTTTTGAGTACTTTATCAGTGACCGGTGGGGAGTGCCAGGTGGTCTAAGTTCACTGATTTCTCAGGGTCACTCCATTGCAATGAATTTACCACCACAAATTGACAGGCTACATCTATTGGCATGATTTTACCCTCCTAGCACAGCAAAAGTCAACCTATTTCCTTACTTTTAAAAGATTCTTATCTTACCATTATAGTGAATAGTTCTTTCACTATAGTATTTTTGTATTCTTAATTTTTGTATTATATGTGTTCCTATAAGTCACTTCAAGTCTATTTTGGAAATAAAATATAAATATATAATACATTTTTCTTTGGTCTAAAGAAGGAATTATGAGGAAAAAAACTTACAAGAAGCCATGTAGGTTATTCATCTGCCAAGTGGTAGGCTGTAACTAACCCTGAGATGTAACTTTCCATGAGAAATAACTTGTATCTCTGTGTTTTAGTGTTTGACAGAATTCATCATCAGTAATTTCTTTATGTTTAGCCTAAATTCATAGGTTTCATTTTTTTTGCAATTATATTTTTAATAAAAAAACTCTTAGTCCCTTCCATTCCCTTTCATCAGTTGTAGATCACTAGGTATGTTATGTTAGATGACTAGGCAAACTTTCTACAAGTCATATGACTGGGTTAAATTTTTTCTTCTATAAATTTTGAGTAGTGTGACCCGAGCAAATAATAAACAAATTACTGTATGTCTCAATTTATGACCATAGGCTACATTTTAATTACAGGAGTTCCTCATTTATTCTGTCTCAGGGATGCTCTCTTTACCTTGTTAGAGCTCTTGATGTCCCAGTCCAATTTCAATGTCATGTATGAGAGACACTCCCACCTCATCCGGTAAGTCCCTCAGGGCCTTAGCTGTGGGCTATGGTAGTCACAGGATTAGAAAAACAGGATTAATTTCTTGGAAACTCTCCCATAGGTGAGATTAGAAGCTTTTATTACATCT
>NW_006295491.1:23505-43185 GCF_000327345.1 Myotis davidii | reverse complement strand
TTTCCCAAGGAGCACAGAATCATTTTCTTGAGGAAGCAAAACAACAGACACACAGCCCAAGCAATGCATGTCTGACGTTCTGACTCCCAAGGAAAAGGAGCAGAATTGAATATCCTTCTGATTGTGTTACAACAGGACCTCCTGAGCAATTATTAAAATTAGAAAATGGCTTCCTTTACTCTGGGCACAATAAATACAATTCTTTTAGCCTTTAAAAAATTAGATATTTTCCAAACCTGGTCATCTTTATTGTTTTTCCTGTGTCCTCATATCTTTCTTTAAACTTAGGCCTCCTACTCAGTGCTCTGTGAAGGTTCCGTTTGATGCAAGGTTGTATCAGGGTTTTTAATACTGTTTTGGTGACCATTTGTTCTTAGCAGGCGTTAGTTTCATAATTTTTATAATTGTACTACTTTGCTAACTCATGCTCAGCTTTGCTCCATGATATCACAGATTTGTCCTAAAGATTTTGGCAGTCAGTATAAAAAGAAGGAGATGCAATTTGTTCAATCCAGAAAGAAATTTTCCCAATAGATCATCAAAAGAACATTGTGCAGGATCATGAACAAGTGTTTTAAAAACAATTTTGGAATAGACATAAATTTATTTGCTCATGCTTATAGTTATAGTTTCTAACAATCATACAGAAAAAAAGGTCCAACTAAATTATTCTTGCAGAGGTTAGGGAAATAATTATCTGTTGAGTGTTTCCTTCCCACGTCCTGCGTGGATCAGGGTTCAGGAACTGGAAGCAGGGCTGCACACAAATGAAAGAGAAGACAGATAGTGAAGACAATAAACTGTTTCCCACAATTATCTTTGAAAGGAAGGGTGGTAAATGGGAGAGGCCCGAGGTGGGCTCCTGAGGGTGTTGGTAAGATTTTGTTTCTTGATTTGAGTGCTGGCACAATGGCTATGTCCATGTCTCATAAACACGTTCCCTAATTGTACATATTGTACATGCTTCTGTATGAATATTATCCTTCAAGAAAAAGTTTAAAATAACCAAAAAGTAAGCAATCTCTCTTAAGTTAGAAATGAATCAACAAGATAAAAAAAATTATAAAACAAAAATAAAAGAGAAAGAAGTATAATAGAAGGCACTGAATCTATTAAAAGCAAAACTACAGGAATTGGATATCATGGTATTTGACACATTGTAGGTGTCACTAAATACTTGTGGAATCAATGAACAAATGAATATTTCTTTTAAAATCTTCCCCCAGTCAACTCTTCAAGCACCTTATTTCAAACACTCTTTTAGAAGCTCCTTTCAATTGTTTTATCCACATAAAACATTTTCTAATTCAGTATTAAAAGACCGTTTTCTTGCTGAAACTGGTTTGGCTCAGTGGATAGAGCGTCGGCCTGTAGACTGAGGGGTCCCGGGTTCGATTCCGGTCGGGGGCATGTACCTGGGTTGCAGGCACATCCCCAGTGGGGGATGTGCAGGAGGCAGCTGATCGATGTTTCTCTCTCATCGATGTTTCTATAAGATCGTTTTCTTGTTATATACATTTTTTTTTCAATCACACATTTATAGCATGCAATGTGAGACAGGCAACTGGAATGATGATATAGCTGGAAATAATTTGACACAAAATGCTTCAAAGAATGAGACACCAATTCTCCAATTTACAAATGTAAAAGGTTCAAAGAGCCTCTTATTTTTACTTAGTCCAGTGTGACGCATAGGCAAATAACTGCTGATGCTATCTGTGGGTGATAGGCAGATTTGACTTTTTAAAAATTCCCACGAATAGGCTCTTATTTGGTTTTACAGAGGTTTGATAATTCAGGTTTATAATAAGAGTGGCTTTTGTGGGCTAACTGGTGCCAACCCCCTAGAATTCATCAGTAAACATGGGCAGAAGCTTTTATTAGTCAAACAAAACAATACAAAATTATTTATTCATATGATAAAATATATGATATTAGTGGCCCGGTGCTCAAATTCATGCACATTGAAAGGAAATTAATTAGAAGAAATATTTTATTATCGCTATTCACCCTTTCTCTCTAATAGAAGTGTCAACCAAATTCATGATGGACAGATAAAAATACACATGTGCAATTGGTGCCAGAGAGAGCTTTATATATATATATAGATAAACTTGCTTAATTAGAACTGCTTTCTGATTTAGCTAAGCTTTTTCCAGCCCAGTGAAGCATCCCAACTTCTCTTTCAGGTAATTGTAAGCAAGATAGTAGTAAATATCAACACGAAGCAGATTATTATTGTAGATCATGCAGGGAGAACAAAGGGTAAAATATTTAACTGCAGCAGTGTTTGACTATATTCCGTGCAGTGAGAAAACCTGAAGTCATTTTCAAGGTCCATCATTTCTTACTTCTTTTCAGTCAGGTCAAGTTTCTAAGCTTTCTAAATCTCTGTTTTCCAGCTAATGAAAAGAAAATAGATTTCACCGAGTCTCCTGTCTACCTACTCCAGGACTTCTGTGAGGATCAAATGAGATGAGGCATGAGAAATGGCTTCACAGACATTTGGTTAAAGTGTAAAATGTTTGCACCTGGGTATAAAGCAAGTCGTGTTACTGGGCTGAAGAAACTTCAGGGAGGCTAGTCACTAGGAAGAAGAGGCTGGATGTTGCTATATGACGTCATTACCTGGCGCTCCCAGCTACTGTTTCCAGGCTGGGCTGGGCTGTGGGACACATTTTGTGCATTGGGTTCTTGGTGATTTGGTGGGGTATCACTCCAGGGTGGTGGTGGGACCTGTGTCCCACTTGGGGGAAGCTGAGTGTTGCTTTGTGGGTGACAGGTCTGTGGTGCCGTTTATTATTATATTGTCTGTTGCTAGGGAGAGGAAGCTAGGCATTGCTATGTAATGTCATTACCCAGTGCCCTCAGCCACTGTTTCTGGACTGGGCTGTGGGCTGCATTTTGCGCCATGGGGTCTTGGCAGCGTCGGCTGCGATTTGGTGGGCTGCTGCTCCGGGGTAATGGTGGGGCCGGTGTCCCACTTGGGGGAAGCCGAATGTTGCTTTGTTGGCACCAGGTCCACGGTGCGTGTAAAGCTGCACAATGCAGTTTCCTACACGGGGTAGGTAGTGTATTTCTTGAGTGTATTAAGGATGTAAGGTACAAAGGGTATATATATATATATAGATGAATATCTTGTTTAATCTCTACATCTTACCTTAATGAGGAAGATGGAATTAATAAGAAATGGGTTTGACTCCATTATATATCTTTCAGGAAACCCTCCATAAATTTTACTTCTCTCAACTAAGCTTCTGATTCAATGGCTTTGAGTTTGGGGTTATACTCACTGGTAAATACCTGGAGTGCAGTTGCTGGTTATGTTAGAAGTTTTATGATTATGTTGCCAGAAACACTGAATATCAGACTGACATCCATGTAAGGAATGTTAAGGAGCATGACACAGTTCTTAAAATCTAATCTTAATAAGAAAAGTAGCTGTGGTAATGTAGTAAATTCATAGTCTCCCCATTTGAGAGTTCCAATATTTTTCTCTCTGTGGCCTGACTGATTTAAATCATATCTGAAGAATCTACATTGTGAAAACAGCTCTTTATTAGGCAAGATTTAATTTCCTCCTTGGTTCAATATCCATAAAGTGGGGATAATAATGATAGCTTAGGGAAATTATGAGCTTCCATTAAAATATATCATTAAGCAAAGTAAGCAAGAGGAAAACAATCACCTCAGGGAAGTGTCATTTTATTTCCATTATTCCTGACTCTCATTTCTTTGAGTTTGACTCAATTAAAATGAACCAACCAACAAACCAAACACCTACTGAGAACCTACTGTATTAAGCCCTCATGTGCTGAGGAGGGTGCAAGAGTAGTTCAGAGTATATGCTTTCTATGGTTAATAAGCTTCCATATCTTGGGGGAGGCAAGTACACTATGTGAAATGGACATATATGCCATACAATGGGTCTCTTGGAACATGAGTGCTATTGAACTTCAATTACACTATAAAGAGGGAACAAGAAGGGGGGTCCTGGTCAGACACATTTAGGAAACACTGGGTTAATTGAGTTTAAGTTAACTAGGTATGTTCATGTCAAGAATTTTCATCACATAGAATATGCTAATATTAATCATGAATTTCCAAGATAGAGAGAATATTGTATTTTCCAATTTTTGTGTCTTAGAAACTTTTGGTCAGAGAATATCCAAGTGGAGAACTTAACATTGACAAATGTTGCAACTCAGGATGTAACAGCAAATTGCAGGGGAGATAACATAGAATTTGGATTTAGAGGACCTGGATTTAAATCGTGACTTTTCTAATTTCTAACTCTCTGAATTTGAGAAATATTATTGCAGGGTTTTAGTAAAATAATAAACTATTTTAGGTAGTTTTCTTTTTCAGTGGTGCATTGGAGCTGGCTCCAGAATTTTTGACCTAGTTGTTGAACACAGACATTATTAAAAATTAATATATATATTAACTATTTAATATTAATTAATCAATACCAACATATTGTGAAGCTGGGTTTTAATGGTTTCTATGATGAAAAGTGTGACAAGAAAATTGATGAGGAGCAGAAAATGAGGATGTTAATGTCCATCATAATTCCAAGTGCTAAGAAGCTGCATGACACCCACCAGGCTTATAAATCTCCTTTTATGTCATGATGGCTGAGAATGAAATATTACTTTCACCTTTCGAATTATATATACTTTAAAAAACAACAACTGCTAAGTTAAAAACCTCATTAAGCTGTCTAGATCTAACGAACTCTTACATGTTTCTTTTGACTTGGGTGAAGAGGGCATGAAAAATTACTGAGCACCAAGAAAGTTTGAAAACCTCTGCATTATCTTAAATTAGTGTTCCAATTTCAATCTTCTAGGTCAAATTCACAAAATTGGGATCATTTGAGAATACCTCTATTTCTCTAAATTGTCAAACATTTGTGGATTGATCCCTTTCAAGTTGACTGTAATCTACTACATGTAATACATCTATTACAAGTAAGGCCTCTTTTCTTTTTATCCCCTTCCCACCCTTCCATCCTCCCTCCCCCAGCTCCAGCTCCTGCTCCTCCCCTTGTCTCTGGTGTGTGTGAGTTTCCTTTTGTGTTGACTAGTATGACTGAGTAAAATATTTGTAATTCTGGGTCTCTAGATAAGGGAATGATCTAGATGCATTTCCCCATGTGTTAATTAGAGCTGAAATCCTATTAAATTGAGAAAGTGTACACTTACCACCTTTCCCTGGTGAGCTCTATCCTTTTAGTTGCCATATTCCCAATGAATGTCAGTTATCATTGAATAATTCATTTAGATTCAAAATGAAGAATAGGCCTTCAAATAATTAGCTATTCAGGGCAATGAACAGAAACTTTAGTTTATATTTTCCAAAAATTATTTGATTATACTTAATCATCTGACTGCAATCATCCTCTTAGCATCTGTTCCCAACAAAGGTAATAATCACCACGTGTTTTCTCATTTCTACCTTCAAAGTGACAGGGTAAAGAAAATACTTTCCAGAAGGTACCAGAAAACACCATCCGTTGCTGTCCTTCTCAAGGAATCCCTACTTGGAGCCCTTTCCTCCTTTCCTCCCTTCTAAGTCTAGAATAGAATCTTCACCCACAGTCCATGCCCGAACCCATTGGTTCTTCCAACAGAACATGTCTTTGCTATCCCATTATCCACATGCCTGTGCTATCCCTAACTGTACCATATTTCACTCGCACATATCATTTTCTCTGTCTTTGTCCTCTGTGGTTACCATCACTTCCTCCAGATGTCTTAGAAAAATGGAGTGAAGAAATGGAAGTGATACCAAATGATTATTTACTCTGAAATTCAGCTTACTACTTTCCCTTCCTTCCCCTTCCTTCCTTCCTTCCTTCCTTCCTTCCTTTCTTTCTTTCTTTCTTTCTTTCTTTCTTTCTTTCTTTCTTTCTTTCTCACTTCATCGCTTCCTTCCTTCCTTCCTTCCTTCCTTCCCTCCGTCCCCCCTCCTCTCTCTGTGCTTTCTTTCTTTCTTTCTTTCTTTCTTTCTCACTTCATCGCTTCCTTCCTTCCTTCCTTCCTTCCTTCCCTCCGTCCCCCCTCCTCTCTCTGTGCTTTCTTTCTTTCTTTCTTTCTTTCTTTCTCACTTCATCGCTTCCTTCCTTCCTTCCTTCCTTCCTTCCCTCCGTCCCCCCTCCTCTCTCTGTGCTTTCTTTCTTTCTTTCTTTCTTTCTTTCTCTTTCCTATATTCCCTAAGTTTCCAAAAGTTTCCATTACTCTTAAACACATAGTTTAAGGCAAATATATTTTGGGAGCTAATTAAGAGATAAATATCCAAAAGTGAGACCCAATGAAGCCTACTGTGGCCAAATAGTGAGGACCCGTAAGTCAGGCTGTGTGGTTCTTAAATCGGACAAACGTATGTTAAGATGTGATCAGAACATATGAGATGCCAAATGGCTCTGGGAGAGGTAAGAGGGAACATGTGTATTTATTTCTATAAGTTTGGGACACTTTAACATTATGTTACCTTGAACTGGCTGTAATCTGGACAACTACTCAATAAAGCACCCTCAATTATGCCCTGCCTGCCTATAAGGCTTTGATTTTAGCTTTCCCCTTCCTAATCAAAAATCCATTTCCATAGAAACACAAATAGCAAGAGCATCCTGAAAGCAATTTGTCTGCTTCTGTTTCCTTTTAAATGGAAACAGAATTTACAGCAGTCAAAATAAAAGCTTTACTAAGTAATATTTTCAAATGCATCCTTCAACATTAACCCTCTCAACTTATAAAGTAGCTACTGGTAGCTGAGAATTTGAAGCACAACAAGGCAATTTTATGCCTGGAGCAAATTATAAGGTCTGCACTTAAGCTAACATAGGCTTCTGACCTTGAAATGCATGCTGGTATCATCCACCTTCCAAAAAGCCGTGCACCTTAGTTATCCCAGCAAAAGAAGAAATATTGATGCCTAGTTGGTGCTTAATAGATGAATATCTGAATTGATCACCTCGAATCCCCACCTTGTTGGGGATTTTCCTCTCTCAATGTTAAGAACTGTTCAGGTCACTTAGCAGGTGCACAGTTGGCTGAAGAGTATATGAGGACCTCATGCAGTTGGCCCAACTGTACCAGTTGGCTGGAGCAACTGTGACCTCTCAGACGAATACTCCATCTCCTTTATACTGGAACTGCATTGCAATGTGATTTTCTGCTACTACTTCAGATTTAGGGGTGCCTCATTTCACCCAGTAGATGAATTGCTCCACTTCCAGACAGCTGAGGCCCTCAGTGGAAGCAATTTTTCTTACCAAGCATTTCTCTGCCTTTGGTCATCATGGGATTAACAGAACATATTGAAATGATGATTTTTTTTATTGACACCCTCTGGTGTCTCTGATGAGACTACAGTGTTTGAGCAATGACAGTAGAAATGGTGAAATGATGGCCCTTTAGAGTCTTTTTTGCAGAAAAGGCAGTGTGAAGATTTGGTGATGGTAGGCATTCTCCCTGGGTGACACCTGCTTGTTCACCCCCAATAAGAATGCACCGAAGTATGGAGGTGCCATTCAGACAGGCTAAAGCCATCAACTTTGAAAAAATTTTTTTTCTTTGTATAGGGTTAGATTTTTCTGGAGACTGATTATGGCACTGCAGTTTGATCCCATCATATTCCACGATATTCTGCACCACCTGTTTTTTCCTTCTGTTAAGTAGCAGTTCTAAAGGAGCTGCCAATGCACGGAATTGTCCAGCCAGAGGATGGTGTTGGGGTTTCATATCACAAGTAAACTCCAGTCAGTTCGTCAGAGGCGGTTTCTGGGCCCCGCAGGAAAGACGGTCATGATTCATCACAAGGACCTGCCTTGGAAGAGGGAGGGTGTGTTATGCTCCGGGAAAGCATTTTATTCTCCTACCATAGACCTTTGTCACTAACTTTTCTGACCGAACCCCCCGAGATTCATGTCCCCTTGCATCTTAGCACAGGTAGACTGTGTCAAATGCATGTGAGCACCTTGTTATGAAAGAATTCATACACAAAGTGGCAAAGGTGACATGTAAGATTCTGCCTCCCCTGTCTGACTCCTGGAATCTCTCTTCAAAGCCAATGTTAGCCCATCTTTGCCTGTCCTTCCAGAGAAACGCTGGAATAGGATTTAAGTCAACATTATTCTCTGAGCCTTTTGCAAGTTGCCAGGAGCCGTGAAATGAAGAACATGGTGTCCGCCCACAGGAAGCACACAACCTGGCTGATAAAAATAATCCGCTCATGGGGTGCAGAGGGGAGCCTAGAGGGAGCAGGGCAGCAGCATTTTAAACGTGGGGGGGGGGGCGGTGGCAGCGGGGGAGGAGTCTGAAATCATCCCATTGGCCATTTGTTAAGGCGATTCTGTACCCCAGGGCTCACTGACTTTGATGCAGAAAGCTAAACCCTCCTGCCACCTGCTTGCTGTCAGAGTGGCAACCGAGGCCGCCTGGCTGAGGAGGCTGACCCGCTGGCACACAGGGGCAGCTGGGTGGTTGCAGTGGAAGGGTGGGAGCCACATTGCTGGGCGCCTGTCCCTGGAGAGAGAAACGCCCTCGATCCCTCACAGGCTTCTGAGCAGTGCTTCTAGGAACAATGGCCTGAGGTCCGAGGCCTTCAGATTTGAATCACACTTCTAGAGCCCCTAGATATTCACGGACTCCTCCCTCTGACCATGCCAGATGCCCCGGCTGTGCAGACCCCCTTCCTCCCCCACGTGGAATTGGCCTCCTCCTTCCAGAGCTCATCTGCCCAGATTTCTGCCAGCTCCTGTGGTGACGGCTGTGCTCTGATGATAGATGATTTGGAGAAGCCTTTAGGCTTGGTACGCCCCACTCTACCCTCTTCTGAGGCCAAGGAATTTCCATTCTCTCTTCCTCAGAGCCACCCCTCGTAGAGGAGGAGGTGGTTGTGGAGCAGTTCGCATAGTCACCAGTGGGATCTTCACTGTGCACTGGCTTTGTAAAGCTCATACCATCACACGCCAGTACCAGAAACAATCGAGTACTGATCTCTGTCCAGTTTCAGACACCACCACCCCCGCCCCCGCCTTCTTCTTTCTTTTTATTTCTGTTTAACCACTTGACAGGTCTGGGGTGCTACCTTCTAAGAACAGAGGCTTAGGGAAGAGGAGACACTTACGAGCATTTACACAGGCCTGGTGTCGGCACATCCTCAGGTTCAGAGAAGGGCCACCTTGAATGCAGAGTATAACGTTCACAGGAAGGGGTTCAGATGGACTAAAAATGCGGCTTTTTTACGCTCCTCCCAGTGAACGCCACATGCTCGTAGTCACTTCATCTGATCTGACACCTGTTGCGTGTCTCATCCCTTGATGGACTGAATAGTTCCTGCCACAGTCGGCAGCCTCTGCCCCTGTTAGCCGTCCTGCAAGCAGCCAACACAGATCAGGAGGGCAGCAGGGTAGCGTACAACTGTGGATTTATAAAAATTTATAGCCATGACTATAATGTGATTCAAACTTGAGCATATTACTGTCAGCTGATTACCGTATTATTTTGGTCAACATCATGTCTATGAAAATTCAGCCTTTAACAGCATTACAAATTTTATTAGAGAATAAGCTGCTTAGCTTCCTTTGTAGGCTAGGGAATGGGCAAAGGAAAGTAATCATGAGCCCTCAGCTTACTCGAAATAGCATTATTACTTTTGAGTCTAGCAAAAAAGACTGTCGATCCTCATGTACTTTATGTTGATTAATTATATTGCTGAAGGTCACTTATCTGCATCCTTGCCATTTTTTAAAATTACACTTCAGCTACTTGTGTAATGAGGGAGAAAAACGCATAGCATTTCTCATGCTTGCCTGGTTATTGTTTGTCGAGTATAAAAATGGGTGCTTGATCTCTTTCTTTGAGGTCGATGGCCCTCTGGTAGAATTATTCACCTAATTTATGACATTCACTTCCTGATGCTCAAAGCCAGGTGATTACCAAGTCAGGATGATCTGTGAAATAATTTTAGAAGTAATTTCAGTGGAACAATTCTACAGATAAAGAAGGTCCCGACTGGGGGAGGTAAGGGATCAACCAAAGGACTTGTATGCATGCATATGAGCATAACCAATGGACACAGACAGTAGGGGCGTGAGGGCACATGCTGGGGCGGGGTTGGGGGCGGGCAGGGAGAGCAGCTGGGGAGAGGTCATTGGAGGAAAAGGAGCCTTATGTAATACTTTAACAATAAAGAATTTAAATTAAAAAACACACACACAGAAGGTCCCGACGGAGGCATGAGTTGTCAGAGAAACAGAGCTGAAACTGCCCTAGAGATTATTCATGCGTATTTTCTGAGCAACAGTTATTAAATTTTTTCATGTGGTTCAACATTTATTAAATTTTTATATGGTTCAAAGCAGCCTGACAGTTTGACCTCCTCTTATCGTGTTGGTTTTTATTCCCAGAGTATATCTGTGTCCAGGGAAGTCACAATGCTCAGCTGACTGTCTGGGTATTCACATGTGCCAGAGAACAAAATGTGGAATCGATTGGACTCCTGATAATGCTTTATTATCAGTCTGTCCTCTGCCCAGAATTGTGTAACGCTTTTGGTGATGTACCTTGCAAGAGACACGATCTTTTGCAGGCCCCTTGGGGGTGGCTTCATAGTGTGGAACTGTAATTCACTAAGGAGTAAAGGAATAATTGTATTCCATTACTTGAAAAGTCCAATATTGGGCAGAAGTAAGTGAAATAAAGGGCAATTTATTTCAATGTCCCCCTCACCAGACTTAAGTTAGCTTTAACGTGGAAACAAAGTCCAGATCAGGGCTCTTTAGGTCAATAGGCTTTGTAAAGCTAGTGATGGGGTTCTGGATCTGTGCTTGGGGTCTTAGAAAGCCTGATGGAAATGAAACATGTATCCCCATTTGGGCTGATTCACTAAAATTTCAGGGTTCTGAGCTTTGGGCTGGTGTAGTATTGGTGGTCTCTGGTTCCTCTCATGTACTTTTATGTATGTCTGTTTTGCTCAAGAAATAATTGCAAAATATTTTTTTCTTGAAATGTATTTGATAGACATATAGAGTTCATATGGAGAAAATTATTTAAAGGGATCCTTGGTGGGAAATAGTTGAGTCCTTGACCCATAACATCTGCTTTGGTGATGGTGATGAATGATATGAACTGTTCTCTGAGATCTGGCCAGTTCAAAGGGCCACAGGATTCCCACAGGTTGATTTTATTGAGTGTTAGTTAAGAGGACTGATTATAGTTCAGACTGGACTTTGAACTTGGCCTCTTTGTCAAGAGAAAGCAAATCTGCGCATACTACTTTCACACCTGCACCCAAAAGGGTTTGGGAGCGAGGTTCTAAGACAACTTGTCTTCTCTCACCTCCTGGAGCTCCCACCAGCACTGCAGGTCTCCCCACGCTGAGCCCCTCCCGCCTCTCCCCAGAGCTGGCATCGCCCTGAGAAACCTGCCCAGCATTTACTGTGGCCATCTATTAACACTCAGGCTGCAGCCAAGGACAAAGGTGATCAAATTCATCTCTGGCAAATGATCAAGCTCATTTTTTTTTATTTTAGTAGATTATCAGGAAGAATTTTGTTTATGAGTTTAAATAGACTAAATCAAAGCATTAGACACTTGGTTATAAAACTGACAGTGATGCTAGTTGGAAGTTACATCCTGGTGAAACAACACTGAGAAACATTACATACCTCCTGCAGCTTCTGACACTTGTAATCTTAGCCCCACTGTATATGAATGATACCAAATTTTATTTTTCTCACTTAGGTTCCTTTTGTTTTAATTTAAATATACAAAGATGTAACATAGAGAATGTTAAAAAAAAAAGTTGCCATTTTTACTTCTTATTTTTTAAAATAAAAAAGACACATTAAGTATAAAGGTGAACTTCTGTTTTCTTCCTCAAACCCATTATAATCATTTTCTTCTTAGAAAAAAATCACTATCAGGAATTTAAAATGTTTTTCTAGTTCATTTTAGTCTTTGAACTACTTATATGTGGTACTGTTTTCAAACACTTATATGTGTTTAACGTTTTTCATAGGCTGTATCACATTATTTTATAACTTGCTTTTTACATTCTGCATTATTTATTCATCCAATAAATATGCATTTTGCATCTATAACAATATGTGCAATATCCTAGGTGTTAAGGCTAGAGATTAACAAAACAGTAAAAATTGATTTGCCCTTATGGCGTTTACATGTTAGTTGGGAAGAGACAGCCAAGTAAAGAAGTAAGATGTGTATTATGTTAGATGGTGAGAGTATTATTGAAATAAAGTTGGAAAGCAGAATGCAGAAGAAAGGGCTTAGGTAGTCCTGGGCAAAATGAGATAAGTCCTGCGGGTGGCAAGGGTAACAGGAGTGACAAGGCTGAGTGTTGCTTGTAAGTAAAAGCCTGGGAAGAGGACCAGGTAGGGGCCTTTGTAAGATCTATTTGTTGATATATATGAACCTGGTTCATTGGCATGAACTACTGTAGAGCATACCATCATGAAGATAAATCACATTTGATTTAATTATTTCTAAATTGATAATTATTAGGTTGTTTCTATCTATTTGTTCCTACTGCTGACCATATTACAATGAACATCCTTGTTCATGTGTCCTTGAGCTCATGTGCAAGGGTGTTCCTGGGCCTAGAAGTGGAAGGGCTCACATTTTTGTCATGCGCACGTTCAGTTGTGTATACACTGATAAATTGTTCCTCAAAGCCCATTTACATTCTCTTGCAACACACAAGTTAACACATGTGGCACAAGCACTTGTTTTCTTGCAGCCTTGCCAACACTAGCATTGTCAGATGTAACTTTGACCCTCAGGTGGGTGCAAAGTGGGGCTTTATTGCTTTGATTTGACTTCTCAGCACACCAGTGAAGTCATGCATTTTCCATTTATTTGTTGGCCGTCGCGCTGACTGTTGTATAAATCACCTTTCATTTGCCCACTTTCACCCTTAAAGTATTTGTCTTCTGAATAATTTCCATCAGTTTCTTACATATTCTGGATGAAGTCTTTGTAATGCACTCTGTACATTCATCTCCAAGTCTGCCCCTTGTAATTTATCTTTGTCTTCTGCTATCCTTAATTATACTCCGGTTTGACATTTTGATCTAGTCCAATTTACTAATCTTTTATTTTATAACTGGAACTTTCAATGTCTCAAGAAATCCTTCAATACCCCTATGTCACAAAGTCATCTATCTATCTATCTGTCTGTCTGTCTGTCTGTCTGTCTATCTATCTATCTATCCATCCATCTATCTCATCTAGAAGTCAAGGTTTGATTTACATATTTAGGTCATCGTGGATGCTGTGGTGCATAGCTCCGGGTCGGTCTCAAGGGCATTCTCCTGCTGTCAGAAACATTGTCTTCTGTTCCACAACTTGCCCAAGATTCAGCTCCCTTTTTATAGACAACCCTGTATTCATTACAAATTCATGCAGAAGGACAAAAGTCTGGCCCCTGAACTTAATTTGGGACTTCTCTAAAGGACCAGTCCAGTTTCCAAGCTCTCAGGAGAATTGACTCAAGACCTCTGTTACGGTGTATCAAAGCCCAGTTGCTGTCTCTGCCAAATCTTGCTTCCTTCCCTCATTTATCCAAATTGCTTCCAATGAGCCAGCTGCCTGCTAATCTCCACTTCAGAGTCTGTTTTCCAGAGAAGCTGATCTGTGACAATTGGCATAAGACATGGTCATGGGAAACAGATTCTAAAATGGATTTTTGGAGCTGAATTACCCACTACCTGCTGGGCAATGTTGATGCATGTAATAGGTGAAATAGCGATAAATCTGGCATGCGACATCCCAGTGACTTTTAAAACTATCACTTGAGGATGGGGAACTGAGATACCATACTGTTGGAAGAAAATGCACTGGTGGGTGCAGCAGGGTAATGGGGAATGAAAGTGCTATAGTACTGAGATTAATCTGACTAGCCATAGATTAAAATGAGAATGTACTAACAAGGAAAGCTTATAAAATAATTCATACAAAGCTACCCATGTTAATCTTAGTAAATGTTAAACCCAGCTTGTTACTCTAACCTGACTTTCCTCGCAAAGTTAGAGGTTGCATGTTAAAAGTCTTTTGTTTTGTTTTTTAGAGTATACTTTACAGTTCAGGGGTTTTCCTGTGTGAACCTAGGAAACAGCCTGGCCTCAAGGTCCACTGACACAGACTGCCCAGTCACAGGAACTCAACTACCAAAAAAATCCCAGGTGGCCAACTCCAGAATGGTGACCATAAAGATCCATACCAAGGCCTATGGGAAGTTGTCCTGCACATCCTACATCAAGTGTTATGCTAACTAACAAAATAACCTTCTTGATTAAATAACATCTAATGAATAATACTTCTCCCTAGGCCAGAAAACGGGCTATATGCCAGATTAGTAATGCCTTCCATAAATGCCTGCCATAAATCGCTAACAGCTTTTTTTGGAGGGAGCACATTCAGAAACTAGCTGTTCTGGATCCTGCTTGGGCTTGTGGTGGCTTGACCAGCAAGAACACTACCTGCATGTCCACAGTCCCCTTCCCCTGATTTTTTTGTTCTGCTTTCCATTTCCTTACTGATAAAACCCCTGCCTATACTGAGTTGTTAAGATGGGCTTTGGGACTAGAGTCCCCAATTTTCTCAAGTGGTTGGCTCTTGAATACACCTCTTTTTTTCTCACTAGCACCTGTCTCGGGAATTTATTTATTTATTTATTTATTTTATTTTTTGCAGCAGGCAGCTAGACCTATGTTCAGTTTCAATATCTCAATTTCAATATTACAATTACAAAAATGTCAATATTACAAAAGAGGAAACTGAGGTACATAGAGATTATCATGTCCTAAACCATATAGCTAATGCATTCAAGGGCCAGGATTCATACGTTGCAGTCTTACTCAGAGCTTTATCACCTCCACACTATGCTGTAGCCTGGGAATCACCAGTGAAGGTGAAGGGTGGAAAGAGAGGCTGGCAGTTACTTAACTGTGGCTTCTGGAGCCCATGGCCAGGTTGTGTGGTACTTCAGAGGTAGAAATGAGCAATAGACTTGGCTTTGTATCACCTTTTGAGTTTGAGTTCTGACTGGCTACTAAATAACTTGGAGGTTGGGAGCATTTGATCCCTGTATGTCGGCGTTTCTTCATCTATTAAAGGACAAAAATAATATCTTCTCTTCTTCACAGCCTTGAGGTGAGAGTCACACCCATATAATTAGTCTCAAAAAGCTTTGTAAACTTCAGTGTTTCATATTAAGGTAAGGTGGTGAAATGCAAACAATGACAGACTAAAACCATAGCAGAGGCCCAGCTTTTTATTTTTTATATTATTTTTATTATTGTTGTTTTTAAACATACCTGAGGATATGTTTAGAGAGCGAGAGAGAGTAGAGAGAGAGAGAGAGAGCATCGATCCATTGCCTCCTGTATGTGTCCTGACCAGAGATTGAACCCACAACCTTTTGATGTACAGGATGATGCTCCAACCAACTGAGCCACCTGACCAGGGAAAGGCCCAGATTTTTGGTTATCATTATTCCTAAGACTCTTTGATTAATAAGCATGTGGAAAAGAAAATCTCTTTCCAGACCAGTCCTTAGAATTGAGAGATCTTTTGATTTTGAGGATCACACTCTCTGGTCTTCTGTTGGTGCCCGAGGAGTAGCCAAGCCCAGTTCAAAATAACTGACATTTAACAAAATTCTATCTTGAAAATTATTATTAGTTTTTGTGTGAAAAATGTTGGCAGAAGAAATGTTGGTTTGGAGTCTATGCAGCCAATGGAACTCTCACCTCCACCTCAAGTCAATGGCTCAGCAAATCTTTACAAGTCTGGCTGTGGCAGCAGCTGTTGCTTGGGTGAACAGGCTCTGAAAAATTCACCCATCATGACAGCTCACTTCGAACTGTAATGCCAATCTTTAGTCAGGTGGGGTCCACCTTTTATGTCTGTGACATACACAGTTCAAAGGCAAGAGGGAAGAGGAGACATGATTTGATTTTAATTTCAATGTGCTTTGATTAGGGCATGGTGGAGGACTTTTTCCTGAACATCCTATTAGGATGGCTGGCAGATGTCTCCTTAACATTAGTACAGGAACTGAATGTGCTAATTTAACATTTGCTCAGTTTGTGTAGCCTTGTTTTGACATGGTAGCAATGAAGGCTCTAAAGATCATTCTGAAGGAAAGTTGCTTTGGAATGTAGTGACAAGCTCATAAACTGAAATCACAATCGACCAGTGAGCATTCATTTGTTTTTCTGCTTCTAGGCAGACCAGGACCTGTATATTTGCAGCAGACCTTAATGCTGATGATTTAAACAATGAAAAATGTCTGTGTTTTTATTCCTGCATTCAGCGGCTGTGAAGAGTAAATGAAAAATTGTTGAGTGAGAAGCCTAGAACCTGAGGTCTTACCACCGTTCTATTCTAATGGGCCCTTTACACCTACCTCTCTCTCTCTTTCTTCTTAACTGTGTAAACCAAAATTAATTTTAGACTGTAATAAAGAATAAAAAGTATGTATTTGAGCAAAAGGAGTTGCAGCCCAGAAAACACAGATTCAGGTAGCAACCTAAATTGTGTTCCCCTGAGACAAAGGGGAAAGTTCCCACCCAGATTCCCAATTAGGTCTTCTTTATGTAATTAGGAATCCAAATCTGTACTCTTCTTATTGATCTGAATCCCACAGTACTAACTGACTGGCATTTTTTGTCCTGATTGGTCATTACAGAGCAGTTCTGATTATATGGGTCAGGTTAGTTCACTGGTTGACTCAGCTGATGTAAATGAGCAGGTCATAGTGTGGGAAGTCCAGTCTAAACTTTCTCCTGGTATACAGAGTGTATGAGAAGCCTCTGTCAGCAAAGGCAGCTAGGTTCTAATCACTTAAATAATCTGGGCTTAGTTGACTATGGAGAGTCCCTCTCAGCAGATAAATTTCTTCTCATGGTTCACATCAAATGAATCTTTCTTCTTGGGGTCCAAAACTATCCTTTATAACAAAAGGGTAATTTGCAAATAGACTGAAGGGCAGAATGACCGGAAAGCCCACAGCCCCTTACCCCAGCTGGCTCCGCCCCTGAGTGGGCACCAGGGAACCTGATCGGGGCGGGGCTGGCCAGCAAACCACCCATGGCTCCTTGCCCTGGCCAGCCCCGCCAATGGCCCCTCACCCCAGCCGAGCCCCCCACTCCCACTCCAATGGTCCCCATCATTCAGGCCAGCTGGACCCCACCATTGCACGAATTTGTGCAC
Organism: Myotis davidii; assembly: GCF_000327345.1. Taxonomy (NCBI): domain Eukaryota; kingdom Metazoa; phylum Chordata; class Mammalia; order Chiroptera; family Vespertilionidae; genus Myotis; species Myotis davidii. The sequence continues at coordinate 25,939 of NW_006295491.1, read as the reverse complement.
TGGGCCTCCAGTACAATAGAAACCTACAGAAAGATTTCTGGGGCTAGTTGAAGAAATTCCTTTTCCAGGAGCTTTTTTAAAATTAGGTTTTACATATATATATTTTTGCCATGGTTGAATTCATTAATAAACAGGCTGATATAGCTTTAAATGATTTTAAGAAATACTTAATAGAGCACCTTATCATTAACTCAGATAATGGAATGAGAGTTTGGTTCTAATCACAGTGGATCATCATGCTTGTGAGTAATGAGGGCACTTACTAGCATTACTACTTTAAATTAATCCAATATACTCATGATTACCTTATTAGGTAAAGATGATGCTTGGCCCTGTCATTGGAATCTTGTATCCTACCTGCAATTTGTTACTCTAGCACCATTATTGGGAGGGGAATACTTCTGTCCTCTAGGCTCAACTTCTCAGATGCCCCAAAGCCTTAGATTCCCTCCTCAGAAAAGGCTAATTATAGATTAGACTAACCAGAGCTTGGAGCATTGATTGGATCCCATCTTACTGGCTGGGATGAATGGTCTATTGTGGCTCAATGATTGGTACTTGTCCATGACCCTCTCATCTGTTCTCATATGGAGACCTGACCCAGTTGCTCTCTCCCTTTTTCTTTCTTCTGAATATATAATGGAGCATCCAAGAGAGTTCATGTTCCTTTAGCTCCTGGATTTTCAAACTGCTTCAGCCCCGTCCTTCCAGGTAGACATAAAATTTACTTTCAGAAGAAAAGAGTCCTACGTAAGTTCAAGTGTGAGTCACACCCTCCAACTCAGCTTTCACACTTTGACAGCATCTAATATTGGCCCACTCATGAATAACTGCTTGCTTCCCTAGAAGACATGTTCTTCTTTCCTACAGTTTCCGTGAACAGAAAGCTGAGTGATAGTTCAGGATGGGGATGTTCTTTAGTCTGATTATAATATTCTCAAAATAAATTACACCTGTTTTAGAACTAATGACTACAAGTGTTTCATACCTTGCTTGTCTGACTGAAGTTGCTTTTGCCTACGTAAAAATGGTAAGCACAGTGACCTGGCCATTCTTCTTCTTTTTTTCTTTCTTAATTCTTATCCGAGGATATTTTTCCATTGACTTTTAGAATGAATGGAAAGGAGGGGGAGAGACAGAGAGAGAGAAACATCTATGTGAGGGAGACACATCAATTGGTTGCCTCCTACATGCGCCCTGACCAGAGCAGGGATGGAGCCTGCAACCAAGGTATGTGCCTTTGACTGGAATTGAACCCAAGACCATTTAGTCCTCGGGCTGACACTCTATCCACTGAGCCAAACCGGCTAGGGCACCTTGACCATTCTTGATTCTATTCTATTCCAAGCTCTGCCTCTTACTTCAGTGACCTTGTCCCTTAATTTCCTAATTTGTATAATGAAGGCGTTGAACTACATCCTCAGAACTGAGGATGTCCCTCTTTGAGTTTAGAGCCCACTTAGATGGGAACTTCTTAAATTTAATTTTTAATCTTTCTCTGAGTTTCCTATCTCTCTCTCTCTCTCTCTCTCTCTCTCTCTCTCTCTCTCCCCCTCCCTCCCTCTCTCTCTCATTCACACAAAAAATTAGTGATTTAAATACATTTTCTGTAAATGCAGACCTTTTATGTGACATGAAATGTGTATAAGGAGATGGCAGGAAACAGCTCTCAAAAAGTCAAGCAGGTCTCAGCATCTTTAAGAGGACTTTCAAAAGCAGCTTCAAAGGAAATCTCCTGGTGTCAGAGGAAGCAGATCACGCAGCCTCTAATATGCCTCATCCGTAGCCTTCGCAACCCAGGGCATCGCATCCTTAAAAGAATGAACCAGGCCGCACTCTGAAAACAGCTTCATGTCTCTGTGAATAACATAATTAAAGTGAAGATTCACATCAATGACTTAATCTGGGCCACTGCTTTATGAAGTTCAGAAAGAAGGATTTATTCAGGAGGCCCGCGGAGAGGAGAGTAAAAAAATAAAAATACAGTTCGGCTTTGGCGCTGGGAGGTGACACAATCACCGGAGGCATCTGTTGCGGCTGAGCTGGAGGAAGCAGGACTGTTTGGAAACGCAGGCCTAACGGACAGAAGCAAAACTGGATGGAGAAAAAGAGAGCAAATTCTGAGATGCAAAATTTAGCGTTTCAGGATGAATACATTAGGCTCAGTCTCAACACCGACATAGCTGAAGAGGAGGGCTTGTCAGCACCTGTAAAATAACAGCAGCAAAGGGAAGAAATTCAGCACCTGCTCTGGGTAGGTCTCTGGCATAACTGTCTTTTCTCTCCTTTAATCTTGGCATCTTTCAGCGAGGCAGTGTGCGTCTCTTTTCTCAGGCAAGAAAATGGAGACTTGATGAGGTTATATCACACCCCCAATGCCACCAACTGTTTAAGGAAAAGAAGATTTACTAGGCAGCTGTAAAAAATCACCACA
>NW_006295491.1:4960-23370 GCF_000327345.1 Myotis davidii | reverse complement strand
AAAAAAAGAAATAAGATTTAACATTCTGGTGTCTGACCTCAAAGAATCTTCTCTTAGCATCCGTTCCTCTAGATTAGAGGGATGGCCTCGCTGGAGAGGAACGCTGAACTTCCTATCCGGCTAAGATGAGTTCCAGAGTTTGATTCTAGAAGGTCTGCTCTGCTAACAGAATACATTAATAGAGGCTAAAAATAGAGCTGCCAGAAAACAGGAATTCTTTTTGGGCTTAACCCTGGATCTTTCAAGGGTTAGTTAGAATTGATTGTATTGTTTATGCAGATATTCAATATTATCCTCATGGCCTTGAGGAACTATCATTTGCTGACAAACCCTTATTTGAGTTCAGTCTGCCGAGTACCTGGTGCTTTCTGTGTGTTTGTTGCTTCACCTCATGTGTCAGAGAGAACAAGCCAAGCTCATTGCCAGCTTTAATCACTACCCAGAGGAGGTCCCTCTTCATGCACAAATTACTAGGTATATACAGGGTGTCCCAAAAAATGGGCCAAGCTGATTGATCTAGGAGGGAAACCTGATTTAAACTGTCAGTTGAACTCTTTTCCAGCATTTTGGGGAAATGGGTTGAGGAAGAAGCTGGGCTTTAAGATATAAAGGAAACAATTTAATTTTCCATTATATATAACAGGGATTTTTCTCTTAAATTCAGGAGTTTTCTGCTTGAAACATTGAGTGCTTATTTATTTCAATGGAAAGAAGTAATCAGAAGTGTATTATAAAGTCTTCCGATGGATTGTAAGCCTCTTGGGGGCCCAGGCCATGTGCTTTTGCCACTTGGCACCTTCTGAAGCAATGAGCATGGTTGCACTCATGTTTATTGAGGACAGAGCAAGAACTCGGAAGAGGGTGAATCTGCACAGTTCAATTATAGATGCAATTGGTCCAAATTCAGAAATTCTTCCCTAGCGATGCACTAGGTCACTGGTTCTTCAATTAACTTCAGAGGGTGTCATGCAATCTCTGGACACCCTCCGCCCCACCCCCCCACCCCCTCAAAAAAGAATTTCTATTGTATTTGTTTAAAATGTTGATGAGAGATGACACAAAATTCAACAGAAAAGAGTACAGGTTCACAACTGAAAAGTGTCAAACAATCTTACTAAAACAATGACAGACAGAATGAGTGAGAGTTTTTGTAAAAACTATAAAAAGAGCTTCCATAGAAATCCATATCTACCGAGGGAAATAGAGACTCGGTCAGTAACACTTTCCTTCTCCAAGAAAGTCTAGTGGCTAAAAAGGAGGGTAAGAGAGAACAAGAGGAAAGGTAGCAGATAGGGAAAGGATGAAGGGAAGGAAGGAAAATCTTTAGAAGCTAGAGTCTTACAAAAGTGACCCGCAGATGACTTGAGAAATCATCAAAGCAGAAACAACTTGTAACAGATTCAAGCAAGATGATTTCAACAGAACGATGATATAATCAAAGCAGGGGAAACAGTAAAAATCAGCAAGAGGAAAGAACCCTGCTCTTCATCCTTGAAGTCATCTCATGCACATAGGGCCTAGGACCCCAAGGGCAGAGCTGTGAAGGTTGCATTTGTACCAATATGACTGCATCAATTAACCCATTACCTTCACATGAGACATTTTATTGGCAATGAACACAGAGCTAGAGAGACTTGAATGTGGAACCCAATTTTTTGCATGTTTCTTATCTATAAAATGGAAATAAAGTTTCTTCTTCTTCTTTTTTTTTTTAGTCTGTGGTCATGAACCAGAGTAACCAAAGCCATGAACCTGTCCTTGAAAACAGCATTTAGGAAGCAAGGACTGGGTGTTTAATGCTGTATGGAGTGGGGGGTCCCATTCTCTCTGCTGGGAATGGGGATAGCAATCCCAATATCCCATCGCCATTAAAAGACATCACTTCTAACAATCATACTAGGAGATCCTAATGGTAGCACTCTTTTTTATATATGAAGTGAATATGTTTGGAGGCATTCAAAAATTGAACATACATAAAGACAGACTCTATCAAAATAAAACAGGGCAGACTACCCTGTGCCTAATGCCGCTTGGTTGTTTTCATGCTATTCCATTTCTTACTCACCAGCATTTTAAAGTGCACAGCATCCAAACAGTGCAATTGCAGGTCACAGAGGCCCCAGATGAGAACTCTCCAAATGGAAATGCAGCCTCCAAGAAATGCTACTTGAGAGAAAGAATAATTCTACTTGCAAAACAGGTTAAAGTAAAAATTAGGAAAAAAGGCCAAAAGAATGTACATCTATTTCCTTACACAACTCCGTCAGGCACATTATTTATTTCATTTTCTGTTTCAGCAAGTAAGAAAATTGGCTAAATATGAGATTTGCTCTTATTCTTAACCTTAATGATTATGCTTACATTCACACTGGACATACTGCTCTCTTCTGTGAGGAATCTGGCATGATTATCATTTACAAATGTTTTGCTTAAGGAATGAGGCAGGAGTGATGTACTGTCTACTGAAGAGCTTTTGTTTTGTTTTATTTGTTTTCCGCAGTGGCTTCCTCCACACCCACCCACCTATAAATTACAGTTGAAATGTTGCTGTTACATTTGCATCGACAGAGAGGGGCATATAGGATATGCATAACCTATGGGCACAGACAATAGGGTGGTGAGGGCCTGGGGCGGGCGGGGGTGGGGAGGGGAGAAGGGAGGAGAAGGGTTAATGGGGGAAGAAGGGGACATCTGTAATACTTTCAGCAATAAAAATATTTTTTTTTTAAAAAGTTGGTTTGAGGCCTGAATGTAAAGATTATATACTATTCATTTATTTCTTAATCTATACATTCACTGCCTTTTCCAAAATTTTTTTCTGTTATTTATCTTTGCAATATATCTACCTATTGCCTTCTGCTCCTTTCAAGTCACATTTAAAAATGTCTATATATACATATCTGTGAGTTGAAGTAACTTAGTAATAGGCAAACTCTCAAATTGTATCCATTAATCCAGTACAAGTGTGTTTCTCATGAAGTCCAAGTTCCTGATCCAGGCTCCTTCCAGTTTGTGGCTTCGTGATCTTCCTCATTTGGCCTCTTGAGTCTCTACAGGAAGAGGGGCAGAGCATGAAGGGTCACACTTGTGCGGTTTTACCAGCCCTGGAAGAGGCACAAATCACTTCTGCTCTCATCCATGGGCCGCAGCCCAGTCACACAGCACACACAGCTGTAAGGAGGGCAGGCCGGCTGTTTGCCGGTGAAGGAGGGAGCAGGCCTCCTTAACAGCCATTCATCAGCTGGCACCAGGCATCTCTCATCTGACGAGGGCTAGGAAGATGGCATTTATTTTGGCTGGACTTTGAAGTCGCTAGCTGAATAATAGAGAAACCCCAAGTATTCAGTTTTGATTTTGAAAAGCTTTGTTTTATCATTTTTTTTTATTATAAAACCAGTATTTCTCACTTCTTAACCAGCGCCCTGACCAACAATACATTTCAAAACCTTTCCAAATGGGACATTTTACTTGCTATATGTGCCTATTGAATTCTTTAAAGATGATTTTGTAATGAGCCCCAAAGATTTAGTATTTTTATTTAAGAGAAAAATGTTTTCAAAGTCATGACCTTTTGAGTATCCAAAACTTCCTCTAGCTTCAGAGAAATAAAAGGAAAACCATGTTATAAATATTTTCATTAAGCCAAAAGTATGCAGGATAACATGCTTTTCTCTCATCATGCTATAATTGATAGTACTAAGAGTAATTACATGGGAACATTGGCGTATGAGTTTTTAAGGAAATTATTATTTTTTTTACTCAAGGTCCAGATTGATTTTAATAACTGCTGATGTAATGGCTTTCAACAGGAGTTAATGGTTCAAGTATGTAATCTGCTTTTAAAATATAATGATGCTTACAGAATTTCTGTTTGACATTTTCCTTCTCTTTCTTTTGCATTTCCTCTCTTCCTAATTTCTACCAATTACCTCTAAATTCCTTTCAAATGTCTGTTTCCAGACCTCTTGACTAAAAGACAATGAATCTTTGTCCAACAAGTATCCTCATATTCTAGGCTCAGACATTTAGGTTAAAAAATAAAACTCCAGAGATTAGAAGGGCAGAGTAAATGTGAATCCTTGTAGTATACTGACTAAACTGGATTTTGTTTGTTCTCTTTTTTTTCTTAGTCTGTTCATATATTGGGCATATAATGGCCAAAACATTTTATTTCTAGATCACTTGGCTTTTACACCCATTATCACTATGTTTTGTCCACTTGGTTGGATAGTGTTAGAAATGTTAGTTGGCCTCCTCCCTACTCCTATGAACCACTCTGTGGCTTATGTGGAGGCGATATAGGTATTACCAATATGCTGTTAGTTGACCAGGACTATCAGTGAGAAACCTACCCTGAGATCTGACATTTTACTTTCACCAATTAATCTTTTTATGTGGTCCATGCTGAAAAAAACTTAAATTCCCTTGGGAAGGCTAACCCTTCAAAGAGAAGAATAAAGAAGCAGCTCACATCCACTTAATTCTTCACTGTAGCCTTGAATATAAACTGTGTTGGTTCTCTGTAGTATTTGTTTGGTGTTACCTGCTTCCTCCTACTAGATAAGCTTTCCCCAAGACAAGACTAAAATTTTATATTTTTCTTTAAAAATTTTTATTTATTGATTGCTTTTTAGAAAGAGAGAGAGGAAGGGAGAGAGATACATTGATTCATTGTTCCACCCATTCATGCATTCACTGGTTGATTCTTTTATATGTGCCCTGACCGAGGATCGAACTTGCAACGTTGGAGTATCAGGACAACACTCTGGCCAAGGGAGCTACCCAGCCAAGGGTAAAGTTTGATCTTTTAATCATGAATTCTGAATACAGGTACAATGCCAATGATAATTTATATAATGGTATTTCTCTAAATGGTCACATCGTACTTAGGAATTCAATTTTTATATCATATTTGACCTGTGAGAAGAATCTAAGTATTATTACAAGATACTTTATTCTTTAATATCCAAAATTAAAAAACTAAAAGGAGAATCCCTTCACAGGTAACTGCCTCAAAATTAAGAAGTTAATAGTGGTTATAGATGGGGGATTTTAGGCAATATGAATGTTAAAGACTATAAATAAATAGTGTTGAAACAAAGCAGTAATTAATGAAAAAAAATTGTGAAAACATTTTGTGACTATAACTTATTCTAGAAAATGTGACATTCTCTGTTGTAAGCAAAATGTTAAATATTCCCAGTACAATGCTCATTTATCAACTGTAATCAGCAATCTATAAAAGTATGAGAAATGATCAGAACATGTTAATTACCTAACAAAATACAAATTTCACTAAAATAAAATATCACATATTAAATTAAGTTTAATTTAGACCGGTTTACATGTAATTATTTTAAGTTTAAGGAACTCACCAAATACAGATTTTACAACTCATTTATTCTCTCATCCAATGGCAACACAAAGACTTTATTTGCAGGACGTCTATGTTTTAAGTTTTCTTTTCTTTTTTTTTTTAAAAAATATATTTTATTGATTTTTTACAGAGAGGAAGGGAGAGAGATAGTTAGAAACATCAATGAGAGAGAAACATCGATCAGCTGCCTCCTGCACACCTCCTACTGGGGATGTGCCCGCAACCCAGGTACATGCCCTTGACCGGAATCGTACCCAGGACCCTTCAGTCCGCAAGCCGACGCTCTATCCACTGAGCCAAACCGGTTTTGGCTGTTTTAAGTTTTCTTACATTCATTTACCCACCATGTGCCAGGCCCTGTGCCAGCGGCAGCTTTTACAGAGCAGCTCATTCAAAGGAGGGAAGTAACTGGCTCACCAATGTCAGGTCTCTGCCCAGACATCCCCTCCTCGTGCCTGCCCTGACTGCCCCATCTGAATTAGGTTCCATAGTAATTGCTGTCCGTGCCTGTATGCTTCCTGGTCACCACTTGTCTACTTATATATTAGGTTTCTCTTCTCTGCATGTAAGCTTTATGAAGGCAGTTTACATGTCTTGTTCATTGTAGTATCTTCAGTGCCTAAAACATATTTGATGCCCAACAAAGTGAATGAAAGAGACATGTATCACTTAAGGTAGCATGAATTCTATAACAGATAGATCCTGTAATTTTGGTGGCTTAAAGTAAATAGAAGCTTTTCCGCAATGACATAAAATACAGTTAGAGTGAAACAATCAGCCAGTTTTAAGAACTCATATTGTGTGGATCCATCTAGATACAAGAGTACATATTAGTACGTGCTATAAAGATAGATGTCAACATGTCGTGGAGTGCTGTAGACTTACCCGCCCCCTTGCCCCCAATTCCTATGTTGATACCTAATCCCCAATGTGATGATGGTATTTGGAAGTGGGCGGTGCTTAGGTCATAAATTTCTGGTGTTTATAATCAGCCAGCCTCTGTTCTTTTTGCAATAGCAGCCCAAACAAGAATATAACATCTTAACACATGTCACGAAGGTACACATTAAGAGCTGAGGAAGCACATGGATAGATCAACTAACTCACTTGGGGAAAAACAGGGGACATTCGATTTGGGTCTTAAATAATAAATTGGAGTTTTCCAGGCAATAGGCATTCAATACAGAGCACAACACTGAAAATAATCTAAAGGGCTAAAAGTGTGAAAACAAGTATAAGATAAAGGGCTTGCAAGACCGAGCAGCTCAACTCTAAAAGAGAGACCATCGAATCCCTGCTCATGGGTAGATCACTCCCAACTTGCTTTATTGAGCCAAATGAAATCTAGTTCACAGTTTTCCCTTTAAATAAATAAAAAAAATCTTCCTTACAACACCGCAGTCTCTTCTTTGTTCCTATGTGGGGCACACACCTGCATATTGGGATATGGTGGGAAAGGTCATTGGTAAGTCATAGAAATCTTGCTGGGCAGGTGTTGGGGCTCATGGTGTGAATGGGGAGCACACAGGCTACCTGGGGGAGGAGCAGGGGAGAGAAGGGACAGGATGGTCGTGACATGAATAAGGCAGTAGCAGTAGTTATGAAAGAAAGACACAGGGTATTTCTGGGAGCCCTGTTTTTGGGGGTAAATGATGAACTCACACCCGGCCAGCAGACAGCAGTTCTATGGAGGTGGAGCCATGTCTCTGGGAGAGGGGGACATCTGTCCCTTGTCCACTTGTGCTGCATTGGCTCTGAGTGAGTAAGATGAAGTGTTAGTACTCTGAATGATAACTGGTATTTTGCAGAATCTATAGCTTTGTCACATAATCTGCAGGTTAAATATTATGCAGTTTTTCTTATTGAGTAAACCTCAATCTGTACCAGTATCCCGAGGATGCATTTAGGTGAGGAACATTAGGCATCCTATGGTAGCATATTTTGCTTTGATTGAGTTAAACACTAACATGGTGATCTCAGTCCCTATATTAGAAGAGAGTAATTATAGTGTTCACATACTGCAAATACAACCCCTGTTTGAACTAGAATTAAACAGTCAGCCACACATGGGCATGCTCTTCAAGTCTTTCATTGTGGCCCCAGCCGGTTTGGCTCAGTGGATAGGGCATCAGCCCGCAGACTAAAGGGTCCTGGGTTCAATTCTGGTCAAGGGCACATAACACCTCAGTTGCAGGCTCAATCCTCAGCCTTGGTCAGGGCGTGTGTGGGAGGCAACAAATCAATGTGTTTCCCTCACGTCAATATTTCTCTCTGTGTCTCTCCCCCTCCCTTCTACTCTCTCTAAAATCAATAGAAATATCCTCCTGTGAGGATTAGCAACAACAACAACACTAGTCATTCATGGTGTGCCATTTCCTTTTAGTACTGGATGCTGTAGACATTCTTGCTTCCAATTAATGTGTTATTTTAGCTTTGCCTATGTCATTAGTCTGAAAACTTGAAACAACTTATCTGACCATGATTTTGGTTTGACTTCAAGATTGTTATTTTATATTTGCCTATCAATTTGCTACTTTTGGTCATGTTAGGTTAACATTCCTCCTGAACTTCTCTACCCCTAAGAGGTCTTATTTTGATTTCTTTCTTACATTTCTTATCTGGTGAGCAGACCCTGGGAAAGTTCTTCCTCTTTGCAGTATAATTTGACATTGCTACTGTGTGAAACATTAGCTATTTTCAATTGCCTTAGGAATTTAGGTTTCCTAATCATTCTATATAATAAAGAGCTAATATGCAAATAGTCATCATGCCCTCACACCCTTGCACCCTCGCGCTGGGGCGGGGGACCTAAGGCTGCACCCTCCACCCCTGCAGGGCTTGATGGGGGTGGGGCTGGCCTGGTCTGGGCCTCACACAATTTCGAGGCACGTGCAGGTGGTCAGGGACTTGACTCTGGGTCCTACGGTGCAACCCAGACTCTGACAAGAGGGAGGTTTCATATACATTTTACTAATTTTCTGTCATCTCTGACACTTCTATTATTGAGAAAGGGCAAATAGCAATATTAAAATATTTCCTCTAATTAATTCCCTTCTAATGTGCACACATTTTGTGCACCAGGCCACTAGTAGAAATAATAAAATATGAGTTAATTAAGTGACATTAAAAAGATGATGTCAGTCCTTGTAACTTTGAATTCTGTTTAACATAGGTTTGATGAATATGGAAGACCACCATGATTTTTCAGGATACAGCACAGTGGCAATAAAGTATACCTCTTTTGAAGTTCTTAGATATAACTCCAAAATAAATCAACATTTTGTTTCTACATTCTCTTCCAACTACATTGTGGCTCTGAGTAGATTCTCCTTTTATGAAGTAAAATTATGTTCTGTTTGTTCATTCTGGGAGATTTCTGGTTGCAATCAAGGGAGTTACTCAAGTTATGTGTTGAAGGTACTGGTTTGAGATGAATGGGCATGAACTATGATCATGATGGATTTATCATGATCTTCTTACTGCAGTCTCATGAAGAAGCTTTTGTGAGTTCCTGCTGGTCAAAAGCTGGAGGCAGGAGAAATCATAAACCCTTCCTTCCGTTGTATGTTAGCAGTCTCCTTGGTAACACATTTTCTCTCCTGCCTTTGGAAGTTGTTATTGAGTAGAAAAAATTTGTGTTGGTTTAGCAATGCAGACTGAAACCACGGCCAAAAGACAATTTCTTTCTTAGTCAGGAAAAAGCTCTCCCATGAATGTAAGTTAGTCGGTAATTGAGCATTTCACTCATATCTGATTCATTGCATGGTGTCTTTGACTCATGCTAAAGTCCTATTAGCTGGGCTTGAAAATACCTTGGAAGCCCAAGTGACTGCCAGGAAAAGGATAATTCAAGAGTCATTATAAGAACCAATTTTAGGAAACATAAATCAAGAAATAAGTGTGGGCCATTTTTGCTTTGTTTATTGTTAAATGGAAGATACCGTAATCTTGTTAGATATCCCTTAGAAAATGGAACAGTGCAGCACCACATTATTTTACATGTTTTTAAAGAACAGAAGTTTTCTGAGACTCTATAAACATTATATCAAAATTATAGATTTAAAAAAATGTACTGTCAACCCAAGTTTTTTCTTAAAGTCTTGAAGGTAAAAGGAGGAAATGTATTCAATTAGATGATCACTTACATAATCATTGATGGCTATACTAGTAAGTACACATGAGGTGACACCAGTACTTCCATGGTCTCTGGATCTACCTGGTAGTGCAGCATCTTTAGTATAACCTAAAATCTATCACAGAATTACTGCTGAGAATCTCTGTAGATGCCTCACATGAGACAATGAATGTGTTGTATATTGCATTGTGCTTTGACACTTCCCATATGTCTGTTTCTCTCCACATCCCCATGAGGGCATCTCATAACTATCACATCTGGTAGTACCAGCCCTGAGAATGCTGATTTCTGTATTATGAATTATGAGAAGAAAGATTCACTTGATGTGAACACCGAGAAGAAGTTTATTTGTTGCGAAAGGACCTACATTTCATAAGTAACTAGAGGCCTGGTGCATTAAATTTTTGCATGGGGTGGGAGGAGGTATCCCTCAACCCGACCTGCACCCTCTCCAATCTTGGACTCCTCGGGGGATGTCTGACTGCCGGCAGTCGGACATCCCTCTCACAATCTGGGACTGCTGGCTCCTAACTGCTCTCCTGCCTGCCCCTCCCCTGCAGGCCTGATCGCCCCCAACTGCCCACCCCTGCCAGCCTGATCGTCCCCTAACTGCTTTCCCCTGCGCCAGCCTGATCATGCCCCTAACTGCTTGCTCCCCCGCCGGCCTGATTGCCCCTAACTGCTTGCTCCCCTGCCGGCCTGATAGCCCTTAACCACCTCTGCCTCATCCCCCGCCACCTTGGCTTTGTTAGGAAGGAAGTCGGACATCCAGAAGATGTCTGGTCGACCTGGTCTAACTAGCATATTACCCTTTTATTAGTATAGATGAGAGTCTAGCAGCAATTTGCTCACATACTCTGTGTACCGGGGAGAAACTTAGACTGAACTTTCAGCTTTCTGTCCCATGCTCCACTTGTTTATGCTCTCTAGGTCAACACTTGCAGGAAACCCTGGTTTTGTCTTTCTACCAATGGGCTGAGACCTTCCCTGTTTAAAAAGAACAGTACAATTGTATACCTCATTTACATAAAATGGACCTAACTGAGAACCCAAGTGGAAACTTTTGCTATAAAAAGGTGGCCCCCCTTTGTCTCGGTGGAACACAATTTAGGTTGCTAGCTGAATCTGTGTCTCCTGGGCTGCAGCTCCTTTTTGCTTAAAATGCTTTTTCTTTGTTCTTTATTACAGTTTAAAATTAATTTTGGTTTATAGTAATAAGTGTTCTAATTCTTGATGCTCTGAATAGCCCTGAGTATATTGGGGTCCTCCAAGCACTGCGACATAATACCTTGTCATGACTCCCACATGTCACAGAATCCCTATGTAAGCAGCTACTTCAGATTCTTTCTATAAGCTCTCTTGCATAGACTCAGGCATAATTCCATGAGGACAAGAAATCTGGGAAATAATATTAACCAAAACATAAGCTAAAATTCTTGTATGATAGAATTTTGACTAACTAAATGTGTTTTGAAATGAAAATATTGAAAGGAAATATACTGAAATGTTAGTAGTGATAAAATTACCTTTGGTATTGGGATTGCAGATAATTTTTTTTGTTTCTTAATACTTTTTTATTTTGATAATATATATGTTTTTTCTAATCAGAAAAAGAGTATATACTCCACGGAAAAATTATGAGTGTGCTCCTTAAAAATAAATTTGCTGCATTTAATTCCTCCCCAAAAGCACAGTCCCCAGTAATGAATCACATTATCAAAACTGCTGCCTGTGATTGCTATGCCTTTGATGCCCTGTAATCTGACATTGAGCAAGTATATGGTGAGTGAAGAAAATTAGGCTGTTTAGAAGCCCTTTCCTCTGGTTTCATTGTGATCAGAGCTTGGTTTACCAATTAAGGAAATAAGTACTAACGATAAAAAAGAAAAAAGGGTATATAATAGGTCCTACTTGCAAATATAAGCCCATGTATTTATCAAGTTGTTACTCACTATGATTATTTCAAAAGAAAAATTTAGACCGGTTTTTTAAATTTCCGCGCTTTTCTATCAATAAATTTATTTTGTTTTTACCTAATTCCAAAAGGCTGTTTTCTTCAACGGATGAGTTTGTTATGCTTTTTGCACATGAAGAACAGGTATTATCTCAATGGTGCCCAGGCATAGAACCTGGAGGTCAGGAGATAAGGCTGTTTTCTTGGAGGTGACCTATTTTTCATGTGGTACTCTAAAGATGTATTACATTTTGTTTTCTCAAAGAGAGTATAAATTAGTTTCTTTTAAAATCAAGCTGCCTGAATAAGCCTATTTGGTGCCCTGATCTCAGATGGATCTGGTTATATTGGTGACTTTTCATGAAAGTAAATAAAAGTGCATATATAGTACATATGTACACACACACACACACACACACACACACACACACGCGCGCGTGACTGAGTGGCTTGTAAACAACAGAAATTTATTTCTCACAGTTCTGGAGACTGGCCCGATGTTCTCAACCTCATTTGAAGTGGAGCTTTTGGGCATGGCATTTGAAAGTAAGAAGTCTGTAAAAAACATTATTTCTTAAATATCAGAACAGAATCATGGAAACACTTATTTTAATGACCTTAGTTATTGGCTTGAAATAATATTTTCTTGGATGTCATCAACATTACAAGGTGAAACATCGGGAGAATCAGCCCTTCGTATCTGACCTTTTAGTAATGAATGAGCAGAGTGGATCTTCAACAATAAAATATCCATCGTGGAGTCCTAAGCAGCTCTGTGTTAGTAACACTGACATGCAATTGCCTTAAAAGTGTATTTGTGGTCTAAATGGGTGTAGGGAGCTCAGTCGGCACAATGAAATTGGTTTGGCCTGACGAGAAGCTGAGGGAGACATACTGTTCCAGTTGGCTTGTTTAGGTACAACTCATTTATGAGACAGCAGACAAATTTGCCTGCTCTGCCTTCTTCTCAACGTGATACACACTATGACGCCTTCCACTGGACTTCTTGATGAATCCAATAAATTGGTAGACAGCAGCTCCTTTTAGAGAGTCAGAGTGACTATGCACGAGGGAAATTGGTGCGATTCTGCTGTCAAACTGAACTCATGAAAGTTCTCCAGAAGCTGAGAACAATTGAGTAGAAACAGACCAATCATCACTGTTAGATTTTCAGGGCATAGCAGACAAGGATTTCATTTTTCCCTTTCGCTTCCCTTAGCTTTAACTGGTGCCCCCCCTCCCCTTTTTTCTTTTTAAGAGATGAACCAGAAGGTATACAGAACCTCCTCTAGTCTTCTCCTTTTACTAGTAGCATACCCCTTGTGCAGCCAAGAACCTGTAAACATTCTACATTCCTCTAAGTCAAGCATGTCAAACTCACGGCCCACAACGAATATTTTCACAGCCCAGCCAATATAACTTTATGTAAGAAATGTTTTGATAAAAATTTTGTAACTTAATTTTTATAATATCCCATTATACATAATTATTAATAACAAACTACAATGTTCGCTAATGACTGATTCATTCGTGTTGCGTTCATTTCCCTTACGCGCCTTACATGCAGGTGCACCGTTTCTCTCCACTAATACTAGCAGTGAATATTTTAGTAGCCAATGGCCATGTCATTAGTCTTGGACTGACTTGTTTGGTGTGCATAACAGGAAATATTTTGCTTTAGGGGAACAAGAAAAATAGGTTTATTTGTGCTATGCTTATTAATTTGTGCAGTTATTCAGTGTCTGGTAAGTTAATGTTTAAGAAAAAATATTAATTTTTATTAAAATGTTCTATTATGTTATGTTAACAATTATTCATTTATTTCAGCCCTTTGTATTCAGCATGCCTCTATCATAATAAACCTACGTTTCTATGAAAATTGAAGCTTTTGTTTTTTTTTGCAGCCCACATCAACTTTAACCTTGTTTATTTGGTCCGTGTTAGCCTTTGAGTTTGACATGCTTGCTCTAAGTAAACATGTGCCTGTAAACTTTGAAAGTCAGCAAAGCAAAACAAGTTGTAGAGTTAGAAATATTATTGTATTCCAACTCTGCCACTTACTAGTGGCCTGAATTTGAAATTGTACTTAACTCTCTATACCTCATTTTCCTCGTTTGTAAAAGGAGAACGATAGTTGTCCACTTCTTTGGGTTGTGATGAAGTGCATTCCATGGTGTGATGTTTGAAAACACTTAGTGCCATGTTGAGCACATATAAAATATAAAATAATTGGTAATTGTTATCATGGACTTTTGGCTCGATCCATTTCATTATGCTAGTAGGTCTGTGTTTTTCTTTCTTTTGCCCCTTCTTTTTGACTTGGTAGAACCAATGTTTTCAATTTTTCTCCAATTATAATGACCTGATGCTGTAGATGAAATAGGCATGGAAGTCATTTCTTGTCTATGTCACAGCAGAGGAACATTGCTATCATTATTCAAATCTGTTTATTCAGTGCCGCCGCTGAAGCCAGTTACGTCACACACGGTCTCTGCGTGTCTCCAAGGGTTAGGTAGCATACGTTCTGTTTCCACCCGCCAGCTGTGTGTCCAGACATACAGCACTTCGGTAGTGCTGTGAAAGAAAGGAACATTCTGGTCTTCGAAGAAGGAATCTAGTTCAGAAGAGAAAACCGAGACACTTAAAATGGCTCAAAAACAATGGCCAAAGCCAACAAATGCCAAGCACTGTGTTACAAGAGAAACATCAGAGGAGACAAGGAGCTCTGAGCTTGAGAGGCTCCTGGAAAAGGTGGTTTAAGTTTGGAGCAGGGGATAAAAATGGACTTTTGGAAAATTTGCCTACATGTCCTAAATAAGTCAAAGTTGTAACTAAGAAATGTCTTTAATGTAGCCTTGTATTATGAGAATAAAATGATTCTTAGACGGAAGATCATAAACGTTGATTGAACACCTTTGAGCCGAGAGCATAATGTTAAGCCCTTTCATTCATCTCAGGTTTGGTGAGAAAAGTAAATCTCATAATAAACATGGTTAAATGGAAAGGAAGGAAGAAAGAAAGAAAGAAAGAAAGAAAGAAAGAAAGAAAGAAAGAAAGAAAGAAAGAAAGAAAGATGCTAACAAATTTGCTTTCTGAAATAAACGTTTATAAACCTCAGCATCATTTTATAGAAATATTTCTATCATGGCACTCAATATTATGAGAAATGTCTTTAACTTTCTTTAATAAACAAACATGGGAGCCCAAATTTATGATGATAAACTAGCAAATAAGTATAAATTTAATTTAAATGCTATAGTAATTGGTATGTAAACACTCTTCAGTATTATTTCTTAACTCTCTAAACAACTATAATGGTTAATCTAAAACTTTTATCTTCTCAAAGCACTAGTACAATAACATTTTTACCATAACATGCCTTAGTAAGTTTTTCTCATTCACTGTTAGTTAAAACTGATGATCTTGGTTCAAATAGAATTTTGGTCAGGAATGAATTTAAAATGTTTGAGGCTTATTTAAAATTTTTTTTATAACAAATACAGGGTTGAGTAAAAGTAGGTTTTCAGTGTTTGTATGCAAAGTAATACAATAATTAATAAATAATAGTATAAGAATAAACTGTGTTTTGCATACTTACAATTGTAAGCCTACCTTTGCCTCACCCTGCATATCTCTATATATAAAAGCCTAAGTGACGGTTACAACCAGTCGACCAAATGACCAGTTGATCGCATGACCAGTCGACCAGTCGCTATGACATGCACTGACCACCTTGGGTAAGATGCTCAATGTGGGAACTGCCCCCTGGTGGTCAGTGCGCTCCCAAAGCCAACCTCCCATGCAGACCAACCTCCCGCGGTTCCTACCCCGAGCCAGCCAGGCCGAGGGACCCCACCTGTGCACAAATTTGTGCACCAGGCCTCTAGTATATTTATATAAATAAGGCTGCATGCCTTCATATCTATAATCTGTCTACCTATTCTCTATCTACACTCTATCCTTTTGAGTTTCCCTCACCACTTCCTCATATCTCCATTTTATTTATTTATTTATTTATGTATGTATTTAGGTTTATTTATCCTTCTCATTCTTTGATACAGGTTTACTTGAGGGTTTTCTGCTCTTATTTTTAATACTATGAAGTGACAATGCAAATATCACCTTGTGTTATCTAGAACCTTTTCTGGATTTTTGTCCCATAAAAAACTTTTGGCATTTTTAGTAAAGAAACAGAATTATTATCTCAGACTTTCCCAAGATAAGAAACTCCTCTCAACCTAAAGCATTTTCACGCAGGATAAGGGACTACGTGATTTGGTAAGCAGCGGGAGAGGCAGGCAATCTGGAAAGAACTGTCTCTAATTCTTAAATGGTTTTATTCAGCTTGTTTCTGAGACATGCTGGGTTTAAAAATTGGTTCGTGGATTCAGAGTATAATCTAGGACTCTTTCTAGGACAAAGATAATCAGATGTCAGACCTCCTAGACAGTCCTGGATCATTAGGTAAGATCCAAATTCCCAAAAGGTTGACTTCAATTGGAAAGTTATACACATTTTATTTTTAAGTTAATTTTATGGAGATTCTGATATACAGAATTATTATTGTTAAAGCATGAATACTTGAATAATTCCCTAATGTCTCTAAGCTTCAATTCTTTCATCTCCAAAATTCTACATTATGAGGTTGTTTGATAATTAAATTAGATAATGTATATGGATGACTCAATTAGTTGCCTGACACATCAGTAAATATTGCTAATAGTGATGAGATGATGATGATGACAATGATGATAAAACCAAATTCAAAGCTCTTGTACCCATGTTACGTATAATAAACATTCCATGCCCTGGTTTCATATTATTAGCCTTCCTAGATAGCTCCAACTGAATGCTCCATAAGTATCTAAGATTCAAATTTATCTCATACAACATGTAAACTTCTATCCCTCCTTCCAGACATTTTCGCCAGTATTATCTACCCACCCATGGTCTCCCCCATCCCCAATCCGCAGCACTGACTGCGTCCTAATCTTGGTGCTTGGCATCCTCACCATGCCATGAATCTGCTCACCACTCAGAAACATTGTGCCCTCCTAGGCCTCTCCCTTGCCTTTCCTCCTCCTTCTCCCTCACACTCCCTCCCCCATGATCATTTGCTCACTCAGCTCTGCCTAATCTACCTGCCAATGATAACAGTGGCTACTTTCTGGGTACTGGCTCCTTGGTAGGCACTATGGTAGTCATTTAGCTCCCTGTTACATTTAATCTTCTCCCTAGCTCTTCTGTTTACAGATGGAGAAGGAGTGGTTCACAAAGCCTCCAAAGACAGCTCATTGCACTCAGTCACCTTGTCCTTGTAAAAATTCTCTTTATACTCTCCTTTCTTCTCCTACTTCCACTGACCTATTTCAGAGCTTTCTTCTCCCATGTGGCATTCTACAGTACATTCATTGTGGGTATCCTGCAGCCTTGCCTCCCTAGAATCCATGCTCCATGCACATGAGGAGGTTACTCCGCTGCTCAAGATTCATTGGGAGCTCCTCAGTAGCTATAGAATCAAACCTGAAGTCCTTTGTATGGCATCAAGGCCCCTTATAAATTGGTTACTTCCTATCTGACCTACTTTATTTCTTATTACTTTCTATCCATCATCTTTATCCAAAATCTATTGTGCAGTGGATTTTTAACTACTTATTTCCTAAATAAGCCACATATTTTTAAGCCTCCAGAGTTACTATTTTCTGAAATGTCAAACTTCTACCATGCTCTGCTTAATACTAAGTTATCTCCTCTGGTAGGAGTTCTCAACCATGGCTTTATGCTAGAATATTCTAATATTCTTTTTAAGGCATTTAAGAAATGGCTATGCCAAAAGACTGTGACTGAGTTGTCGGGCATTGTCTGATTTTGACATTTGTTTTGAACTCTCCAGGTGATGCTAGTGTGCTCAGAAGCTTCTTTCTCTTACTTTCTTTTTTTTTAATTAAAAAATTTGAATGTTGACATTATTGTAGGTGGCCTCCCTTCTTTCCCCCTTTGCCCATCTCTATCTACCCCTGTATCCTCCTCCCTTGGCCTTCCCTTTATATAATGTGAGCACCTGTAGCATAACACTGATCACCTTTTGTTGTAATTTATTTTCAAGTCTCATTTCCCATCGAGAGCATGAACTTGAAGGATGGGACCATATTATTTATCTTTCTATTCGCTGCATGTACATAACAAATGTTTGCTGAGTAGATGATTCTGTTGTATTTTTTGGTATATTTGTTGTGTCAAGTGCAGATAATGCCTATAAAACATATTTTTGTATCAAATGAATTTCTAGATTTCATTCATTTGGCACCTGTTAATTTAGAAACAATTTAACTTACCATGTGAGATTCTAGAAATGATTCTTAGTTTGAACAATGTTTGTTGTCAAAGTAATAGAAAAATAAATCTTAAGAAAAGGAAAATGATTAATTAAATGTGTGATTTGGGTCAAAATGATGTTTAAAAATTATGTATACTTCTGTGGAGAAGTGCACACCAAGACTCATCAGTGTCCTCTAATATCTCCTCAATGTTCCCTAGAGCTTACCACTGTCATATTTATCCCTTGTTGAAGCCTATGCTTTGATGGTATTATACGGCCTACCCCAGAAACATATATTATTCATTCATTTATTCTCTTTTGCTTTCATTCAACACTTATGATTACATATTAAGAGTTATGCTTTATTTTAGAGATTCTGAAATGAAGAGCTCATAGTCTACTCCTAATGTTTTCAGTTCTAAACTGCAAACAATTTTTCGTCATTCCTGTATTGAGTGCAGTACCATTTTAGACTTTGTCATCTAAGACTTACATTTTAATCCAATTAATGACACACTAATATGCCATCTTCAGTGAGGATTGTGAACTCTTGATGTTTTAATATGCAAAATACACATTTCAAAGAGCAAAAATTTTGTTTTTATTTTCTGAGCTTACCAAGTTT
>NW_006295491.1:0-4907 GCF_000327345.1 Myotis davidii | reverse complement strand
CCTCAGATAAGAAATGCAATCCTAGGAGAGCCTTGTTAAGTTTGAACCAAAAAAAATCTTAGCAATTAGAAAAAATATCATATATACTATTACACAAAAGTCCTGTAGTTAGAAGTAATAATTTATCAATAATGAAATTTTGCAAGGGAACAGGAAAACAAAGCCACACAAATTATAAAGTAACTCTTTTGCTTTTCAGATATACCACAATACTTGGGCATTAAGATGAGAATATTTAAGAAGGAGAATGATCAAAGAACAATGCTCTCATAGGCTTATATGTCAGTGATACTGAGTATATATTTAAAAATATTATTAAAATTATGTCACCACAAGAAGTTAATGTTATCTTTCATTTATATAATGTTGAAAAGTAATAAAGGTAAAAAAAATCTTAGGCCAACTGGTTCTTAAAATTTATATTGACTCTAGTCATATTCTTTAACATCTCCTCTTTTACCTCAGTCTTTTAATTATATCTTGTTAAAATCATTTACTTCTGCTTGTTTCATTGCTGACCATAACAAAAGAATACATTCATAATTTAAAAAACCATCTCAAATCCCATCTCATATATGGTTCCCTAGTATTGATAAAGTTATCATTTCCTTCCCAAATCTCCTGTACCACCCAATTCATTCCTTATTCTAGAAACTGTAATCCTATATAATAAAGAGCTAATATGCTAATTAGACCAAACAGCAGAACGACAGTCTGGATGACCTTCCAGGCGAAGCCAGGCTGCAAGGGCCAAGCCCCTTGCACAGATTTCGTGCATTGGGCCTCTAGTTTGTGATGGGTTACTCATCTTTACACCTACGTGTCTCTCTGACACATTGCACATATGAGTTGTGGTTTGAGGCCAGTTAAATGGAACATTTTCAAACCAGACTAACTCCAGACTGTTATATTCTCTCTCTCTTGCTGACACAGAGGTCAGAAAGTTATATCCAGGTTATCTTTAGTCTCACATATTCCAAATCTTATCATTATTGCATCCTGGATATAGCAGTGTATATCCAGATGGGTCACATTTTTTAGGTATTTTATTTGGTCAAGCATTCTTATGGGCAACTTAGAATCCTAAACATGTCTGATCTCCCAGGTTTCTTACACTCAAGAAGCCCACAGATGCAGGATTTCTCGCTCGCTCTCTGTCTCTCTCTTGATTTGTGCTCTGACACCTTTGTGGCTTGGGTTTGGTCTTACTCTAATGTCAGTTTCTCCTTTCTTTTCTATTTCTCTTCTCATAGTTTATGGTAGATTTTTGCAAAATAACTACCACAATTACCTATTCTGTATCTATACCCTTTGCTAGTGCCTTCCTGCACTCACTCTGGACTTGCCCGTATGACTGACTTACTGATGGAATGTTAGCAAACTTGAAGGAAATGTATGTTTAAAGCATTTGCACACTGGGTCTTTAGTGAATTTCAAATTATTATTATTTTTTTGAGTAACTACGTTGGGGGTGATTTTTTTTTCCTGCAAAAGCTAACATAGAAAAAGGGATATGAAGACTTGGGATGTTTCCATAACAACAAAACAAAACAAAAGTAAACATGTAACAGTAGCTTTGGAACCATGCAGTGGGCAGAAGCTATAAGACATTTTGTGAAGTCTGGAAATTGGCAAGTTAACTGCTAGTGGAGGATGGAAAGATTGTGACATGTGTTATGTAATATTATGAGACAATTTGTAGAACTATTGCCTCCAGTAATAAGGAAGATTAAAAAAATGGGGACTTTGGTAAGATAATTTTCAGGAAAACTGTTTAAAATACCATTTTCTTCTTTTAGTTGTTTATGACACTTTATAGGAAAAGAGAGAGGCACTAAAGAAAGTACTGCTCAGTTTGCAAGAAGAACTTATATAGAATACAGAGGAGCCAAAACATGCTGGATTAACTATTGCTCACTTGCAGTCTCTCCAACCAGTAAGAGTCCCAAAATAAATGAAAACCTGAGGGTGTTTTTAAAATGCAGGCTATAGGGAGGAGCCAAAAGCCCAGAGGGCAGAGATAAGAATCAAGGGAAGAGAGTGCTTGCAAAATGGCTGCTAAAATTCCTGTTTCATCATCTGTGCCTCTTGGTAATATCTTCCCACACAGCCTTGGGGCTTGTCATGTGACTTACTTTAGTGCATAGGACATTTGCAAACTTCACTTAAGTAGAGGTGGAAAAGTGCTTGTTCCTTGGGGCTTGTCTTTTTCCTGATCTTGGATTTCTGCTTCCTCAAGGGAGTCCTCGACCTGATCCAGGTTCTTGTCATGAACAAGAAGGAATTCATGAGGGTGACAGAAAGATTTAGCAAAGTACAGTAAATTTATTCAAGTAATAGGATGCACTGGAGAAGTAAAGAGCAGTTGACCTCAGAGGAGGAGACTTGCTGTTGGGCTCTGGGTGGAAGTGGGCAGGTTGTGGACTCAAACCCAGTGTGGAGTGTGCAGGAGGCAGCTAATCAATGATTCTCATTATTAATGTTTCTACCTCTCTCTCCCCCTCTCTGAAATCAATAAAGATATGTTTTAAAAAGTATCAAAATGCAAGTTAGGCTTTCAATATGCTTCTTTGTTGACTAATAATTTTCCTTCATCTCTATCTTTCACAGTTCAAACTTATTGAACTCATGTATTAATTCATGAAATATTTATTGACACCTAATATATGTCTAGCATTTTATGTGCTAGCATTCTAACAAGGAGAACAGGATTTAAAACAAACAGAAATATAAATACAAAAATAGATATTACCATGCAACAATAAGCATATATCATGAGTACACCAACCAGCACTAGGGAGCATATCTTACCCAGGATGGAGCACAAAGAAACTCTTCAGCAATGCTCAGTGTTGTACTATGAAGCTGTAATTAAGGGGTAGAAAAGGCAAGAGGAGAAATGGTCCTGGCAAAAGAAGCAACATCGAATGGATTCAAAGTGATAGGAAACTACAAGGCACATGGAGGGAGAAGGTATTTTATAGAGGTGGAGGGAGTCAAGTACAACACTTGGCTACAGAGACGAGGCAAAGGCAGGCTATGGCCAACTCAACTCCTGACACCAAGGTGCTTGGGAATGCTCCAACAGGGGATTACTTGGAAGGTAGCAAGTAGAGATGAGCTATGATAAAATGTTTGTGTTGGACCAAACAGATCCAGAGCAGTAAAATATGGCCGTGATAATATTTTGTCTTCCTTCCATACAGATGTGAATGTTAGAATATATAGGAAGAGTGATATGAGCTTTGTTGCCTGTTCTGAATAAGAAACAAGGACTAAACTTTGTATGCATGCACATCACTTCAGCATTGTTTTCTTCCTTGGACGAAGGGAAGGTAGTTTTGTTGATGAATTACCCTTGTCAACTGCTTAATACCATGGTATGCACCCAGTGACTTCTCAATTTATATTAGTTGATACTCATGAAGTTATGATCAGTAAATATATATTTTAAATGCAACACGTTTTTCTGCTTACTCTGGGTGTTTAGACTGCATAGATTTTTAGAAGGTCAGTTGTGAGAGAAGTTCAGTTATTTCTCAATTTTATATTGCATTTAAAGGGAACATAATCCATGACTCTCTTAAAGGTTATTTCCAAAACTCACACTTGAGGGAATTTATTATGCCTTGTGTTTGTTTAAACTTGGTCTTCACTGTCTTTCACTTTGTGTTTATTTTTCTCCTGAAAATTTCAATCTTGAGTGCTGAGTTTAATAAATCAATTGCTTAATAAAACTGGGATATTGGATGACTAGTGGAAGGCCTCCATTGCTGCAGCCAGAGAAAGAGAGCGCTTGCCTTCTCACATGTGACTAAGGACCGCACGCCACACAAAGAGAATTGACTGCAAACCTTATCTCTATAAATGGGAATCCCTAGTCATGTGTAATGTTTTGGAATAGATACCCCTGCTAAACAGATCCTCATATGTCACTTTTCTTTTATTGGGAAATCCAAGTTCACATGTGTGGAATCACATTATCTGATGTGTTATTATGCATATAAGATAACAGAGTATAAAAGTCCATATTTCAGGTAAAATGTCACCAACTTGGGCTCACACTGATACTAACCAACTGTCCATGTGTCAACCTCCAATAATCTGGAACCCAAGAGGGGAAAATATAGAGAAATTTTCATATAACCAGGCAGAAAACATTTGCAGAACCAGAGATGGGACATCTTAGTAGAAGGAGATAAAAACAATAGAGACTACAGTCTATGTGTCAGGAGTCTTGGGATTGAATATTAGAGGTAGGCTGAAGGAAATGAAATTTTTTATGATTTAGTCAGACATCAGGGCAAAGTAAATAGATAATGTTTTTATATCTTGTGACAGCTGTTAGACTCCTATACTGATAATGATTCTAGAATACACAGGTGAAGAAACACATTTATTGTCAATTCTATTGATAGTGTTCAGATCCTCTATATTTTTACTGATTACTTTTTAGGTAGTTCTACCAATTTTTGAGAAGGCCATTAAAATCTACAATCATCAATATAGATTTTCCCATTTTTTCTTTAATTTCTGTCAATTTTAGTTTTATGAACTTTGAATTTCTCTTACTAGCTATATACCCATTTATAATTATGTCTTTCTTATAAATTAGCTCATTCATTATTTTGAATTATTTTTAAAATATCTGATACTAATCTTTGTCTTAATATTTTTCACTTTAACTGATTTTAATGTATACACTCAGACCTCCTTAAGCTTACTGTTTGTATGGTATAACTTTTCCCATCTATTTATTCTAATACTAGAGGCCCAATGCACAAAATTCATGCAAGGGGCTCAGCCCTCGCAGCCCCGGCTGCTTTGTGGCCCCGCTGCTAGGTGGCCCCTCGGCCCCGCCCACTGGCCGTTCCAGAAGGGCTTTCCAGAAGGTCGTTCTGCCATTC
>NW_006295490.1:0-238 GCF_000327345.1 Myotis davidii | reverse complement strand
TGGTTGAGCGCCAACCTATGAATCAGGAGGTCAGGGTTTGACTCCCGGTCAAGGGCACTGGCCCGGGTTGTGGGCTCCATCCCCAGTAGGGGGCGTGCAGGAGGCGGCCGATCTGTGATTCTCTGGCATCATGGATGTTTCTATCTCCCTCTCTCTTCCTCTCTGTATTCAATAGAAGCATATTTAAAAAATAAAAAATAAAGAAAGATATATATCTATATCTATATCTATATCTATC
>NW_006295489.1:0-368 GCF_000327345.1 Myotis davidii | reverse complement strand
AATTCCTGGATGAAGATTTTAATTGATATTACTTACTGAGTTATCTTTAATTTTGCTTAGAGGAAGGTTTGGGGATAAAAAGTAAACTTCAAATTAAAATGGAAATAACCCTAGGCTCTTGCAATGATAAACAGGAACTCTCAAAGGGGAAAAACATAGAATAAAGTTATGGCCACTGTAGCCAAAAGTAGCATTAAAACCATGGTACGACATTCTATGAAACTAAAAAACAATTATATTCAGTTCATCCAGTGTGACTCAGTGGTTGAGCATCAGCCTATGAACCAGGATGTCATGAGTTCAATTCCAAGTCAGGGCTCATGCCTGGGGATGCTGGCTTGATCCCCAGAAGGGGGCATGCAGGAGGC
>NW_006295488.1:0-992 GCF_000327345.1 Myotis davidii | reverse complement strand
TAACTGCCAAGAAAGATGGCGGTTAATTTGCATTTCTAGGTGCAATAATGGGAGGGGAAAGGGGAAGGACTGAAGAACGATGATCGGAAACACAGGCCGCAGGCAAGAGTCAGGTGGCAGGGCAAAGGCGGTCCTGGTGGCCGCCTTTGTCTGCCCCCTTGCCCTGGATCAGAGACCCAGGGTGCCTTTGCCCGTCCCCAGCCGGTGACCATGATCAGAAAGCTGGGCAGCAGGCAAGGTGGCACCCCAGGGACCCAGAAGCCGCCTTGCCTGTGGCCCATGATCCTGATGGCGAAGGCTTGGAGGTGGCTCCCGCTGGGCGAAGGCTTGGAGGTGGCCCTGGCTGAAACTGACATGGACAGGGACAGGGGGCTGGCCTGCAGCCTCCGCAGCTGAGCGCAGGACCAGAGAGGAGATGGCGGGCCTGCCTCCTGCAGAAGCAGCGCGGGTCCCTTCCACCTCCCACGGAATCTGCACGAGTCCCTCCATGCTCCAGCAGAAGTGGCTTGACTCCCTCCCACCTCCCATGGAATAAGCGTGGCTCCCTCCTGCCTCCGGTGGAAGCAGCGCAGCTCCTGGCGGCGCACTGCAGTTCCTGCCAGCTCCTGTAGAAGCAGTGGGCAGCCTACTGTGCAATATTGCACAATGGGCAACTAGTTTATAATAATAAACTCTTGGTAGAGAATTATGGTGCCTGAAATTAATACTGAGTCCCTCCCAAGTCATGTTTTTCTATTCTTTTTTTAAAAAATTCGAGATTTAGTTCCATAAAAGTCATCCTTTTAAACTGTGCAATTTCATGATTTGCAGAATAGTCACAAAGTTGTGCAAACAGTAAGCCACTCAAATTATAACTCAATTCACATTTATGGGGCAATCACCATAGATTCCCCTTTGAGGTGTGCATTTATATTTGTAAAAAAGCAAAACAGCAGCTTTAATTACTTGACATCCAGTCGTCATTCTAATAAACACCTTAACATTTGTCTATG
>NW_006295487.1:0-489 GCF_000327345.1 Myotis davidii | reverse complement strand
ACAGGGGGAGCTCTGCTCAGACACAAGCCAGACTGACGGCTGCCAGCACATCAGTGGTGGTGGGAGCCTCTCCCGCTTCCTCAGCAGTGCTAAGGATGTCCGACTGCAGCTTAGGCCTGCTCCCCGCTGGCAAGTGGAAATCCCCCAAGTGCTCCTGGGCTGCCAGAGGGATGTCTGACTGCCAGCTTAGGCCCAATCCCCCGGGGAGTGGGCCTAAACCAGCAGGTGGTCATGCCCCGAGGGATCCCAGACTGCGAGAGGGCACAGGCTGGGCTGAGGGACCCCTTCCTCCCCAAGTGCACAAATTTTCATGCACCAGGCCTCTAGTCCTATATAATAAAAGGCTAATATGCAAATAGACCGAACAGCAAACAACTGAATCAACCGAACAACCAAACAACCAGTTGCTATGACATGTGTTGACCACCAGGAGGTATGCACCGAACATGACGGGTATTGGCTGTGGTAGGATGGTGGAGCAGGTGAGTG
>NW_006295486.1:0-863 GCF_000327345.1 Myotis davidii | reverse complement strand
TCCAGTACTATGTCAAACAGGAATGGTGAGAGTCGGCATCCCTTCTTAGGGGAAATGGTTTTAGTTTTGCCCATTGAAGATGATGTTGGCTGTGGGTTTGTCATATACGGCTTTTGTTATGTTGACATATGATACTCCTATTCCCACCTTGGTGAGAATTTTTACCAAGAAAGGGTGTTGGATTTTGTCAAATGTTTTTTTCTGCATCAATGGATATGATTATAAGGTTTTTATCTCTCAGTTTGTTTATGTGGTGTGTCACATTTATTGATTTGCGGATGTTGTACCATCCTTGCATCCCTAGAACAAATCCCACCTAGTAATGGTGTATGATCTTTCTAATGTAATGCTGGATTCAATTTGCTAGAATGCTGTTGAGGATTTTGGCATCTCTGTTCATAAGGGATATTGGCCTGTAATTCTCTTTCTTTGAAATTGACTTTGACTGAGTATTTGCCCCTGAAGAACTGAATTTTAAATCGAAGGGAAATTGAATGATCTCGAACTGGAAACATCATAGTTTTTTTTTTTTTTTTTTTTTTTTTTTGAATAGTCTCAGGAAGATAGGTCATATTTCCTCTTTGAATGTTTGATAAAACTCTCCTGTGAAGCCATCAGATCCAGGGCTTTTGTTTGTTGGAATTTTTGTTATTACTGCTCCAATTTCCTCCATAGTTATCGGCTTATTTAGATATTTTTATTCTTCCTGGTTGAGTTTTGGAAGGTCATAATTTTTTAGGAATATGTCCATTTCTTCTAGGTTGACCATTTTTTTGGAGTAGAATTGCTCATAGTATTTTTTTACGATTCTTCATTTTTCTGTGGGGTCTGTTGTTATTTCACCACTTTCATTTCTGATTTTG
>NW_006295485.1:0-268 GCF_000327345.1 Myotis davidii | reverse complement strand
CGTCTAGTGGTCGAGTTGCTGGTCACAACTGCTAGTTCTGTTTTGGGGTGTTCCTTCCCAGGCCCAGCAGGACTGCGTTTGTGCAGGTCTCACTTCCCAAGTGGACCTTCGACACCACTCTATGCCTCCTCCTCCAGACTTAGTGGGCACTTCAGAATGAGTGCCATTAGATATGCAGTGTTGCAGACAGAGATGTGTAGTGGTATTTTTCCAAGGAGCCAGATGGCTGCTTGCAGAGGCAGTCCACCCTAGGCTTAGAAGACGAGAG
>NW_006295484.1:0-467 GCF_000327345.1 Myotis davidii | reverse complement strand
GACAGGAATGTGAGAGAAATGTTTATGAAACACTGTACCTCCCAATTGTAGAATACAGTCACTTTTCATATTTATATGGTATGTTCACAAAGATGGACCACACAATGTGCCATAAAATAAGAATTTAAAAAAATATATTAGGGTTAAAACAGTATGTTCTCTGAACAAAAATATTGAAGATATTTAGAAAAACCTCAAATAATTGGAAATTTTAAAATGTATTTCTAGGAAACCAAGATGGTGGCATAGGTAAACACCGGAGTTTACTGCCTCAAACAGCCACTTCAAAAATACAACTAAAAGACGGAACGGACATCATCCAGAACCACAGGAAGGCTGGCTGAGTGGAAGTTCTACAACTAGGAGGAAAGAGAAAAACATACCGAGACTCAGAGTAGGTGTAGTGCTGAAGTAAAATACTAAGGTGTGGAGTTCATGCGGAGTAGGCTGGTGGCTGAGGGCGCGGT
>NW_006295483.1:36239-47266 GCF_000327345.1 Myotis davidii | reverse complement strand
TATATTCCAAAGGTTAGGGTGTTTCTTATCTCCATTCCAGGGAGTAAAGATTATGTAGCTTACGCGTGATTGTTTGTAGTTAAAGTGATTAACTACCCGCCTGGCATTAGTGAAGGAATTTCATCCCCTCCCTGACTTCAGGGAAAAATCCCTACCTGGGGAAACAACCTTTCTCGGAGAGGTGACCTTGGTTAAAACACACAGCGCTAAGGGGAGCAAACATATTAAGAACAGTATGCTATATACGCCAGGTCCCTTGAAACATATGCTGTGCAGATGTTTCTTTCCTGCAGTGACTGTGTCAAGCAGCAAGGATGGACCGGCTTCCAGCAATGATTTATGATTCTTTTAATGTATTGTTGAATTCTATTTTCTAATATTATGTTGAGAATTTCTTCATCTATATTCATCAAAGATATTGGTCCATAATTTTCTATTATTTTTGTTTTTGAAAAATTTGGCATCCTTGTCTGGTTTTGGTTTCAACATAATGTTGACCTCATAAACTATGTTTAGAAAAACCTCCTTCTATTCTTTTTTGGCCAAATATATTATACCACACCCTCTATGCTAGTGACACCAAAAGGTTTCATTTCTCTCTGGTAGTCACCAAGACAGCTTCACATAAGGTATTCCATCAATTTCTAACTTTGTTATGCCAGAATCAGGTGAAATGTCTGTCTCGAGTATGTTTTTCTTTTTTTATTTCCTTGGACTATAGTAGTTATTCAAAAATATTTGGATTAAAAAAAGAAAAAAAAAGAAGAAAGAAAGAAAGTAAGAAAGAAAGAAAGAAAGAAAGAAAGAAAGAAAGAAAGAAAGAAAGAAAGAAAGAAAGAAAGAGAAAATGTTAAAGGAAGGGAAATGGAGAAGAGAAGGGAGGGGGTGAAAAGTGGACGTAGTAAGAAAACACTCCAGAAGCTCTAAATCTAGTAGAGAAAACAGATACATGAACAAATTATTTTAATACAATCTGGAGGGTGGATTAAGTCTAGAAAGATGAGTATTAGTCAAATAAAGAAAGGTTGAAAGTGGGTTGCAGGGAGAGGAGTTATCTTCAGTAAATATGTGATTAAATAAAACAGAAGGCTTCCTTGGGGTTGACCAATTCTATTCTTATTCCTTCTTGCCAGTTCTTTTCCTGTGGCTGTTACCCCCCCTTTCCATGCAGTCCCACATCCAATTCCTTTCAGACTGAGCTATTACACAGCCTCCCTGCCTTCAAGTCTTCTCCTTATACTTCTATATTGCCTCCCTCCAATGCAGTGTGCATAGGTCAGTAAGAATCTTTCTGAGGTGTTTCAGCATCATTCTATCCTCTGTAATCACCACTCTTAGAAAAGTCCAGACTTCTTATGTGTCAAAGCCCTTTATAATAAACACCTTCTTACTGAATGTCCTTTAGTGCTTGCTACTGTCTGACTTGAGATCATAGATGTAGCCAAGTATTCTTATTTTCTCATTGAGTAAATTTGTCTGTCTTGCTCCTGTTTCTGATTTCTTATAGATAGTGTCTATAAGCCAGGCACTTTTCTAGGTACTTTAACTATATTAACTAATTAAATTAAATAAGAACCATAAATGGCAGGTACTGTTATTTGTTTGTTTATAGATGAGAAAACTGTGACACTGAGAAGTATGCAATATGCTCCAGGTCATGCAGCTGATTAATGGCAGAGCTAGATTTTAAACCCAAGCAGTCTGGCTTGAAGAGCACTCCTTAACCACTAAGTCATAATGTAATCTTTTTGATGTGACAATTCTAATCAACAGAGTCTCAGGGAGAATAACAATTGCCAACATTCTCTTGTACCTATGGTTCCTGCCTCTACCACAACCCCAATGGGGAAATTTTGTTATGTTTTTCATTTTACCCCAATTGTCCTCTTAAGGATCATTCGCACCTTCAAATCTTTCATAGTGATGAACTGTGTAGCATAAGACAAATTGCTTTAAGCCTTTAATTCTCAGTCTCCTCCTCTATAAAATAGAAATTATATCCACCTAATAGGATTGTTATTACTTTCTGTCCTGGCCTATACCAATTAACTCAAGCCAATCCACCCACACACTATTCAACTGGCAGCCAATAAAGCCAAATTCCAGCCCTTGTGGCCATTTTCATGGTAATTACCTTGAACCCATTCACTTTGCTCCTGCTCTAGCTCCTCTTTAACTCTGAACTGGTCCCTATTGGTACCTGTCTCCTGATCCTGGCTCTGCCTCCTCTGTTTGTCTTCACACTGATTGCCCAGACTGACCATCTTAGTGCTTCCTAGGCAAATGTTAGCTTTCACTCTCTGGTTCTGCCTGTTCTGGCTATCCCATGCCCAGCCAAACCCCAGACCTAGCTCTCAATAAGGCAGCCCTGGACCATGTTGTGTAGCAACATGACTGATTTTTTCCAATTTACTACCTCTGAGTTCCCACTCAGGAATTTCCTACATCTAGAATGCACCCTTAACCCAACAACTGCAATGGAAATTTCCATCCTTTCCACTCTTCTGCATTACTAAGTACATTCCCAAACTCAGCAGATTTCAAGCACTTAGGGAGAAAATTAAAATAGCAGATCATATCCAGCTTTCTTTCCAATAAAAATAGCCACTACAACTTATTAAACATTTACTATGTTAGGCAAGATGTTGAATAGTCTATATGCATATCCTCACTTAAACCTGTTCAATAATCTTATGTGACAAATAATATTATTCTCATTTTTCAACCGTGAGAACTGAGCCACAAAAGGTTGAGTGACTCACCTAGGATTACATAGCCATTGCATGGAAGACCTAGGATTTGAATTCAGGTCTATATGTCATTAAATCACACACTTTTAAGCATTGAACACTGTTGTCTCCCAACTTAGATCATATATACCCTACTAAGTGCTTGAAGACCTTGCTGGGCCAATTTACAATTCAAGAAATGTGAAGCCCTTAAACTTCTCTTTCCTAATCACCCTGTCTACATAGTGGGTATGCTTTTAGCATTCTTTGTTAATCCAAGATTACCCATATGCTTCCCTGTGGCATCATGCCCTTCCATGACAACTGGGGGCTGGTGGAAGAGAAGGTACTGAAATTATCAGCTCTATATTAGCCAGTTTCAAGAGCTGATAAAAAAAAAAAAGACTGTGGGTTAGAAGAGTGCTGGTGGGAATCAGCCTCCCACCTCAAAAATGCTTCCAAGCAAGTCACAACTTCTCACTGGGCAAACCAGGGAAAATCCCAGCCCCATACCATTATAAATGGTCCAAGTAACCAACGTACTATGTGGCAGGTGGCCAAAGAAAACTAGTTGCAGACCTCAGGGCCTCATTTGAAGCAATTCCCTTGAACCCTCTCATGTCACTCCTTTTTTTCTTCACTTCCTGCTCTATTCCTTTGTATACCTGGCTCCAAACCTTCTTGGAACTACCTCCTATTTGTGGCCTTCATTCACCCAATAGGTTTGCTATGCTCAGTTTTTACTCTTTCGGTGCTTTCTAAGAATTGGTTTGCCCTCATCTACTGGCTCTTCCTGCTTCTTACAGTTCTAGATCACTGCTCTGGCCGATTCAAGCTCCTGTCCCTGGAAACTCTATCCTGGCACTGAACCATCTGGCAGAGATCCAGTCTCAAGGTGGTGAGAGGTTGGGAGAATAAAGAAGGGGATCAGAAATTGAGGAAAAGTCATTGAGACTGTTGCCTAGTCAGTGTCTCCACCTAGTGTAAACGCCTCCTTCATGAAATACTAAATCTTAATGACCCTTCAGTATTTGGAAACTTCCTGTGGCCAACCCATTTATCCCATAAAATAGACATGACCCAGGGAATTGAAAATGCATACAGCTACCATATTCTTTACACTATAAATTATAATATAAGAATGGATGCTATGAATGTGCTTATGACAACACAATAGAATATTTGAATTTGTCACTGCCCTGGGAAATCTTTGATGTGCTATTACCATGCTTATATAGTACTAGAGGGCCAGTGCACAAAATTCATGCACAGGGGTGGGGGGGTGGATCTCTCAGCCTGATCTGCACCCTCTCCAGTCTGGAAGCCCTCAGGGGATGTCCTACTGATGGCTTAGGCCCGCTCCCCATCGTTCTCTGCTCTCTGCAGACCTACCTGCCTGTCTGCTCTCTGGCTCACTGCTGAGGCCAGGGGCAAGCAGGGCCCTGGTTTCAGCTCTCAGCAAGGGGCAAGCAGGGCTCTGCTGTCTGCTTGATGCAGGGGTCCTGCTGTCTGCTCTCTGTGGGGGACTGCTTGCCCCTCACAGTGGTGAGGGATAAAAGGACTACTCTGGTGGGGCTGAGGGGAATGGGCGCTGCCATCTTGTGGCTATGGGCACCACCATCTTTGTGATGGAGGAATGGTCAATTTGCAAATTCTGTCTTTATTAGATAGGATGGTGGAAGGATGTTCCATGTGCCTGTGTGCTCAAAAACAATGTCTGTTAGCCTGACATGTTGACTACCACACACTGATCACTTCTTTCACTCTGGCCACATTCACCTCTTGTTACAAGGTTCAAGCTATTTCCTTTTTGTGCAAGTTTGGTGTTCATGAAAACTAACTCCCCATCTTTTACCATATCTTACTTCCATCACCACTTCTTTACAGGAGTTTTCCCTACCTCCCTCACTCATAGAACTATGGTACTATCAATTCGATTAATTGAAACACCACACTTGCAATTTTGTATTTACTAGTGTGACAATGTGATTAGTGTCTGCCTCCACCATTAGAATGAAAGTTCCATGAAAACAGGGGCCATGTCTTCTTGTTCACCACCATATCCTTGGCACCTGGCATGGTCAACAACATATAGGTATGTTTTTGTTTGTTTGTTTGTTTGTTTAATGATGGAACAGATAAGTGGCCTAAAATACCCA
Organism: Myotis davidii; assembly: GCF_000327345.1. NCBI lineage: Eukaryota > Metazoa > Chordata > Mammalia > Chiroptera > Vespertilionidae > Myotis > Myotis davidii. The sequence goes on along the minus strand of NW_006295483.1, from coordinate 42,378 downwards.
CCAACTAAATTTCCCAAAGATGTTTGACTAAATGCATGAACCCTGAGGGAAGAAGAGGGTCCTGAGGTACATCTGGGTTGGTTCTCTCCAATCAGAAAATTGATACCAAGCTGTTTAACAGTTGTAAAGTATAGACTCTTACTAAGTGGGATATACATGTTGCACCTTTCTAGAATAGATAAACTGTGATAGCCAGTACAGAGAGAGGTAATGTACTAAAGTTCACTTAACCAATAGATAGCAGAGCCAGGATTTAAAACCCAGTTGTGGCTCCAGTTCATTAACATTATTGAACCTCAGTTTTCTCATCTGTAAAATGGGAGCAATGGTGCCAGCTTGAAAAGTTATGAAAGCACTAAAAGAGATAATGCTTTGAAAGCACTTACTCATAATAACTATTCATTGTATGATACCTATTACTATTATTTTCTTTTAAAGTGATGGGAAGCTAGAGAAGCTATAACTTCGATAAAGCTTCACCAACCCTTGTCTTATTCCCTGTCCACTCTTCCCTCCTCCCTCCTTAATCCTCCCTCCTCCCACATGCTCCTCACTGTTTGTAGGGATTAAGAAAGAAGACAGAGGAGCAGATTGAAAGAGAGAGAAGTTAGGAAGAAAGAGACTTAAAAGGACACTGGAAAGAAGAACAAAGAAGAGAAAAGGGACAACACATATAAGATGGTTACATTTTTGCCCAGCCAGCATGACTCAGTGGTTGAGCATCGACCTATGAACCAGGAGTTCACAGTTCGATTCCCAGGCAGGGCACATGCCCAGGTTGTGGGCTCGATACCCAGTAGGGGGCATACAGGAAGCAGCTTATGAATGATTCTCTCTCATCATTGATGTTTCTATCTCTCTCTCTCCCTCTCCTTTCCTCTCTGAAATCAACTTTTTTAAAAAAATTAAAAATATAATTACATTTTTGTCTATACTAAATAAAATTAAAGTATGGCTGCATACAGCTTTACTACAGGACTTCCTTTTCCTTTTTAAAAAGAGATGGAGAGAGGGGGTATATATAAATGAGCTTAGAAAGGTACTTGCAAAGAACACCATTTACATTATGGCAAGCATTGTCCCAAATTTTCTGGAAAGAACAAAAGTCCTAAAAAACATGCCTTTACTTATGCAGCTTTGAAACACAGACACACACACACACACACACACACACACACGCACACACACACACCATTGTTCAATGCTGTCCCTTTAGCATTTCCCAGTTATATGGTTCGTGTGTGTGTGTGTGTGTGTGTGTTTTGTTTTTTGTTGTTGTTGCATGTGTCCCTGGCCTTCATGGAATAGGAGCCCCTAGGAGTCCAGGGAATGTGCCTTTTCCTCTGCAGCCTTGTGCTTAATTTTTGCTTGGAATTGTGATGAAAAATGGTTGAAGGGAACCACATTTCTGATGGTGGTAATATGTAGCTCCCCATTCCTTGCTGGGCTTGTTTAACTGTGCCTCAGATACCAGCATATCTGGGCCTCTTAGAAGACAAGAACCCAATTGAATAGATCCCCTGGAAGTCCAAGGAGCAGTGCACAATGGGAGAAGTGATTTTTGGAGATTGCTAGGCCAACTTGGCAGGCTGGAGACTTGGGAAATCTCTAGAGTTCATGTCCAAACCGAACTTGTGAAATACTGGCTCATCCCCAGATTCTGTTAGGCCTTTGGGGAAAGTCCTAAATGCAAGCTAGCCAAGTTGAACATTACACTATTTATAATTATAAGAGGGAAAAAAAGACAGAAAAAGGGAGGGGAAACAGAAAGTAGGAACATAATTAAGGTTTGGCTAGCAACAACTGGTATACAGTGTCATTAAAAGTAAAGCATGCTTGTATAAATCAATGAATGCAAGCATTTAAGAAATTTTTGTTTTCAAGAAAGAAAATAAATGTGCAAAAGGAACCATTGTAGTACTTAGCATTTCATAAAATGAAAAAGATACCTGTATTCAAAGGGAAATGTGCCATGGAAACACATAAGATGTTGCAATATCTTAATCATAAACATATGCAAAGTGTTATTATAATTAGCACTGTTAAAATTATAAAGTTCTTAAAATACAATTTAGTTGGGGGTTTGGGGGGCAGGCATTTTGCATCTGATAAGTGACCATAATGCTAGTTCCATATTAATGTTTATGATGAACTGACCATCTTTAGATTAATAATATGCAGAGCTGTCAAACAAATGGAATTTCCATTCTCACCATTGTAGCCCCAGTGAATCAAAATTATTCTCTTAGTGAAAAAAGAGTTAGATTATTTGAGTTATCTTTTCACCTTCTTCTTTGTCCTACTACAGAAGTTCTCTGAATCTCAAACACTTCTTTGTCATTTACAGTTTAATGCATGTTACAGATGGTGCCTGCTTTTGTCAAAAGAAAATTTTCCTCCCTACATGTATCACCACTATACAATGTGATTTGGGAAGTCTTAAGGATCAATACAGATTTATGTTTCTAGCCCCTCTCCAAGAAATCTGTTTGGGTTTTTGGAAGTTAGGCAGTGACTTCAAAGAATGTGACTTTATTCTCCCTTTCAATTCAGTAAGAATTTCTTCAGCATCTACCATGTACACAGGAACTGAAGTAGCACATGTAGAATTTCAAGACCACTAAACTTTCTGGAGAACTCTTAGAAGGACCTCATACTCTTCACCCTCATACCCCTTACCAACTGCCAAGACTCTGCTTGGTTTAAAAGGGGGGTGCAGAGACTCCCTGGCTTCTTCTTTCTCTTCATGCCAGCTGTGAGCTTCAGCAGCAGAACTACTGGGCAAAAGAAACCAACCTAGCCTAGAAGACCCAGAGTACTTTTGAGCCTCAGGGAAATGCCTTGCTTTCAAAACAACTATGAAAAAGTGTTCTCTGCTTATTAGTCCAATCTCCAGGGAGAGAGAGAAGAGGCTAGAAACAGGATTTCTGCTCTCCATTTCCCCTTCCCAGTATCCCCTTTGGTACATAGGAAGGCATAGTTTTCCTAATCACTCATAATTCACAAGGAAGTAACTTCTGGTGCAAAACACCACCTCACCCTTACCCACATCAGCTTAGTATTAGCGGGAATGGGAAGAGGATGATGATGCTAAGGAAAACAAGGGACTGCTGGGTAAGGTGAGATTATTTCTGAGATCCCATCCTCTTTGTTTGGGTTGCTATCAAAGCTGCATCCTGTACTGGAGAAGTCCTTATGGATTATCAGATGGTGTAATAGGGAACAGTCTGGACACCAAGGAGAGGCAGAGATGTTCTATTCTAACAGGTCACCTACAGCCCCCCCAATTTTTTCTCTCTGACTCCATTGGGTACCAGAGCCCAAGCCAGTGAGCAGCTACCAAGGATCCCTGTGCATCTCTAGAAAAACACATAATAGCTACTCAGCATTAATTGATGAGCTGATAATTAGCACCACATCTGTAGGCTGGCCTTAATATGTGCCTTGATTTGTGAAAACAATATCTCCCAGCAGTCTCTTTGGTCCTGAGAAGCTCCAGGTGGGACTTGGATGTGGCCAGAGGCCAAGGCAGACTGAAGAGGACCACTGACATCCTTGAAACCCAGTCAGCAGATAAATCAGGGAGAGGCAGGAAGTTTTAAGATAATATGAGCAATAGAGGAGGCAAAGATGAAGGAGAAGAAAGAAGGGGAGTATAAAGGAGAAAAAGAAACAAGCAAAGTATTTCTGAAAGAGCCCTAGACGAGGCCCTTCAATGCCATGATGCTTGCCAACCTCCCACCCGCCCATTTCCTACTCACACTCACTACACCTTTATGCTTTTCTTTCTACCCTATCCTCTCCCCATACTCATTGTCAGGGCAATCAAACCCACACATACACAAATGTCTTGTCATGTCAAATCCCTTTTGGTTTAAATGACACTGCTACTTACCTATTAGTGATTGATAAGGATGCTACATTACAAATAGATCCCTTCTCTTGTGAAATCTCTTGCTACCATGTTACTCTCTGTAATAGTGTAACTTGGTTCTCTTGGTGGAGTTGGGTGGGTTGACGGGTATCTTTTCTAAGATTCTCTCCTGAGCTCAAGTCCTGCTACAGCTTTTTTTTTGTGGACATCCTTTCACCTGTCCTTGTTCCTGATTCCCTCGTCTAGCCCCCTTATTTAAGATCCCTCTACTACATTGCTTGTCTTAGTCCATCAGGGACTGCTTTCCCTTCTACTAAACATCAAATAAATTCTCTTGAATGTGTTGAATATACTTGGCTGCTTAATGTTTCACTCTGCTTGTATGATTGTTGCATTTTTCTGGTGGTTAAACCAAAGGAATAGCTCTCAGGTGACAGACTAATAAGCATGACTGTAGATAAGGAAATTTTGGGACAGGACACCTGCATATTCTGTTTCTAGGAAAGGCTGATGTTGGGAATGAGGATAGCACTATCATGGAATCACAGATATTTGCCAAAGATGAAAAGTTGCCTTGTGATTTTTGGAAATTGATTAGGGGTTAGAGAGGGCAAAGCCAATGGAGTTGAGTTTTACTTCCTACCCAGTTACTCAAATTCTCAAGAGCTCTTACCTTCATGAGCTCCAAACAATCTCCTACCATGGCATTTACTCAGCTGACTAAATTTCTGAAGGTTGTATTAATAAGAATGCATTATACATTGGACCCAGGGTTACTTGGACCCAGGGTTACTCCCCAGAACTATGTAAAAACCGTGCTTACTTCAAAACTATACCCATGATTCAGCTCACAGATTAACTAGGCAAAAAGCAAAATGATTTGCAGGATAACCAGCATTCACAGAAGATAAAGATAAAAGATTCATTATCATGTCTACTCCTGTCCACACTGGCCTAGTCACACTCGTCTGCCTCCACACTTTGTGGCTACATATTTCCTGTGCCTCTTGTTTCACTGAGTTCTGAGTCAGGCCATAAAGGCAAGTATATTGCTTCTTCCAAGTGAGATGGCGGAGTTCCAAGTGCAGGAAGGAAGCAATTTTATCAGACCTCTAAACCATTGATAAGACCACAGAAGGAAATAATTGAGTTTTAAATTAAGAAATAGAAGTCTTATGCCCTAACAGTTAGGGCCTAACTGGTTTGGCTCAGTGGATAGAGCATTGGCCTGCGGACTGAAGGGTCCCGGGTCCGATTCCGGTCAAGGGCATGTACCTTGGTTGCAGGCACATCTCCAGTGGGAGGTGTGCAGGAGGCAAGCTGATCGATGTTTCTCTCTCATTGATGTTTCTAACTCTCTATCCCTCTTCCTTTCTCTCTGTAAAGAGAAATCAATAAAATATACTTTTTTTAAAAAAAGAAAGAGAAGTCTTAGATAAAACTAGGAATTTCCCAGGGAGTTTCCACTTTAAAGTTGTTTTTCCACATCAGTAGAAAAGCTTTTTATCATAGCTAGGGTAATTTTTCTGTGGTCTTAGAGCTGAAGTGCTATATGCCTATTTAGAGCTGTTTATAAAGTCTTCAGTAATGACTAGTCTCTTCCACCCCCAAAACATAGCCATTCTTTTCTCCACCCCACTTCCTTTTTCAGTTCTATCAGGAATTTTCCTAGATGTGCAGGGTTTTTCTCCTAGGTAGTCTGTGAGGATTCCCAGTACTGTATTTAGGTTTCATAGTAGAAGAAACTGCCAGATGAGGCAAAGAAACTAACTGTACCACATACCAAACCATATTATGGAATTGCTTTTATTATAGACTAGAGGCCCAGCATGCATGAAATCACGTGTGGTTAGGGTCCCTAGATCTAGCCTGGCCTCCATCACATGCCCTCTGCCTCCCTGCAACATTACATGAAGCTCCCTGCCCTGGGATGCTCTGCAAGGCTCCCCCAGCCCCGCCACTGCTCTGCAAGGCTCCTCCTGCCCTGCCATGTTCCACAAAATTCCCCCCACCATGCCACTGCTCCAGGACCCAGGACTGACTTCTGCCATGGGCTGCCAGGACCCAGGACAGCAGTTTGGCCGACTTGCCAGTCCCCACCCACCAGAGCCTGCTGCGCACACAGCCTGGCATTTGGTCATCCCTTTGGTCATTTTGGATGTGATGGATCCTGGCTCTTTATATATATAGACTAGAGGCCTGGTGCACAAAAATCTGTGCACTCGGGGGGCAGAGGAGTCCTTCAGACCAGCCTGTGCTCTCTCG
>NW_006295483.1:29007-35536 GCF_000327345.1 Myotis davidii | reverse complement strand
GACTGAAGCTCCCAACCACACCTTTTTTTCTTTTCTTTTTTTTTTTTTATTTTGGGCCAGCTTTAGCTCTGAGGCTTTGGCTGCTGAAAACAGGTTTCTGGCCTTTGTGTACCTTCTGTATTTGATACAATGTTGTGGTCCGGCTGGCTGAAGCTCCGCTGAGTAAAGCAGGTTTCTGGGGTTTTTTTTTAGCTCCTTTATTCGCAACATAGTTGCTTAGAGTTGCAGCTGAGAGGCCAGCAAGTCAGGCGGGGAACATTGGAGTCCTCCAGTCACTGAAGCAAGCAAACCTCCCTGTTCGCATCAGCTGCATGGCTGCCGGCCGCCATCTTGGCTAGCAGTTAATTTGCATATCTCCCTGATTAGCCAATGGGAAGGGTAGCGGTCATATGCCAATTACCATGTTTCTCTTTTATTAGATAGGATAGGTCCATGCAAAGATTATCTGCACTACTTTTCTGAATCTATCTAGAATATATTACTCCATTTCAAGGTCCTTTCCAATGCTAGACTTTGGGAATTCTGCATGGTATTTCAGGCTGGTTAATTTCTGTATTTTTTATTGATTTGAGGAGAGAGAGAGAGAGACAGAGAGAGAGAGAAGTTTGTTGTTCCACTTATGTGTGCATTCATTGGTTGATTCTTTTTGTATTGTTATAGAGGCTTTATTTTTTAAATACTTTATTGTTGAAAGTATTACATAAGTTTCCTTTTCCCCTCATTGACGTCTCCAAGCCAGCTTCCAACCCCCAGTACAGGCCCTCACCCCCCTATTGTCTTTGTTTATTGGTTATGCTTATATGCATGTGTACAAGTCCTTTGGTTGATCTTGATTCTTGTATGTGCTCTGACCAGGGATCAAACCCACAACCTTGGCGTATTGGGATAATGTTCTAACAAACTGAGCTACCCAGCCAGGGTAGAGCTACCCAGGCAGAGACCAGATGCACAGAAGAGAGTGACTTGGAGTAAAGGATGAGGTGAGTATACAAATGAACAGTGAGGCCAGAGAAAGTTCTCAGATAGACACACAATTTGAAAGTAGCTTTTGTGCTAAAAAAAGGGATTTCAGCCTTCTTCATTAGCTTAAAGACTTAAACTGAATTCCTAAGGGACAATTGCTTAAAGATCTTTTGGGGGAGTTAAAGAAGAGTGGAAGAATCAATAAAAAATAGAAACCTTTAATTTTTCTCTCTTTTTCCAAGTTTTTGGGGAAAGGCAATGAAGATACTGATGCCTATTTTATAAATTCATTTTTAAAGAGCTTTATTGAGATATAATTTACATACCATGCAATTCATTCATTTAAAGTGTATATACAATTTAGTGGCTTTTGCATATGCATAGGGTTGTGAACCATAAACACTATCTAATTTTATAATATTTTCATTACATAAATGAAATTCTATGTCCCTTAATAGTCATTCCCCGCCGAAACCGGTTTGGCTCAGTGGATAGAGCGTCGGCCTGCGGACTGAGGGGTCCCAGGTTCGATTCCGGTCAAGGGCATGTACCTTGGTTGCAGGCACATCCCCAGTGGGGAGTGTGCAGGAGGCAGCTGGTCGATGTTTCTCTCTCATCGATGTTTCTAACTCTCTATCTCTCTCCTTTCCTCTCTGTAAAAACTCAATAAAATATATTTTAAAAAAAGTCATTCCCCATTCTCTCCAAACCCTTCTTTCAATCCTTGGTCAACTACTAATCCACTTTCTGTCTCTACAGATTCATCTGTTCTGTATATTTTGTATAAAACGTTTTATGTAGCATTTTTAACAGCTTCATTGAGTGATAATTGATATACAAAGAACTGCACATATTTAATCTGTACAATTTAATGAGTTTAGACATATGTAATCATCCATGATACCATCACCACAGTCAAGGTAACAGACATATTCAACAATTCCCAGAGTTGTTTGTTTGTTTTTTAGTAGCAAGATGACTTAACATGAGATAACAATTAACAAAATTTTAAGTTAACACTATCATATTGTTAATACAACAGATCTCTAGAACTTATTCATCTAGCATAACTGAAACTTTATACCCATTTCTATGGCCTCCACCCCAGCTCCTGGCAATCATTATTCTACTCTCTGTTTCTATGACTTTGGTTAAGTACCTCATGTAAGTGGAATCATACAGTATTTTTCCTTCTGTAACTGGCTTCTTTTTCTTAGTCTAATGTCCTCCAGGTTCATGCATCTTATCACATATTGCAGGATTTACTTCTTTTTAAAGGCTGAATAATAATAATATTCCATTGTATATGTATACTACATCTTCTTTATCCATTCATCTGTTGAAAACTTAGGCTGTTTCCATATTTGGACATTATAAAAAATGCTGTAATATACATGGGAGTGCAGACATCTTTTTGAGGTCTTAATTTCAATTATTTTGGATATATACCCAGAAGTGGTACTGCTGGATCATATGGTAGTATTGTGTTTAATTTTTTTTACCAATGTCCATAGCGGCTTTCCATAGTTGCTATACCATTTTACATTTCCAACAGTGTGCACAGGTTCTCCACAACCTTGCCAAACCCTGGTACCTTTTTTGTTGGTGATGGTTTGTTTGTTTTTAATAGTAGCCATTCTAACAGGTGTTAGAGGTGATGTCTCATTGTAGTTTTGGTTTGCATTCACCTAATAAATAATGTTCAATATTTTTTCATATAGATGTTGGGCATTCATATGTCTTCTTTGGGGAAATATCTGTTCATCATACATTTTTAATCTGGTTTCTTTCACTTAGCACATATTTTTTCAAGGTTCATTTATATTGTAGCATTTATCAGTACTTCACTCTTTTTGATTGCTGAATATGGGTATACAACTTTTTGTTTGATCTTTGGTCTGTTGATGGACATTGAGGTTAGGTTATTTCTGGTTTTGGTGATTGTGAATAATATTGCTTTGAAAATTCATGTACAAGTTTTTGTATAGATATGTATTTTCATTTTTCTTGAGGATACCTAAGATGGAATTGCTGGGTCATATCATAGCTGTATGTTTAACTTTTTGAGGAACTGCCAGACTGTTCTTTAAAGCTGTTACATCATTTTACATTCCCACCAACAATAAATTAAGATTCCAATTCCTCCATGTCCTAAGCAACCCCAGTATTATCTGTCTTTTTTTACTATAGCCATTTTTGTGAGTGTAAGGTGGTACCTCACTGTGCTTTTTTTTCCCATTTCTCTGACCAATAACACTGGATATCTTTTCATGTGATTATTGGCCATTTGTATATCTTCTTTGGCGAGTTGTCTATTCAATCATTTCCTCATTTTCAAATTGAAATTTTTTATTATTGAGTTGTAATAGTTCTAGATACAAGTCCCTTACTAAATTCACTTACAAAATAACAATCATTCTCCTGGATCACTGTTTTATATCCCATATTTCTTTCCAACACCCAGAATAGTCAGTCTTCCTTCTGATACCTTTATTACTTTTACACTGCTGTCTTCATTTCAAGGAGACACTATCATCTCTGGCCACCATTGATTCTTTGCAACAGATAACAGGCCCTACTGTTGGTATCTTGAAGTCCACTTACCCAGGACTCTGAACATATTCACTGTCCTCTCTGTGCTTGCCTATTAAAAACTGTTTATAATCCAACCCTAAATCACAAACAAACAAGAGCCCCCACTCCTATGCCCAAACAACTGAACAACTAAAGAAGAGCATACAATCTCTAGCTAGGCTGATGGCTGAAACTATAATGGTTTTTATCTCCTCTCAGCTATTAGTCAAATGAGCCACATAAACATTTCAGCACCTTGAGTCACATGAAAAGTAGTTTGCCCTACTTTCATTGCCATTTCTTCTAGAAGATGGTATCTTCTTTAAAGAAAAACAGGGAGCAATCCAGTGTGACCATTTAAACAGTCATAAATCAATATGTTTACAGGCCCTTGGCAGGTAACCTGATGAGTGAAGCTGCCAAAGTGTAGGATATGCTGAAGACTTTGGGAAACTTGAAAGCGAGTAGCCAGTATATGTGCAACCTGGCTTCAGCAGATTTTGCCCTGCGGGATTGCAAGCCCCATGTTGCCAGAGATTTTAATTTTTTTAAGAGAAGCTGGAAACTTGGATTTTTATGTGAAGAATTGTCTTTTGAAATACTAGCAAAAATATTGATATTTTAGAAAACATTGTGCTGGTCAAACCAAACATGCACTCTTGCTGGCCTGGCCAATAGGCTGGCAGTTTACGATCTCTGTTCAAAACACTACTTAATTCTTCCTCCTACATTCCTTGTCATTGGCAGTACCAACCTGGTATCCCACTTCTGCCTATATTCTTAAGTCTCCTTCCTTCAGACTGTCAGCCTTTTAAAAAGGCACTTGTCTTCTAGCTCTTTCTTCTCTATGTGCACATCCATCCTTCAAGAGTAGCTTAATATATTAATGAAGTGCATAAACTTTGGAGTCAGTGAGATCTATATTCAATCCTAGCTCTTTCAACTACTAGTTATGTATATTTGGGCAAGTTACTTTACCTCTCTGAGGATGTTTCCTCATCATTAAAATAGGTATAATAAACTCTCATTCACAGACTTGCTTTGAAGCAATATATTTAAAGAAATTGGAATATAATAGATGCTTAATGAATAATATGGGTCATCCTTGATCCTTACTTCTTAACTAACATTATCTAACATTTGACACATTGACACACTTAACTTCTCTTTTTCCCCTTTTAACTTTATGTTCCTGTAGCAATATGTTTACACTCACAATGTAAATTCAAGAGCCCCACTGTTTATCTGGACCATTTCCATCCAATGTCATTTGAGTATCCCTGATCCCAACCTCAAGCTCAATTACAGACTCTGTGTAATTTTCCCATACATTTTTCATTGTTAAGTCTAAATGGCAGTTGCTTGTTTAATACTTGTCAGTTTCTCTGAAACCTTTAATAAAACAAATCCCATATACCCTACAAAACTCTCTGAATAGGCTTCCAGGATAACAGTCCTTTACTCAATTTGTATCACAGCAGCTCCCATTAAGAGTTCTCTTGCTTTTGTCTCTATCCATTAAAACCCAGGTGGAATTCATTTGGTCGCATGGAATTAATATCATAGAGGGTAGAATGTGTAAAAGATTTCATTTAGCTCTATTTAGTTCTCTATTTGCAAGCAAGCAAACTCTGGCAGGATGACTCACTTAAATTTATCAACTTGAGATAAACAAGAAAAATAAAAGAGATAGTTAGACCTAGAAAAGATTCCAGAGACCATATGAGTCTCACCACCTTTAATCAAGTAAGATGGATTTATACAGTGGTTCTCAACCTTCTGGCCCTTTAAATACAGTTCCTCATGTTGTGACCCAACCATAACATTATTTTCGTTGCTACTTCATAACTGTAACGTTGCTACTGTTATGAATTGTAATGTAAATATCTGATATGCAGGATGGTCTTAGACAACCCCTGTGAAAGGGTTGTTCGACCACCAAAGGGGTCGCGACCCACAGGTTGAGAACCTCTGCATAGGTATAGAGGTCTCCTCTCCAGCTTCCCAAGTGATCATCAAAGGTGATGGCTAAGAAGCCATAAGTCTTATTCTAATCTTCAGAACCCTCTTCCATCACTGATAGTTATTTCCACTTTATATCCCAAAGTTATGGGCACAGTTTGCTTATTTGGCTTTGAAGGCTAGGCCAGAAGAGAATTTTCAAAGGTATGTTGAGATGCATTAAGAATTTAGGCTTCCAAGATGTCTGCTTTGAAGAGGACAACACTGTTGGCATATAAAGTTCTGGTATGTTTGTATCAAAGGAAGTCACATTCATCACTTTAAGGTTATAGCACACCTGCTTCAGGTTTCCTGCAGGCATATCCTACTCCCACCTCTGAACCTTTTCCAAAACAATATATTTTCCCTGGAATACTTTTTCCTTCAGACAGTCAAATGGTCTTTCCCATCATTTAAAAAGCTCTGTAATTCCATTCATCCTCCAGTCTTCTAAGATTGATTGGCCAACTGACAGTTGTTGTTGTTGTGTGTGTGTGGTTTTTTTTTTTGGGGGGGGGGAGGGGTTTATGAGGTTTTTTGGCTCAGCCTGGACCCGAAACACACACTGCTATTCTTCCCTCCCTGATCATGTCTTTAGCCCTCATTGCGTCACACCTATTAAAGTACATTTATCTTTTTTTTCCCATTGGTGAAATTTGTTTTGGTCAAAGATTAAGCAGAGAGTAATGTCTGCAGCACAAGTGAATAGCTCATACATCCAAGTTTCAATATTCTACCCATAATGCTATTGTACAGCACCTTAATTTGGTAGTTTAAGTAAAATCCCAGCTACTGGTCACAGGTATTATGACATAAAAGCATTGACAGAGGTCCCAGCCAGATGGCTCAGTTGGTTTGAGAGTCATCCCATACACCAAAAGGTTTCAGGTTTGATTCCCAGTCAGGGCACATACTTAGGTTGTGGGTCTGACCCCCAGTCAGGACACTAAATGGGAGGTAACCAATTGGTGTTTCTCTCTTCTCTCTCTCT
>NW_006295483.1:13038-28957 GCF_000327345.1 Myotis davidii | reverse complement strand
CCCTCCCTCCCTCCCTCTCTCTCTCTCTCTCTTATTTTTCCTTTCTCCCGTCCTCTTTCTCTCAAATTAATTAAAAACATATCTTTAGGTGAGGATTAAAGAATAGTATTAGCAGAGTCTAGGTCCATGTTATACAAATGCAAAATTTAAATGCATATATGTGAATTAGAATGCAGTAACATTTACTAATATTTACTCTTGATGAAGGTGGAAAAGCATAATAAAAGTTAATGAGATATTCACCTAACAATATAAGTAAAGCTAGGACTCACATATTGATAATTGGGTGTGTTTTTTCACTGTTATATACCGTAGATAGAGAGTACCAAAGTAGTTCAATGAGAAGTCTCATGGACATGAGTTTGAACACCAGTTCTACTACTTACTGTTTGATCTTGGTCAAGTTCTCTGAGCCTCAGTTTCATAATCTTTGAAATACAGGTAATATTAGTGCCTACCTAATAGGTTTAATGGGTGAATTATTAACAAAAGATAACATTAATTAAGTTCTTGGAGTCAGGTGTTGTTTTAAACCCTTTAAACTTATTATCTCATATAATCCTACCAACTACCCTAAAAGACAGTACATTTATTATCTCCAATTTATTGGGCTCCCTAGGCAAAGGGAAGTTAAATAACTTGCTCCTAGTCTTGCAGCTTATAAGTGGTGGCTCTAGAATGTGAATCTAGGTATTCTAGTGTTTTACATTGTGCCTATTAACTGTAATACTTCCAAAGAGCAGAGGATATAATGCCTGCAAAGTGCTTAATATAGTGCCAAGCACATAGTCAAGTACTCAAAAATGTTAAATATTAGTATTATTTACTTACAATTTATTTCAGTATATTCAGACATCTGTCCAATATCCTATCTAATAAAGAGGGAATATTCTAATTGACCCTCACACCATCACAAAGATGGTGGCGTCCACAGCCAATAAGGAGGGAATATGCTAATTGACTGCCCCACCCTCAAAGATGGCAGCGCCCACAGCCACAAGATGTCCTTCAGAAGAGGGCAGTTAAGGGCGACCAGGTCAGCAGGGGAGCATAGTTAGGGGTGACCGGGCTGTCAGGGGAGGGCAGTTAGGGGGACCAGATCAGCAGGGGAGGGCAGTTAGAGGCAACCAGGCCAGCAGGGGAGGGCAGTTAGGGGTGATCAGGCTAGCAGGGGAGAGCAGTTAGGGGTGACTGGACCAGCAGGGGAGGGCAGTTGGGGGCGATTGGGCTGGCAGGGGAGCAGTTGGGCATCGATCAGGCTGGCAGAGGAGTGGTTAGGGGGTGACCAGGCTGGCAGGCAGAAGCGGTTAGGGGAAATCAAGCAGGCAGGCAGGTAAGCGGTTGGGAGCCAGCAGTCCCGGATTGTGAGAAGGATGTCTGACTGTTGGACATCCCCTGAGGGTGTCCCAGATTGGAGAAGGTGCAGGTTTGGCTGAGGGACACCCCCCCCCAGTGCAAGAATTCATGCACCAGGCCTCTGGTAAATACATACTTCTCAGGGCCTTCTATCTTAGAGTCTTATTTCTCAGAAGCTAGGTCCCATAGTGATGTGGCTACCTTTGTAGATCACCAAGTAGAATTAGAGCTTTCACTACTTTCTGAAGAATAGAAGAAAAGAAGAGAGAAGGGGAAGAAGTTCTTAAACGTTGTGGAAAGAGGTTCAACAATTATATGGTGGTTTGTGGGACTAGGTTTTATTTCTGCTATGTGACTCTCTTGGTTCAGTTTAGTGGCTATGGATAGAATAGGGGAGATTTCCTGCCACCCCTGCTGCACCATACCTCTATGATGGTACATAAGGAGACTAATGACCAGTGGTCATTATGTCAAGGAAAAGTCTATGGCATTTTGCATCATTAAGCATGGTTGTGAGGCTTGTTGAAAACAAAAGTGAGCACCAGAAGAATTGGGTGAATTTCAGCATCTTATATGCATTGGGAAAAACATTAATTACTTATGTTATATCTTACTAATAAATGTCCTACTTGAAAATTATTTTTAACAAATTACCCTTTGAAATTCACATTTATTTTGAAAAAATAAATACATTAAGCCAGTTATCATTCACACCTTAAATCAAGTTATTTCCTCCTTAACAAATAGATGGTCTCCAATGTAGAAGAAATGGGAGATTGGCTCAAGCAGGAGATAGAGAGAAGATTCATTTCAAAATGTAGGGGTACTGCTTAATTGTGGGTAAGAATGCAAAAAGATGTCCCTAGGCCCTATATTAAAGTGTCAAAAGTTAGGGGAAAAGATAGTCAAGACAGTTAACACTGGTCTATCTTATCAGCTTTGCTCCTAGGAACAATGAGGAGGGCTTAGGGTGAACACTGAAAGGTGGAAAGGAGAGAATGAGAAAATAAATGGCATTTTTGTGCCTGGTCTCCACACAAAACCTAAGGACTTCATGTGATTGATATTTAATATCTAGGGGCCTGGTGCACGAAATTCATGCACTGGGGGGTTCAAGTCCTGTTATGATGTCTAGCTAAAAGGAGGCAGGCCAGACTGAGATGAGTCTAACTAACTTTAGTGCCTCAGAGAGGGGAAAACATCTGTTTTCTGGAAGAGAAAATGTAACAGACAAAAATCAGTATAGTATGTAGTATAAAGTGTCAATCCGCCTGAGGATATGTTTCCATTGATTTTTAGAGAATGTGGAAGAGAACGGGAAAGACAGAGAGAAACATCAAAATGAGAGGAACACTTTGATTGGTTGCCACCTGCATGAGCCCTGACCTGGGCCCCGGCCAGGGAGGAGCCTGCAACCTAGGTATATGCCCTTGGTCAGAATTGAACCCAGACCCTGCCATTAGCAGGCCAAGGCATTATCCACTGAGCCAAACCAGCTAGGGGAGGATATGACATTTCTTAGCCCTCCAGCAGTGGACCTTCCTTTTTTTCGCCAGGAGTGTGGTGAAAAACCCTAGATCACCTTTTTGGATTCTTATTATCCAAGTTACTAAGAATATTACCAGTGGCATACAGGGAGCTTAACCAGTGAGAGGTCAGAAAAGGTGTTTCCTCTATAGTTCATACCAATTGCCGGCTTGCCCCCACCTCAACAGGCCTGACGCCTCTGGCCCAAGCTTCAGGCCTGGGAAGGGGACCCCCATCTCCCTCCTATCACTGGCTTCACCCTTGCCCAGGCCTGACGCCACAGCCAGAGGTGTCGACCCCCATCACCCTTCGATTACCGGATCGGCCCCTCACCCAGGCTTGATGCCTCAGCCGGAGGCATCAGGCCTGGGCAGGGGACCCCCATCACCCTCCAATCGCCAGATCGGTCCCTCGACCAGGCCAGACGCCTTGGCCAGAGGCATCATCCCCCTTCACCCTCCAATCGCCAGATCAGCCCTTCACCCAGGCCTGACGCTTGGGCCAGGGGTGTCAGGCCTGGCCAGGGGACCCCCAGACCCCTCCGATTGCCGGCTCTACACCCAGCCCAGGCTTGACACCTCTGGCCCAGGCTTTATGCCTGAGCAGGGGACCCCCATATCCCTCCGATCACCAGCTCTGCCCCCCACCCAGGCCTGATGCCTCTGGCCCAGGCGTCAGGCCTGCGCAGGGGACCCCCACACCCCTCTGATTGCCGGCTCCGCCCCCCGCCCAGGCCTGATGCCTCTGGCCCAAGCATCAGGCCTTGGCAGGGGACCCCCATCTCCCTCTGATCGTCAGCTTGGCCCCCCACCCAGGCCTAACGCCTCTCGCCAAGGCATCAGGCCTGGGCAGGGGACCCCCGGACCCCTCTGATTGCCGGCTCTGCCCCACACTCAGGCCTGACGCCTCTGGTGCGAGCTTTGTGGCATCCCTATAAGATTAAAGAGTGCCAGGACTTATAGAAGGAGAAAATTTCCTAGTTATCCTAAAATCATGCCACAAAGGTGAGCATCTGCCTCTCATTTTGGCTCTGGTGATTCTTAAACCTTATATTCTTCCTCTTACATGCTAATGTGCCTGTCCAACACGCAGGGGTCCAAATTTGAGTTTACATTGAATGAGCTCACAATTTGTTTTAGTCAAGGATTGCTGTCCAATCGACTTCAGATGTTCCACCCTCTGATGTTAATGGGGTGAAAAGCCATAAAGCTATAGACAATAAAGGAAAGAAAGAAGTTATTTTGGGGACATAAAAAGAAAACCAGAAAAATTAAGTAGCTAATTGTGGGCTAAGTACTGTTGATTTCAACACACACACACACACACACACTTCTAAAAGGAGGAGGAAACGCAACCAAACCATCTCCACTAACTGAGTAAAATCAAGGCCAAAGAATTTAAGGTATTGCTAAAAATCAGGTCATGCTTAAGGTGGTCTTTATGGTCTAGTTTGAGTTCATGAAGTACAGAAAGCACTGTGATATGCACAAAGCTGTCCCCAGGCCCTATATTAAAGTAGTTCTCATCATACATACAGAATTTCATTCAGTATATGCCTAGATTGAGCTGCATAACAAGACTTCTGCACTCACAAAGATACAGAGAGACACATATCACCACACAGCAAAATATACATCTACATACCCAGATAAGTACAAAGATACAAAGTCATATATGGATACCTGGAAAATATAAGCATGGAGGTACACACAAGAATACACAGCTACAGATAAGATACTGATGTAAATTATAATAGCTACAGGAGTGTGTTATGTGCCCAGCACTTTATATATGTTGCTCATTAATCCTTACAAACAGTCCTCTGAGAGGGTGGTCATTCATCTCATTTTACAAATGTGGAACTAAAACTTAGAAGAGATACTAAATTGCCAGAAGTCATGGAGTAAATATGGCTTATAGGAGAGCAAGAATTCAAAACCAGGCTGAAAAGTTACAGCTCTCCAACACACTTATGTTGCAGCCTCTCATGACAGTTCAGAGACACCCATAAATAGATGCATTCCCATTTACATGTACTAAAGCTCTATGGCCAAGAGAATTTGAAAATGTGATTAGCATAGTTCATGGTCTGTTATCATCTCAATCATTTGTTTGAACTAAACAATCTGGAATTCCTTTGGGTCATTAGTACCCACCAGTAAATTATAACATGCTTAAATTACCTCTAGAATATTTAAATTTAAACACTCTTGTACCTTGGAGAAGGAGCAGCCAATATTTTAAAATAATGACACTACAATTAAAGCTTAAGATCACGTTCAAATTAACAAAAGATTACTCTTTACAGCAGAATTAAAAACAAGACTCTAATTAATTACTGTGCTAATTTTTCTTCCCTTTTTTGCAATCAGCATGGCAATTCCATTTGAGATGCTGCACAAATATGCACACAAAAACCACAGCTGATACCGTGGCTGGATGCACTGTCCAGGGCACCTTCTCATTTCCTTGTGTTATCCTGGGCAACTGTGAGGCACCCTGTGTTATCAAACAGAACTTAGAGTAGGGTATTCTACTGTGAATCCAGACCTTCAAGTTTTGGAGAGCTTTAACTACCTCCAGGATAAGAAAAACAGATGCCCCGGTTTGCCCAAGACAGTTCAATTTACTCCTGTTGTATTCATTCAGCTAAAAGTACTCTAAAGAGGGTCTTGATTTGGAAGATAACTTACCTACAGACCTTACTTCGGATCATTCACAGATCCATGAATCTTTATATCAGGGGAGGAGATAGAATGGGGAAGAAATAAATAAGAAAGTGGCATAGAGTATTTACTTTCTCCTTGGGCCAAAACTTCTAATGGTATTGGTGTTTGTGCCACAGTGTGCGCTTCCTAAAATCGCTCTCTAGCTTGTACAATAATAACCATATACATTCCCTGTTACTCAGAGCTCCCCCCACCCCAGCATAGCCACAATTACAGTGTTTCCAGAGAACTAAGTCCTTTACTTCCCCCAGGGTACATACAAATTTCAGCACCTTGTAACATTGGTGATGGTGCTAAGGAATAGGCATGGAAAGAGCCTTCAAAAAACAGTCCCTCAATGCTTCACAGTTTTATCTGGCTTTGAATTTGAAGATTACAATCAAATGTAATATATAGAATCTATAGATGAAGAAAAAAAGATTTGGAGGAAATTCCTAACACAGTATTCAAGGGAAGAAGTGTACTCTGTTCAGAAGATTGAAAAAAACACTAAACAAAAAACACATGGAATGTGTCATGGGGAGTAATCCTGCCTGAACAAGTGAGGGGTTGACTGCTCTGCTGGACATATTTCAAGTCTTAACTTCTAAGGATTTTTCTTCTGAAGAGACTGAAAGGAGAACAATGGGGGTCAAACTGCAAAACATAGAGCCAGCAAAAGCAAATCTTTTTAATGTGATCAGTGAAAAACTAACACCTTGCATCCCTACAACTTTCTTTTGAAAAGCTTGCTCATGACTCTTAACATTTTTATTGAATTATCTTGGCATGTGCATAATGCAGTCATGGAGAAACAGAGGGCCTTTCCCTAGGTCTCACAAACCAATTGCAGAGTCAGAATCACAACCCATATTTCCTGCCTCCAAACCTAGAAGAGTTTTAATTTTTAAATTAAACTTTGTGCCTATGGTAAGATTACATTTGTATAGTGGCTACATAAAATGACTCTTGAGCTTGTCAAAATTTGAATCCTGACTCTACCACTTACTAGCTGTGTGACCTTGGGCTAGATATTTGAACCTCCCTGTGTCTCAGTTTCTTCATCTTTTTAATGGGAGAATAATAGTACCACATTCAGGAGGTTGTTGATAAGATTATATATTACAGATAAAATCCTTACTGCAAAGCTTAACATAAGAAGAAGTCAATAAATGCTAACGGTTCTTTATAAAACAAATTTGAAATACTATTTGGGGTCTTTTACTAAGGAAGTAGTTGGATAGCCACACAGATAAATAAGTCTGGTAATATTCATTAAATGACCAGCCCACATTTGATGTAACTAAAGAAGTGGATCAGATTAACTCTGTGACAATCAATTTGGTGATTTGTCTCTGTGATAAAATTATATTTCAGGCAGTTGTGTTGAACCATAGATCTCTTTGCTCTTTAGGGACCAAGAAAGGAATCTCCATTAGCAGGATATGTTGTAAGTTCCTTTTTAGAGACTTCAACAGGTCTCCTGTAAAAGATTTTTAGGAACCCAGAAATGAAACTTACCCTGAGCTTAGCTGTAGGGGAAAAAATCAAAACATGCTGGGAGGACCATGATGTGGATTTTTCCTCCTGGAGATTTATAAGTATAATAGCATTTTATGCTCAATTCTAATGCTACAGCCATGGTCTATAGTTTCAATCAAGTGTTCCTCCAACTTAACATAAGTTTCCCAAATTTACTATTTTGCTGCCAGATGTAATGCAAAATATATGCATTCTGTGGTCAATAGCACTCTACCTGCCATAATTCCCTTCTCTGCATTGGCCAAGGAAAGGAGGGCAGCTAGCAGCAGTATCTATAAGGTGAATTGTCCAGGAAAGTGTGTCTAAAGTAGAGATACATTTTGCAGCATGGTAAACCTTTGCCAAGATGGCTGGCTTTTGTTTGGGTTGGTTTTGTTAGACGACGTTAAGCCCTAATAGTCCTTGAGGGGTGAGAAAGCTTCTTATTTGGCACATAAGTTTTATCTCCATGGTCCTTGCAGCTCTAAAGTTCAATGTTCTGAACCTGGGGTTGTCCTTGTGCTTAAGATACTACCCATAATGCCGAATATCTTCATTTGAAAGCCAATCAAACCGTGCACACTCATCTCTATTTTGGTCAATATGAAAGAAGCAGAGTCTAGAAAAGTATGTCTAAACAGAGCTAGTGTTCATTTTGCAATAATGTGGAGTGCTGCTGAGATGGCCATTCTTTTGTTCAGATTTGTGTTAATGTGGAGTCAAGCTCCAACATTTCATGGAGTATAAAAAAGCTGCTTTTTGAAACGAAGGCTTATTATCCACTTTCCACAACAGAGCTAGATATATATTGTTTTGTAGGAAAACCACAGTTGGCTGAAGAACAAACACTTATTTAATGCTCCTTTCTTTTCCCCTTCCATATGAAAAGAGCTTCACAGGCTCTAAAAAAAAAACTGTTTCTGTCATCCAAGCAGTATATGCACTCTGTTGTTGCTCCTCCAAGTCAGCAGATGGATATCCACCAAGCCTGCAGGGATGCAATTTGGGTAGGACATTCAGAACTTCCTGCAGTGGCCCCTGTTATTTCCAAGACAACCCACTGATGTATTTTCCCACAAGCAAGTTAGAGAGGCAGGACATTATGTAAGCACTACTCTCTCTCTTCTCCAATCCCTGACGCCAGCTCTGAAAACCTTGGGCTGTTTGGGTCTGTTGTAGAGATGTAGTGGGTGGTGTGCTGGAGTTTGCTTACACCAGCTCTTAAGGGCCACTTGTATTCATTTCTTTAAAAAAAAAACACACAATTTTTTAATATTTTTTATTGATTTTTTACAGAGAGGAAGGGAGAGAGATAGTTAGAAACCGATGAGAGAGAAACATCGATCAGCTGCCTCCTGCACATCTTCTCCTGGGGATGTGCCCACAACCCAGGTAAATGCTCTTGACCCGAATCAAACCTGGGACCTTTCAGTCCGCAGGCCGACGCTCAATCCACTGAGCCAAACTGGTTTCGGCTTGTGTTCATTTCTTTACAACTTCAAGCTGCAGGCACATAGTCGCCCATTAACCTTATTCCCTGATGACATGATTCTGTAAGCTGCAATAAACCATGGTGGAAATATTTTCACCATAAAAATTGGCAAACACTAAAAATCAGGGATTCTTCCCCCCCCCCGCCCCAACCACACACACACACACACACTCCTTACCAGCACATCCCTGAACAGGATAAACTGCCATTGTGTCAAATACAGCTCCTTGCCATTCCCAGGTGAGGTGGGACCCTTTCAGTTCTTGATAAATGTTGAGAGCCTTTTACCAGTTGAAGAGCTTCACTGGACGGGGACTGGACTGCTTTGGTTCAATTTCTAACTTTAGGCCTGTTTGCCATGGCAGTCCTATTGACATATCCCCAAGGGACACTGGATTACCCAGTCTCCTTACACATCAATCTCCTCAGCCCCTCAGAGGAATTTGAGGTTCAAGATGCTGAACACTACTGTAAAGAACAAATCCAAAGTAAGGTAAATGGTAAGAAACTGAATATAATGAAGGGAGCAGTAACTAGCCTGCTTTCAAGTTGTTGTTTTTTTAATTTTTTAAAATATATATTTATTGATTTCAGAGAGGAAGGGAGAGAGAAAGAGAGATAGAAACATCAATTATGAGAATCACTGATTGGCTGCCTCCTGCACGTCCCCTAATGGGGATTGAGCCGGCAACCCAGGCATGTGCCCTTGACCGGAATCAAACCTAGGACCCTTCAGTCCACAGGCTGACGCTCTATCCACTGAGCCAAACCAACTAGGGCCTGCTTTCAAGTTTTCAACCATCATTTTGGGGAGTGAGATTAATTCCATTATTAAAGAAAGAAAGGGATTCCTACATGAAGCCAGGAACCCATTTGAACTTTAATGAACAAAACAGAAAATTTGGTAAAAGGCAATTTATAGTACCAAAGAAATCAATCAAAGTTGAAACAATACAAGCACAGAACAAACAGGCTTTTAGGCCACCTGTAAATCTAGGCAAATATAAAACACATGGTATAATCTCTGTACAAGCATTGTTCTCTGGCTCTCCCTCCCCCATGTTCCTACCCTTGAAGTTGGTCAGTGACATCTTGATGGTACTGAAATAAGAGAAAGGTATCTATTGATACTGTTTGATATTCTGTCTATGTTAGATTCCAAAGAAGACAAGGCCCCATATTGCCTTCCAAGAATAAAGTCAACATCCAGTTGTATCTCTGGTACTCCCACAGAATCCTCAGTATGGAAGCTAGAAGAATACTGTCTATTTCAGTTTCTGCCTTTAACAACTTTGAAAAATAAGGCCCAGAAGTGTTAATTACCCACAGTCTCAAAGTTAGTGGCAGGTCTGGGTCAAAACCTCAAGACTAATATGTTACTATAAAGCACAAACTACGTGTTTCTTAAGGGTTCCCACTTGTAAATATCTATGAAAAGATGGGATACGTTCTTGTTAAGTTGGAAAGACCTTGATCTTCTGGATATTGCTTCTAGCTTTGCTATTATTGTAGCTCAAAGTCTACAGGGTTGTTTTTCAGATCACAGATATATTTGCAAATTTAACTCACATGTAGTCCAGAAGTCTTGGCTTTTAAAAGTTATTGATAGCAAATGCTTGATACAAGAGCATCTGTGAACCAGGTGGAATTTTATCATGTGCAGGACAAAAAGCATGGCTTGGGTGGCTCTGCTGTATTAACATATGAACAAATTTCTACCTCCTTGTGGTACTTTTTCTTTATTCAGAAACAATATTGGCTCAAATTTACTGAGTACTTGGGATACAATGTACCTCTTAATTGAAGAATTCTATTACTAGGGATTTTCTCTTATCTCTTCCACCATTTCCCAATTGCCAAGGCTGTCCCAGTGACTATCTCGAGGTTGCAAATCCCTTTGTACCGAATACCAGCATGTCTTCAGAACGTTCCTATAAAGAAATTTATGTTCACTCCAACCCTTTTGACTCATACAATTTATTTTTATACCAATCCACCATTATGCCACATTTTAAGTGGTTAGCTAATTATTGCTAGACTTAGGATTTTTTAAATCTTGAGGATTATTTTGCATTTTGACATCACAGGGTCAACTTGTAGATATCACTTTGCAATTCTGCTCCTGTAAGAGAAGAGAAAAGAAAATAAAGGGCAATAGATGACTATGTACTGACAAGCTATAAGTGGTCTAAAGCCTGGAGAATTATACTGTTTCTATAGGGCTCAAAGAAAGGGAATCTTGGACCTGCTGGAAGAGAGAGAGTTAACATTTATTGAAGGCCTTCCATATGAAAGGAAAGTTAACTTGGAGTCTTCCCAAAATTTTCATGCAGTATGGGGAAACTGAGGCTAATAGTTATCAATTTACTCAGGTAGTAAGTAGCAGAACCAGAGTAAGAACCATATCTGTAGGATTTCAAAGTTCATGGTCTTTCTCTAAGACCATTCTACCTCCATAAATGGAGGGAGGAACATCTGAGATGAGTCCTGACTGAATGCTTGTCACACCTCCTCTTGAAGAAAGGGATGTTTTCGGCCATGTTTATAAACTCATCTGCTCAAGTCTGTGTTTGGCAGATGCCAGCTCTGAAAGGGCATTAAAGTCAATGGGAAGTAGATACAGCAGCCCTTCAGGTACAGAAACCAGGCTGAACACCTGGCCTTGTTTGGAGCATTCCCACCTGCTGCCCCTTTACCTAGGCGAGATGAATAGCTCCTAACATACTGGCCATCCTCACTGTACCATTTCCTTAAGAAAAAAAATTAAATGTTCAGATAATAGATCAGGAAATCAAGCCTTGTGCAAATTATTGATAACACCTGTGGAAAGGGATGACAGCAGGAAATCATTTCACCTGCCTTTGACTTTATTTGCTGAGAGCACCAAATCTTAGCCTTCACTCATGCAACCAATAAATAATGAGCTCTAAATATTGCTGATTATTTTGTTAGGCTCTGGGAATACAAAGACAAATGACATACTCCCTTTCCTGAAGGAGCTCCTAGCTCTTAGTAAAACTGTAAGCTCTGAGAGGAAGACTGTTTTGATGACTAATATAATGAGCCCCAGAATCTAACTTTAGGCTTAAGTCCTGACTCCACCACTTATTTGTATAACCTTGGGTAGGTGACATAACTTTTCAGTTCCTCTGTTTCCTTATGTCTGAAATAAGAGTTGGGAAGTTTAGTTAGCCCATATAAAGCACTTTAAAAATGCCCAGCATTTAAAAATCCTAAATAAATATACATTATCATTACTCATATAAATTGAAGTGAATTATTCCAATGCCTGCCCTATATGAGTGTGTTCAGTGAATGAGGTAACTTTAGCTTTGTACAAAATCATTTTAAATACAATGTGAATAGAAACTAAATCTAGGAATTGGGGGTGAGGGTGGTCTTCAAATGAAGGGAGAATGAATCTCTTTGTCCAGTTTATTTTGAGAATCTTTGCCAATTAAAACCAGGTGGTACTATTGACATTTTATAAACAATTAATTACCCTAAAGGCCTCAAATATGTGGAAAATTTCATTAAAACAACTCATCTTGGGCTGGACACATTCCTCTGTGGGTCTTGATGCCTCCATCTGTGGGTTGAAATGGTTGATTGAGCTCATTACTAAAGGCCCTTCAGGCTCTGACACCACACCAACATTTCTTCTATTCTCAGTACTCAATTGTTATTTCCAGAGAAGTAAAATATGAATAAATCTTTAAAAGTTTGTTGAAAAAGTTCCTATTTGATAAGGAGTTTTGGCTAAGGAAAATAATTCTGATTTAATGACAATTGTTCATTGATCAAAATATATGTTTAGCATAATTATATATGAGAATCATATACATTAATATAAAGATTTGAAGAGATCTTAAATTGGATCATCTAGTCCATGGCTTCTCAACAATACTATTGACATTCTAGCCTGGGTCATTCTTTCCTTGGAGGGGGAGGCTGTACTATGCATTGTAAATTGTTGAACAGCATCCTTGGCTCTGCCAGCTAGATGTCATAGCAATCCTCCACCCCCACTTGTGACAAACAAAAATATCTCCAGCCATTGCCAAATGTCACCAGGGGATAGGAGTGCCATATTTAAAGAATGTATTTTATATGAAAACACTACCTGGAGAGAGGGGGCAATGTTTCCCCCAGCTGAGAACCATCAAGTTGAGTCCCTTGCCCTGACTGGTGTTGCTCAGTTGTTAGAGCATCGACCTGCATATCCAAGGGTCACAGGTTCTATTTCCAGGCAAGGGCAAGTGCCTGGGTTGCAGGTTCAATCCTAGGCCCTGGTCGAGGTGCATGCAGGAGGCAACCAATTGAAGTGTCTCTCTCACGTCGATGTTTCTCTCTTTCACATCCTTCCCTTCTTTTCACTCTCTCTAAAAATCAATGGAAAAAATATCCTGGAGTCAGGGTTAACAACAACAACAAAAAGTTGAGTTCCTTGCTACTCAAAGTTCAGTGTGGACATCACCTTCGAACTTGTTAGCAAAGCAGACTTACTAAATCACCAAGGGCAGGCATTTTATCAACTTCCCCAGGCGATTTGTTTGCATATTAAAGTTTGAGAAACCTTGATTTAGTTTTAACCCTGTACTTACATCAGACTTACCAGCAATGATTCAAAAACTATAAATGCCCATCATGATATATTCTAACTCAGTAGGTCTAGGGTACAGCCTCAGAATCAGTATATTTTTTTAAATTCTCCATGCTGCCTCTGCCCAGTGAGTCTGAGACACAGCAAGGAAATGCTGATCTAGTTAGTCCAATCCCTTCTTTTTACAAATAAAGCAGAGGCCAAAATGAAGCAAGTGACTTGCTCAGGTCACAAACATTCAGTTGAAAAACCAATGGCTAAGCCCCAGAATTAGACTATAGTTCCACTGACTTCTTATCTTTATTCCTCTTATTTTCCACTGTATCTTCTGCTGTCATTAAAGTTGTCTACCAAAAGTTGTGTCCTCCTAAGAGAAGATAAAGGAAGCAGAAGCGTTGCAAAATCAAATAGACTCTCACATCTCCAAAAATGTTAGGAGTAACTGGCATTTAAGATGGATAGTACTCTGGTGGGAAAGCTGATTCTGGTCTCTATCATTACCTATAAAAGATGTTGCAATTAAAAGCAGGCTGACCTAAGGGAAATCCATATCTCAACTCAGTTCAGTAGAAAATGGTCCAAGCAAAAGAGCAAGAAAGTAATAGATTCAGGTGTATTTTGAAATGAAATGAAGAACAAGCAGAGAACATCTTAAAATTATGGCAGTGAGCTTATATTCTACTTGAGGTCAATTATAGCACTGAAGATTCACATGACTAAATAGTGCGACCAGCTGAGCACCACTCCTGGGTGGGACAACCTTCTCAGTAGGATATGTGAGCTTCAAGCAAGTTACCCTGGGAGCTAATAGTCATCTGGAGTTAGGAAATTCTTACTTCCCAGATTAGAATACTGTACTCTGAGGTGAAGCAGTCTCTGGCTATGTTTGGGGTTCCCACAAGCCATTGAAATCGGTGGCAAAGATAAAAACAACAAACACCACTGTGTTTTTACCAGAGACCAGGGCTGGAGAATTTACTCCAGAAATCTACTCAAATTCCAATATCTTCATATTCCAGAAAAAAATACAACATTCACCCCTTAGAAAAATAAATTTGGAAATGGCAAGGCATGAAGCAATCTTTGCAGGCTGCCCACTGCACCTCAACTCACATAGCCCAGGACAGAGGCAAGTGGAAAAATTAGTATGTTCATTTGACAATTTGCCCCTCCCCAAAAGGCTAGATCTTATAATTCATTTTTTCAAGACCCCTTGGTTCTTCACTAGCACGTGTGAACAGTGCCCAAGGGACACTGCTAGATCAAATTATCTTTATATTTAAAATGTTTTGTTAGGATTTATGAGTAATTTCTTTAACACCACTTGATTATTGGATCATCTTAGAAAAAGTAAAGAAAAGCTCACTTCCAACATCTTATGCTTGCCAACTTCCCCACCTGGAATTAATCAACAACTGGTGCAATGTATTGAGTGCCTACTGCTTGTCCTGTGCTGCACTTGGCAAGATAGAAAATGTAGGATAAAAAGGGTAGGATATCACCCTCATTCTCAAAGAACTTGAAAAAAATTATATACACATGGAACAAGGCTGTTAAACATTAAGCTGTATGCATTCAGAGTTCAGAAAAGGAATGAAGTTATTGAGAAGAAAGACTTCATAGAAAAGGTGGACTAGAGTGAGATTGTGTAGGACTGCCTTTGTGTCTTCCCAAATCATAAACCATTTCTAATGCAAGCAATAATCTATATGATATCATTGGTTTAAAATATGGTGCTCAATCACTTATTTGGAATTTACTTACATAGGTTCTTTCAAGTATTTATCCATTTAATAAATATTTATTGACCAATACTATATGCCAGAGATTGTTCTAGGAGCTGAAGATATACCAGCAATAAGACAGAAAGGCTCCTACCCTCATGGAAAGTTTATTCTAATTGGAGAAGAAGACAATAAGCATATATTCAAATAATTAAAAGCAGGATAAGACAGAGAGTGACAGAGTGGTTTTGTTGTTGTTGTTGTTGTTTCTCATGGATTATGTATTTGTGAATTTGTCTACTTACTAAAATGTATTTGTAACCCCCAAATCAATATTCGGTACTTTCATAGTCATCCAAGGACATTTGCAGAACAATGAAAAATTTCAGTTGCCTAGTTCACAGATTCCCAGTTCAGTCCTAGCTAAGTTCAAGCAAGGCCATGCTCTGCCTTCTTGTTTCAGCTTCAGTAATGTAAACTGGATGCCTTTCCATGGTCAAGCTAGTGCCACATTTTGTGCATACTTATGCATTTTTTAAATCTTTACTGTTGAGATTATTACAGATGTTCCTCTTTCTTCCCACCATTGCCCCCTCCACCCAGTTCCCACCCCACCCCAGGCCTTTGCTACCCTATTGTCTGTGTCCATAGGTAATTCATATATGCATATAAGATCTTTGTTTAATCTCTTCCCGTCCTCCCACCCCCTTTCCCTCTGAGAATTGTCTGTTCCATTTCCATGCCTCTGATTCTATTTTATTCACCAGTTTATTCTGTTCAATAGATTTCTTATTCATCTATTTTGATTTTTTAGATTCAATTGTTGATAGGTATGCATTCGTTGCCATTTTGTTGTTCATATTTTTTATCTTTTTCTTCTTAAAGAATATCCTTCAACATTTCATATAACATTTATTTGGTGGTGATGAACTACTTTTGCTTTTTCTTGTCTGTGAAACTCTTTATCTGACCTTCAATTCTAAAGGAA
>NW_006295483.1:1792-12863 GCF_000327345.1 Myotis davidii | reverse complement strand
TTGGGATTTGACACCCAAAGAAGAGATGGCTCTGGAAGTTGGTTGATTTTATTGGATATTTCTAGAAGATTATTGAGTAACTTTATAATCATGGTTTTGAACTCTATATCCAGTAATTCACTTTCTTCCATTTCTTTCATTTGTGACATGTTTCTTTGTCTCTGCATTTTGGCTTCTTCCCTGTGTTTGTTTCTGTGTATGGGGTAGAGCTGCTCTGTTTCCTTGAGTTGATAGAATGGTCTTGTGTAGTAGGTTCTATAGGGCCCAGTGGCTCAACCTGCCCAGTCACCTGAGCTGGGAGCTCTAGGTGAATCCCTTTGTAGGCTGTGAGCACAGTCTTGTTGTAGTTGAGACTTGAATGCTGTTGGTGTCACTGGGAGGAATTGACCTCCAGGCAAAATGGTTGTCAACCAGTAGCTGCGACTACAGTGGGAGAGCTGCTATACAGGAGACACCGCTATGAAGCAGAACTTGATTCAGTGGGGCTTTAGTGCTCACAGAGTCTGCCCCTTGAGTGTGATTATGGATGTGTAGAGTTGTAATCTCGTATGGTCTGACACTGACCACTGGGTATTCTGGCTCTTGGGTCTCCAGAGAGATGCAAAGTCAGTCACCCAGCAGGAGCTACAGAGAGATCTGAAGATTCCTCCTCTTTGTATCAGGTTTAGAAGTGCCAATACAAGGCCCAGCTATGAAGCAAGGAAGGCTGGTGCTGGTGCCGGGTCTTGGGCCTTTTATTGATAGGTTTGTGGCTCCCTGACCCAGCTGCAGCTTGTTTGAGAGATTTAGCCTGAACAAGGATGGCCTTTAATATGCAAAAGCTGCTGCACACAGCTTAGGTGGGGTTGTAAATTGGATGAGGTGGGGTCTTAGGGAATCATGAAGGTGGAGCAAACAGAAATGGCTGCCAGTTAGCCCTGTGACTGGGGAGGTCCTAACATAGGAACAACGATCCCTGTGAGCACTTTCTTTGGGATAAAGCCACCCCCGTGTTCCTGCCCAGATGCCAGAAAATCCAATTTCTCCTTATATGTGTTTGTGTTCCCCAAAGCCTGGCCTGGTGATGGAGCTCAGAGGAAGCAAGACCTTGTAAGTTCAGTTGTGATGACGGCCTTTTAAGAGGAATTGCTGGGTCTCCAGCAGCCTCTGTGTCACTGATCCCCAATCTGCACTGGTTTTTACAGCCCATAGTTCTTACTGCCCATAGTAACTTCTTTTCCCAACTCTGGAACCCTGGGCTGGGGGTCTGGTGTGGAGCTTGGATCTCTTGCTCCTCCAGAAGGCCTCCAAAGAGATGATCTCCCTCCCAATTAAAAAAGTGGCAGATGTGGGTGCTGGACCAGCCCGTTCCGCTCAGAGGAAGCAAGACCTTGTAAGTTCAGTTGTGATGACGGCCTTTTAAGAGGAATTGCTGGGTCTCCAGCAGCCTCTGTGTCACTGATCCCCAATCTGCACTGGTTTTTACAGCCCATAGTTCTTACTGCCCATAGTAACTTCTTTTCCCAACTCTGGAACCCTGGGCTGGGGGTCTGGTGTGGAGCTTGGATCTCTTGCTCCTCCAGAAGGCCTCCAAAGAGATGATCTCCCTCCCAATTAAAAAAGTGGCAGATGTGGGTGCTGGACCAGCCCGTTCCGTGCCTCTGAACCTCCTACCAGTCTCAGTGTGCTTCTTCTTTACACTCTAGTTGTAGGACTTCCATTCAGCCAGCTTTCCAGCAGTTCTGGATGATGGTTGTTCTATATTTTAGTTGTAATTTTGATGTGGTTGTGGGTGTTTTTTTTGTTTGTTTGTTTTAATGAAAGCCAGAGGAAGCCTCTCTGAGGAGGTGATATCTGAGCTGAAATCTTAGTGAAGTGAGGGAGTAGCAGGTAGAAACCTGGAGAAAGAATACAGATCTATTTTCCTGGCCAGTTTTGCCTCACATTGGCATCATCAAGCCTCTGTAACATCCTGCTGCCAAACTATACCTGTTGCCATTCGAGATGTCAGATTCCATCTGTTCTTCCAATCCATTGTACCAGCTTCTGAACTAAAAAAAAAAAAAAAAAATTCCTTTGAAAGGATGAACTCAAGTTACCAGCCAGCATAGTGGAAATTTTGGTACAAGTTGGGAGATCATTTTAAGTAATGTCAATTTTACAATAATGCTAGAAGATGTAAATGGCTTAGTTTTGACTCAGGCAGCTTCATAACCACTATATTCTTTATTTCTGTCAATAATTTAAAAATCAGAACTAAAACTATTTTAGACACTATTGTTAATCCAACTATATTATTAGTCTGGCAAATCCTTTCATGCAAACAACTGGAAAGTGTTTCCTAAACTTAAACTTAAAGAAAAAACCTTCTAACTTCTGTTTTGATCTTCATAGTTTATTTTTAAGAGCACATTATATCTACTTTATTCTGTAAGTCTTATGAAGGTTTTAGACCAAAAGCAATACAATTTTCAACTTACCTAAATGCCTTCCCCTCTACCTCTCAATTCCTTTCTATGCCAAATCCTCATAACTCCATTAAGCCTACTCAACCAGCCTCATGTAAGTTTTGCCTTCTCAATAGACTATTCCAAGATAGGGACTACACTTTAGGCTTTGCTAGTATCCCTGTACTATAACTACCACAATGCTTTGCCTCTAGGTACTGTATAAATACTTGTTTCTGATCAACTAAATGGAGGCATTAATTGAGGTAAGCCTGGACAGAAGTCATGGTGCTTTAGAAACTTTATTTCCAAATCCTTTGTTGATAAATTGTTAGTGATATGTACTCTATGATAACTGGAGTCCTAGGGACAAAGGGAATGACTTATCCTATTAATAAGGGTGGCTTCTTGGTCAGGCACTGAGTCACTGTATGGAAATATATCCACCCAAGAAACCAAGTAAGTCATCTTTGACATGCACAGGTCATAGCAGAGACATTTGACTTTCTCCCCTTCTGGGAAATGCAGATCCATTTGTCTGGGAAATGAAATCGTTATTCCAATAGTCTAACTTTAACACAGGATTCAGTGTATATCTAGCTCATTGGAGCAGTGTCTAGGATACTTGGGCATTTCAAATAAAAGAATTAATCATTAATGGATAAAAACTTTCATTAGGTTAGGCTCATGGAAGAGACTATGGAGGCTGATGGACAGATGCAGAAGAAGTTCTGAAAGAACAGATTACGTAACTGACAGGCAATGGAGTGAAGGCAGTTGTTAACTATTATGTTTCTAATATGGGGCCTTGGAGAATAACTTCTTCCTTTACCTTAAGCACTGCCATTGGTTGTCAACTCTAAAGCAAAAAAGACAGCAGAGCATGTATCTCTTCTCAAGTTACTATAAGCAACTCCAATGTTGGCCCTTCAAGAAGGCTGCATTCAAAGACTCTTCTTCCATCCTTCTGTTTATTTGTTTCAAAGTTAAGCTTGTTTAGTTATCATTAACTTCTTATGGGGGTGTCAAGTGTGATTTATCAGTAGCTTGTTCAACATGGCCTTTAAGGTAAAACAATGGTATTTCAGCCATTCCATTTTCTCAGTACCAGCGAAATGATTAAATTTACATAGTCACAATCTTGTACAAATTACTGAATGTATGTGGGTACTGGGCCCTTTCTGTTTAGTTCTGTTTTATTAGAATTTAGTATCCTATTAGCTAGATATTGATTAACACTTAGTCTTGAAAGTTAATTTAAACTTAGTTACTCAAAGTATCCTTAACCACATTTCTCTAACAGAACTACAATGAATGAAATGAGTATCATTGTTGAAACATTCAGCAAGTTGCTATTTCCAAGAATGCTTTTCATATTTAAGGATGATCTACTTTGTTCTCAGAGGCAAGTGCTTCTTGAATGAGCAATCTAATTTAAAATGTGATACCCTAGTCTGGTTTTTGCTTTTGAAACCATGTTAACATTTTTTTCTTAAGAGTGGTATAGTGTTTTTCTTGTATGCAAGAGGTATTTTCATGAAGGATATCTTGAAAAAGAGGTGAATGAAAGGCCAACTAGGGGTCAACTAGTGGACCAGAGGAATGACATAGATTCATGGTACCTGCCAGCAGACATAGATTCAAGTTAGAATTTTTCCAAGAAATTTCTGACATAATACCAGATATATAGAATCATATAGAAAGAGTTTCATTAAATAGGTACAGCTTTTGTAGAGAGCAAGTTGGTGACAATGTGATATTACTTTTCACCTATCATACTGGCAGAACATTGAATGATTGATAAAAGCCTGTAATGGTAAAAATGTGGAGTAATAGGGGCCCTCATATTCCATTGATGGGAGTGTAAAACTACCTTTTGGAGAGTAATTTTGCAATATGAATAAAAACTGTAAATATATCTTCTGTTTGATCCAGCAACTATTTTATGTCAATTAGACTAAAGATATACTTGTAGTACCATTTAGCAAAAAAATCTGTGCAACTGTATTCATTATGCAGCTATTAGTTTATTACACACAAAAACTGGAAACAACTTAATTTTCATTCACCAGCTCATAAATGATAGTATATCTGTAAGATAGAATACTATACCATTGTTACACATAATAGAGTAAATCTGTTTGCCTGCTTTGAAGCACCCCAAGGTATTTAAAAAACAAAGTTACAGTATGGTATGTATATTAGTCAGGTTTCTCCAGAGAACCAGAACCAATAGTAGATATATGTGTCTATCATTCTCTCTCTCTCTCTCTCTCCCCCTCTCTCTCTCTCCCTCTCTCTCTCTCTTTCTCTCCCTCCCTCTTTGACACACACACACACACACACACACACAGAATGAATGAGATTTATTATAAGGAATTGGCGCAGGTGATTATGGAGCTGAGAAGTCCCAAGATCTGCAGCTGACAAGCTAGAGACCAAGGAGAGAAAATGATGTAAGTTCCAGTCTAAATCTAACAAGGTTGAGACCCAAGAATATTCAATGTTTCAGTTCAAGTCCAAAGACAGAAAAATCCAATATCCCAGATCAAACAGATAGGAGGAACTCCCTCTACCTTGAAGCAGGGTCAGCCTTTTGTTCTATTCAGGACTTCAACTGATTAGATGATGCCCACCCACATTAAAGAAGACAAGCTGCTTTACTTGATCTACACATTCAAATGTTAATCTTGTTGTGGCTCTAAAATGGCAGTGGGGTAGGTGGAAGATACACTTACCTTCTCCCAGGCCCAAACTGGAATTACAACTAAAATATACAATAGTTTGAATAACCAACTGAAGACAAGCTGAAGAGAAGTTTTATAACCAAGGATTAACAGAAGATTACACATTGAGACTGGTAGGAAAACGTAAATGTGAAAGGCCTGGCCACACTCCCACAGGTGGTGATTGAGAATACAGAGGGATATCTCAGCAACAAAGATCCCACTTAAAGAGCCTGGGGACTCAAACCCATGTGAGGCTCCCCAGCCTAGAGCACCAGAGCCAGAAATAGGTGTTCATATAACATCTGGCTGTGAAAATCAGGAGGGATTCTGTCTGTAAGAGAAAGATAGGAGTCCGCTAGAAAACCAGGCACCCTCTTAAAGGGACAGCACACGAAATCTAGTTTGCAATCACTCATCCTGGGTTCCAGCAGGGGGAGGACAGAGTGGACTAGAGTCATGTGAGGAGAGATTGGGGTTTGTAGCTCTGAGAAAAAAACTGAAGGTACAGCTCCACAATACCTGTGCTGAATCCCTCTCCCACACTGCAAACGCTATCTTTCTTAGGTGGAGTGCTCCCCTCCATGTAGAATCAGCCTGGGGAATGCAGCCTAGGTCCACACTGCCTATCATCCCCACCCTGTGGAACTGGCAACCTAGTGAGAAGTCAGCTGTCTGGGTTCAGATGTAGTTGTCTGAGACTACGGGGAGTTTCAGTGACCGAGTTGTGTGACTTTGGGGCAGAGGTCATTCCCCCATTTTCAAATGAAACTGACTAGAACCTCCACTCATGGGATATCCATTAACTCCACCCTCGGGGCTACCAGTGACTTCACACACCAAACTCCTGGTGGCACTGCCCTGCTGAGAAAGTCTAGGCAGAATCACAGACAGACTCTTTGCATTCCCAACTGGTGAAGAGACTTCCCTTCACACAGCCAAATCTTGGTCTGCTTGGGACTGACAAACTCTGCTGGCCTCACCCTGACAACTTCCTGAAACACCACCTGTCAGAGCACAGCTCCTTCTCTGCTAAGAGCTGTACCCTTGTGGACGCCAGGTATTGGAAGATGATGTGAACAGTAATAGACATATAGGAGAGATTTTATTGTAGACCAAGTAGCCATTGTTAACAAAGAGCCATTAGACAAAACAGTTCTTCAAAGTAGCCCCACAAAGCAGCCGTGCACCAGCTGGTCAGTAACACATCTTTATACCAAGTTAGACAAAAGAGGCTTCTTACCAAAGAATGATATCAATATTTGGGTGATAGGAAGGTACACCTACACATCGTGTACAGTAAAACTGCCGTCTTATTGCCTTTCTACATGCATATTGCAAATTGGCCTTGAACATCTGGTGTATTCTGATTAGGGTTCCCACACCACCCCAACACAAAAGTCTGTGGGTACCTGGTGGGGTACAGCTAGACTTGGTATTCCCTGATACTGATTTTTTAAATCCTCACTGGAGAATATGTTTTTAATGATTTTTAGAGAGAGAGAAAGGAAGAGAGAGTAACATCAATGTGAGAGAAACATCAATGTGTTACTTCCCTTAGGTGCCCTAACAGGGAATTGAACCTGTAACCTTTTGGTGTACAGGATGATGCTCCAACCAACTGAACCACCCAGCAAAGGCTTCCCTGGTACTATGGTTGAGTGGCCACAGATCCAGCACTGACACCTAGTTTAAACCTATATCAATTGGGTAAACACCACTCACTTCTATCTGCAGATTCACTGACAACCTACCCCAGGCAGCTTGAGTATGGTTAATGGCTCTTTCAGTAACTAAGACTACAGGCAGCTTGAAGACATAGACAGGCAAGGAGGATCTCACAGTTCCTTGGGCCTTTTGCTAACCTACACCCAGACTTCTTGCTGCTGGAAGCCAGCTTTGGTGTGTACCTTGGCCTTCCCACACACATCAAGATCCAGCAAGGCAGTCTCAAAGTGTGGATTTCTTGGTAGCTCCAAACAGATTGTCCAGGTCCAGTCACAGGAAATATCTGAAATTGACCTAAATCAAATATCCTCCTCCCAAGAGGCCCCAGAACCAAGGAACCAATTGCCCAGCTTCAGACAATATCAGAGAAGGATCCAATTAGCTTTACAAGTACCATATCCAAAGGAAGATCTCATCAGGAAGCTGACCCTGTATGGGTGAATTCTGCTTCTTGTGGTCAGCACTGCACAGCAGTTCATATACTATGGTCGGGGTTCACATTCACAGTCAATTAGCCCCAGGGTCAACTCCATGCAAATAGCAATAAAGACTCAATTACAATAGGAGGGCCCACATAAAACACACAAGGATCATTCCTGGAGCACCCAGCTCAGGACATCAAGGTGACTGTACCACTGGGTCCCACAGGCTACCTGCTACATAAGACCACCTTATTAAGACTTGGAGTCATAGCAGATCTACCTAATACATAAAAACAAAGAAAAAGAGTCAGCCAAAGTGGAAAGACAAAGAAACATGCCCCAACTGAAAGAACAGGAGAAATCTCCAGATAAAGAGCTAAATACAATGTAGGAAACAATTTATAAGATATAGAGTTCAAAAAAAATGGTTGTAAGGTAGCTCAAGGAACTTTTGAAAACTTCAACAACATGTAAAAGAACATAAAAGTCATAAAAAGAACCATTAAGAAACAAAGAATACAATATCTGAAATGAACAATACACTAGAAGAAATAAACAGTATGTTTAATGAAGCAGAGGATCGAATCAGCAACTTGGAAGACAAAGTAGCAGAAAACACCCAAACAGAGCAGAAAAAAGAAAAAATTATTTTAAAAAATGAGGATAGTTTAAGGGACCTTTGGAGCAACATGAAGCATAACAATACCTGCACCATACAGGTACTAGAGGAGAAGAGAGAGAGTGAAATATCAAGAACTTATTCGAATAAACAATGGCTGAAAAAGTCCTTAACAAGGTGAAGGAAGAAGACACACAAGTCTAAGAAGCACAAAGAGTCTTGAACAAGATGAACACAAAGAGGCCCACATTAAGACATATCTTAATTAAATGGCAAAGGTTAAAGGTTTAATGATGCTATTCATTAAAAGCATCAAGAGAAAAACAGTTAACTATAAGGGACCTCCTATTAGAGGTCAGCTTATTTCTCATCAGAAACATTTCAGAGCAGGAAGGAATGGCATGAAATAGTCAAAGTGATGAAAAGCAGGAATCTACAACCAAAACTACTTTACACAGCAAGGCTAGCATTTAAAAATTGAAGGAGAAATAAAGAGCTCCTCAGATGAGAAAAAAGCTAAAGGAGTTCATTACCACCAAATTAGTATTACAAGAAATGTTAAAAGGGTCTTCTTTAAAAAAAAAAAAAAGATGAAGAGAAAAAAATAAACATAGTTAAAAAAAATAAAAGGCAATAAATATATACCTATCAATAATCAATTTCAATGTAAGTGGCTTAAATGCTCCAAGATAAAAAGAAAAAGACCCATATCTATGCTATGTACAAAGAGACCCACCTCAGACACACACAGACTAAAATTAGAGGATGGAAAAATATATTTCATGCAAATGGAAAGGAAAAAAAGGACTGAGGTAGCAATCATTATATCAGACAAAATAGACTTTTAAAGCAAAGTTTATACTCAGAGATAAAGAAGAACACTACATAATGATAAAGGGAGCAATCCAACAAGAAGAAATAACCCTTATAAACAGTTAAGCAACCAACATAAAAGCATTTAACTGTATAAAGCAAATCTTGATGGACATAAAGGGAGATTTTAACATCCCATTGACATCAATGGATACACTTCCAAACAGAGACTCAACAAGGAAACTGTGGCCTGAAATGATGCACTAGATCAGAAAGATAAAATTGATGTCTTCAGAACATTTCACCTCAAACTAGAAGAGTATTCATTCTTTTAAAGTTCACATGGAACATTTTCTAGGTTAGACCACATGTTAGAATACAAAACAAGTCTCTCAATAAATTTAAGGAGATTAAAAATAGTGGTGGAGTAAGTGGAAGCTCACAGACATGCTCCCATGACCAAACTGGAATTACAACAAAAATACAGAAGATCCACCCTGAAATGTCAACTGAGGACTAGCTGGAGAGAACCCTGATAACCAAGGATGGAAAGCGGAGACTGCATAGAGATTAGTAGGAGGGGCGGAGGTGTAAACGGGCTGGCCAGGCTCCCACAGAGAGAAGCTGAAGTTCTAGAGAGATATCTCAGCTATGGGGGGTTGCCACTGAGAAATCTGGGATCTAATCCCCAAGCTTCCTCGCCCCCAGCAGAGAGCTCCAGAACTGCGAAAGGTGCCCACATGACATCTGTCTGTGAAAAGCAGCAGGGTTGCTGTCTGCCAGGGAGAGACAGCTGGAAATGCAGACACCCTCTTCAAGGGCCAATGCACAAAATTTCATATTCAGTCACTGACTTTGGACTCCAGCAGAGGGAGGACAGAGTGAACTGGAGCCTCCAAACAGAAGCAATTGTCCCACCCTTTTGGAAAACCTCTCACCCCAACTGTGGCCAATTGCTGGAGGATACTTAAGATAGAATCCAATCAGTCTAGAGGCTTTGAGTCTTTGCTTTATTTAATTAGTCAGAAACAGCAGTTTGGGTCCTTGCCTCAGACACCATCCTGGACTGCTCAGTGAGGCAAAAGCCAGCAGGACCCCAAGCGCCTGAAGCTGACACCTGCTGGACCCGTCAAGGCACTTTCTACATAAGGTCTTCCCACAAAGACTGGGAAGCATATCAGTTCTATCTAATACATAGAAGCAAATACAAAGAGACAGCTAAAATGGAGAGACAAAGAAACAACCCCCAAAATGAGAGAAAAGAAGGGATATCCAGAAAAATCACTAAATTAGATGTAGGCAAGCAACCTATCAGACATAGAGTTCAAAACAATGGTTATAAAGATGCTTAAGGAACTTAGTACAAATTACAAATTACAAAAGGGAAATAGAGGCTGTTAACAAGAACCAGACAGAAATGAAGAATGATATATCTGACATGAAGAACACATTGGAAGGTATTAAAGTAGATTAGATGAAGCAGGGGACCCAATCAGCAACTTGGAAGATAAGGTTGAAATAAATTCCCAACTAGAGCAGCAAATAGAAAAGAAAAAAGAATTAAAATCAGGAAGATAGCTTAAGGTTGCTCTGGGACAACACAAAATGTTACAACATCTGCATTACAGAAATATCTGAAGGAGATGAGGATTAGCAAGAAACAGAGAACCTGTTCAAAGAAATAATAACAAAATTTCCCCAACCTGGTGCCAGAAAATGTCACACAAGTTCAGGAGGCACAGAGTCCCTATCAGGATGAACCCAGAGAGACCCACACCTAGACACATCATATGTAAAATGGCAAATGTTAAAGACAAAGAAAGAATCTTAAAGGCATCGAGAGAGAGAAAATTACATACAAAGTTCCCATTAGAATGTCAGCTGACTTCTCAAGAGAAACACTTCAGACCAGAAGGAGGTGGCATGAAGTACTTGAAGTACTGAAAAACAAGGGTCTAAATTCAAGACTACTGTATCCAACCAGGCTATCATTTAAAATTGAAATAAAAAGCTTTCCAGACCAGAAAAAGTTAAAGGAGTACATTACCACCAAACCAGCAATGCAGGAAATGTTAAAGGGTCTGCTTTAAGAAGAAGAAAAGGAGGGAGAGAGAGGGTCATAGGCATAAAGAAAATAAAAATGGCAATAATTAAATACCTATCCTATCTAATAATAGAGAAACATGGTAATTAGCCATACTGCTGTTACTCTTCCCATTGGCTAATCAGGGCGATATGCAAGTTAACTGCCAGCCACGATGGCGGCTGGCAGACAGGTAGCTTGAAACTAACATGAGGCTTGCTTACTTCAGTGACGGAGGACTCCAACGGTCCCCG
>NW_006295483.1:0-541 GCF_000327345.1 Myotis davidii | reverse complement strand
AGGATGGGCCCTGACCACCAGGGGGCAGACACTCAATTCAGGAGCTGCTCCCTGGTGATCAGTGTGCTTCCACAGGGGGAGCACCACTCAGCCAGAAGCCAGGTGAGCACAATGGCAGTGGCAGGAGCCTCTCCTGCCTCCCAGGCAGCGCTAAGGAGCAGCGAGCAGGCAGGTGGTAAGAAGAGAGGGCTCCTGGTCTGCAAGAGGGATGTCTGACTGCAGGCGGAATCTCCCGAGGGGTCCCAAACTGCGAGAGGGCACAGGCCGGGCTGAGGGACCCCCACCCCACCCCCGCCGAGTGCACAAATTTTTGTGCACCGGGCCTCTAGTCAATAATAACCTTAAATATAAATGGATTAAATGCTCCAGTCAAAAGACAGGGTGACTGAATGGCCAAGAAAAGATAACCCATATGTATGCTATCTACAAGAAACACACCTTGGAACAAAAGATATACACAGACTCTGAGTGAAGGAATAGAAAAATATATTCTATGCAAATGGAAAGTGAAAAAAAGCTGGAGTAGCAATACTCATATCAA
>NW_006295482.1:0-1383 GCF_000327345.1 Myotis davidii | reverse complement strand
TTGCCCCCAACTGCCCTCCCTTGCTGGCATGATCCCTCTATTTTTTTTTTTTACTTTCTTCTTTGGCATGATCCCTCGAACTGCTCTCCCCTGATGGCCTGATTGCCCCCAACTGCTCTCCCCTGCCAGTCTGATCACCCCTAACCGCCTCTGCCTTGGCCCCGCCACCATGGCTTTGTCAGGAAGGACGTCAGAAGGTCTGGAAGGTCTCCTGGTCTAATTAGCATATTACCCTTTTATTAGTGTAGATGTTATGCCAATAAATTTAATAAAAATTGTCTGCAAATTATGCTTACATTGGAAGTGAATCAATTATCAATTTTATTTTATTCATCACTATTGGTGTACCCTGTAGGTGTAAAATTTGGCTTCCACACTGTTAGCATTTCTTGGGGGCCAGACTTTGGAGACTTCATGGA
Source organism: Myotis davidii (assembly GCF_000327345.1). Taxonomy (NCBI): domain Eukaryota; kingdom Metazoa; phylum Chordata; class Mammalia; order Chiroptera; family Vespertilionidae; genus Myotis; species Myotis davidii. The sequence continues at coordinate 964 of NW_006295482.1, read as the reverse complement.
AGTTACTGGCTGTCCAAGCTATCACTCGAGGTGATGAATTTTTCTACATTGTCTTGGTCTTTTTCTGGATCATTTTTATTCAGTTCCTCATTTGGCCTGTGATAATGGCCACATATTGTTGGCTTTATAGCTTGCGTAGGTTTTCTTGAAGAGGTAGAAATTTTTGGAAAGGCTCCTTTCCTTGAACTCCCTTAAAGACATCTTTTCACCCCCATGAATGTCTTTAGTACCTGGAAGGACAACAGAGTGAGCACAGAAGGACATTGGTTTGTGGGGAAATGGCTGAAATGAAAGGGAAAAAAGTCTTCATGAGAAAAAGTATGGGTTGAGGATGGAATCTGCCAGGCAAGACCAGGGTGTTTTGGAAATATGCCACTAAAGAAGAGGAGGAGAAGTTTGGGTGTGGTCCTTTCATCCTGGACACTGGACCTGGGTTAACAGGGCTTCTTCCTCTTTTACCTTCTTTTGGTGAATGGGGTTGGTTGTTACATAACTGTGCTAGGAGTTTGTGGTTTCCTGGTCATCTGCACCATGTCAAAATTTCCCAGGGCCCTACCCCAGGCCTCATGAACATATGCTTTTCTGTAGGACAATACCATTGTATTCTGAGAAGATGCTTGATATGATTTCAATCCTCTTGAACTTGGAGAGACTTTGCCTGTGTCCCAATATGTGGTATGTCTTGGAAAATGTCCCATATGCACTTGAGGAAAATGTATATTCTGTAGTTTGGGGGTGGAATGTTCTAATGATGTCGATTAAGTCTATCTGATCTAGTGAGTCATTTAGGATTGATGTTTCTTTGCTAATTATTTGTCTATAGCAGTGATGGCGAACCTTTTGAGCTCGGCATGTCAGAATTTTGAAAAACCCTAACCTAATTCTGGTGCTGTGTCACATATAAAAATTTTTTGATATTTTCAACCAAGTAAAATAAAGACTTATATTTTTGATATTTTTTTAT
>NW_006295481.1:0-432 GCF_000327345.1 Myotis davidii | reverse complement strand
CTCTTTCTAACTCTTTGAGTTGTAGGGTTGGATCATTTATTACCAGTTTTTCTTGTTTTCTGAGGTTGTTCTTTTTTTTTTTTGTTTTTTTTTGAGGTATTCCTGTAGAACTATGAACTTCCTTCTCAGGACTGCTTTCATTGTGTCCATAGATTTTGGATTGTTCTGTTTCATTGTCATTTGATTCCAGGATGCTTTTCATTTCTTCTTTGATCTCTCTGGTAATCCAGTCATTGTTTAATAACATGCTATTTAGCCTCCAAGTGTTAGATTTTTTTTCAATGTTTTTACTGTAGTTGATTTCTAGTTTTATGCCATTGTGATCTGAGAAGATGCTTGTTATGATTTCTATTCTCTTGAATATGAAGAGACTGCCTGTGTCCTAATATATGGTCTATCTTTATTTTTTTATTTTTATTTTTTATTACAAAG
>NW_006295480.1:0-422 GCF_000327345.1 Myotis davidii | reverse complement strand
TAGATTAGCACCTCCTTAGAGATCCAGAAGCCAATGTGCCCAGTTGTCAGAGTGGGACCATCCAGATTGCATCTCCTCACATCCATAAAGGACACACTCAGGAGGCAGACTCAGTGAGCACCAAAGCCCCACTGAAGCAAGTGTTGCCCCGGAGGGGTGTCTCCAGCACAGAAGTTCTCCCACTGCAGACACAGCTGACTCTCACAGCCAATTGGCCAGGAGGTCAATTCCTCCCAGTGATACCTACAACAATCAAGGCTTACCTACAACAAGACTATGCACACAGCCCACAAAGGGGTGCACCAAGTGTGTCCACCTCAGGTAATTGGGGAGGCTGAGCCACTGGGCCGTAAAGGAAACCTAGCACAGAAAGCCACTATATCAATACAGGGAAGCATAAATATGTGGAGACAAAGAAACAG
>NW_006295479.1:5152-7348 GCF_000327345.1 Myotis davidii | reverse complement strand
ACCATTTTTCTCTTTTATTAGTGTAGATTGATTATTGATAAGTATGTATTTATTGACATTTTTAAAATTTAAACCTCTGTCCCTTTTTTTTTTAATTGTTACTTCTTAGGAAAGTTTCTTAAATTTTTCTTGTAATACTAGTTTAGTGCTGATGAACTCCTTGAGCTTTTTCTTTCCTGGGTAGCCTTGTATCTCTATTTCAATTTTAAATGATATCCTTTGTAGGTAGAGTAATCATACTTGTAGGTCCTTGCTTTTCATTAAGGTGCATATTTCATACAAATCTTTTCAGGTCTTGAAAGTTTCTATTGAGAAATTAACTGGCCGTGTTATGGGAGCTCCCTTATAGGTCTTTCTGTTGCCATTTTTAAGATTCACTCTTTGTTTCTACGCTTTTCCATTTAAATGATGATGCACATTGGTGTGGGCCATTTGGGATTCATCTTGTCAGGGACTCTCTGCACTTCCTGGACTTGTGTGTTTTTTTTTTTTCTTCACCAGGTTAGGAAAGTTTTCAGTCATTATTTCTAAAAATAGGTTATCAATCTCTTGCTCCCTCTTTTCTTCTTCTGGTATCCTTATGATGGGAATGTTTTTATGCTTCATATTGTTCCAGAAATACCTAAAAATGTTCTCACTTTTAAAAATTATTATTATTTTTTGCTGCTTTGATTGGATGATTTCCTCTACCTTGTCTTCTAAATCACTGATTTGATTATTTGCTTCACCAAATCTCCTGTTGATTCATTCTAGTGTATTCTTCATTATAAATATTGTATTCTTCATTTCTGACTGGTTCTTCTTTATGGTTTTTACCAGTATGTCCCTTTTTATGCTTGCTATCTCTCTGTTGAAGTTCTCACTAAGTTCCTTGATTATCCTTATAACCATTTTTTTGAACTTCCTATCAGTTAGATGGCTTGCCTCCATTTCATTTACTCCTTTTTCTGGTGATTTCTCCTGTTCTTTTGTTTGGAGCTTGTTTTTTTGTCTCACCAGTGTGGTTGCCTCTTTATATTTGTGTCTGTGTATTAGGCAGATCTTCAATGTCTCCAGTCTTGGTATGCTGACCTTACATATTAGGTCAGCATACCTTTGTGGTTCAGTGGCACAGTCTCCTTGATCACTTAAGCTAGATGCCCCCGGAATGTTCCATGTGTGGAATATGTGAGCCATCCTATTGTAGTTGAGTCTTGATTGATGTTGTTCCATCCATGGGTGGAGTTGACTCTCATGCTAGCTGATTATGAGAATAAACATCAACCACAGTTTACAAGTTGCTATGAGGGGTCTGACCCAATAAAGCAGAATTTCTCCCATCAGGGTCTGATGCCTACCAACATCTCCATCTGGGTGTATTGCTTATGGGATCATTGGGTCATACTCTTATATGTTCTAAATCTTACAACCAGATGTGTTAGCTCTCAGACTTATTGTGGGGGTCACTTTGGTGTAGGCCAATGTCATGACCTGACTGTGACCACTCCTGGGCACCTGTTTGTAACTACAAAACAAACTAGTTTTTTACTGGATCTACTTGGCCTGAGTATGTGTGAAAGGGCCAAGGTGTTCACAAATGATGGAATTCACAAGCACGAAGTCTGGGCGAAAGTCAACAAAAGGCAGAAAGTTGTTTTAGATAGTAAGGTGGTCCAGTCTCTTACATGAACAAGTTTGTGCAGCTTCTCCCCTAACTTCCTCTTTCCTCCTCTTCTTCAATATTCTCAGCTTAGCATTGACTTCACATTTACAGAATGGAGCAGGACCCAGATTTTCCAGTTAAAGGAAGATGGGCGTTTGTGTGTATGTTGTGGGGAGATACAGGGAAATGTGGGGTTTAGTGTTGAGAGGAATTGTGAGAGGAATTATCCCCTGAATCTATTTCTTAAACCCCCTGCAAATTTTCTCTCAGTATGGACTTAAAAAAATTATATATATATGGTGTCCCAAAATTCACACAAGATTTGCCATTGAATTGAATGGAAAATCTTGAGTGAATTTTGGAAATATATCCTTATCTAATAAAAGAGAAACATGGTAATTGGCGTACAACTGCTACCCTTCCTATTGGTTAATCAGCAAGATATGCAAATTAACTTCCAGCCAAGATGGCGGCCAGCAGCCACGCAGCTAGAAGCAAACATGAGGCTTGCTTGCTTCAGTGACGGAGGACTCCAACGTTCCCTGCCTCCCTTG
>NW_006295479.1:1412-2585 GCF_000327345.1 Myotis davidii | reverse complement strand
CTATTTTTTTGGATTCATATCTTCACTAATTGTCATCATTTCAAAGTTTTCAGTCCTCATATGCATTGCTGGATATAATAGGTCATGTGCTGTACCTGTCCTTTGTAGCCTTAAGGAGAACTCTAGTTTTCCATTTATATGTTTAAGTACCAACCTTACCAGGTTAAAAATGTAAGCTTTTAACACTGCTCTCTCTCTGTTCCGTATCCTTCCGATAAAAAGTGGAGTTGGGTTGCAGCACAGGAGAGAAATGCAGAAGGGGAATATTGAAGTAATGACTACAGTAGGAGAAGAGGGAACCTGGTTCCCTGGCCAAAGGCACTGGCGCCCTGGACCACAGGGCTGGAAGCTTCTCCAGGTGGCTGCAGCCTGGGACCTCTGGCCGGTAACTTGTCTGTCTCCTGGGCTGCAGCCAGCTCCAGGTGCTGATGCCTGGACCAAAGGTGGGCGGCTTCTTCTTCTGGGGGTTTCTTCTTCTTCTGTGCTTCCAGGGAGGGCAGTCAGTTATGTGTCATGCAAAAATAGACATTACCAATCGCAGAAGCCGGGTGCAAAGCAGGAAGCCATGGCTGGGAATGCTGGCAGCAGCCACTTCCCTGCCCCTGCATCTGGCTTCTGCGGTCATGGACACTGTCTGTGTACGCTTCCCTCCCCACCCCCCAGGCTTCTCCAATCACCCACAGATGGCTGATGGCAGGGTAAAGGTGGCCTCCAGGGCCGATCTTTGCCCTGCTCCCTGGCTCTTGCCTGCGCTTGGGTTTCTGATCACTGTCTTTCATCCTTCTCCTTTCGCCTCCCATCATTGTGAGTATGCAAATTAACTGCCATCTTTGTTGGAGATTAACTGCCATCTTTCTTGGCAGTTAATTTGCATATCGCCCTGATTAGGCAATGGGAAGCATAGAGAAGTTACAGTTAATTACCATGTTTGTCTATTATTAGATAGGATAATAATCATTGGCTAATCAGAGCGATATGCAAATTAACCACCAACAAAGAGGGTGGCTAATTTGTATATACCGGCTGGGAGCGAAGACTGAAGACACCATAGAAGGAAGCCAAACAACAGAGCCGAGGTAGCGGAGACGAGCGGGAGAAAAGCAGCAGAGATGGGCGGGGTAGGAGCAGCAGAAAAGGGCGGGGGAGGAGTGGCAGAGATGGGGGGGGGAAGAA
>NW_006295479.1:0-1330 GCF_000327345.1 Myotis davidii | reverse complement strand
CAGAGCTGGAGCCAAGCCTCAGAGCTAAAGCTGGCTCTCAGCTCCTGTGACAGCCATAGAAGGTAAATAAATCCCAGAATAAAAAATAAAATAAAAAAAGGAGAGGTTGGGAGCTTCAGTCAACTGAAAATGGACCTAAGCCCCTCATCCAGACTGGCCAGGCACCCCAGTGGGGACCCCCCCCCTAAAGGGGGTGTGGCCAGTCTGAAAACAGCCCTCAGCCCCTCACCCAGACTGGCCAGGCACCCCAGTGGGGACCCCCCCCCTAAAGGGGATGTGGCCAGTCTGAAAACAGCCCTCAGCCCCTCACCCAGACTGGCCAGGCACCCCAGTGGGGGCTGCCCCCAGAAGCCTCAGCAGCCGGTCTTGCCTTGCGGCCTGGGAACTGCCCATCAGTAGGTCTGTGTTACAAGGCAAGGCCCTCCCCCAGCAGCAGGTCTTTCCTTGAGGGCCAGGAACCACCCATCAGCGGATCCGGGCTGCAAGGCAAGGCCTGCCCTCAAAAGCCCCAGCAGTGGGTCTGGGCTTGCACCTTGGAACCCCCCAACAGCAGATCTGGTATGCAAGTCAAGGCCCGCCCCCAGCTGCAGGACTTGCCTTGGGGCCCGGGATCTGCCCATCAGTGGGTCCAGGCTGCAAGGCAAGGCCCGCACCCAGCAGCAAGTCTTGCCTTGGGGCCCAGGATCTGCCGATCAGTGGGTCCAGGCTGCAAGGCAAGGCCTTCCCCCAGAAGCCCCAGCTACTTTAAAAATAGAAGGATCTCCTTTTGAACCAATCTATTTAGACTCATGATTAGTAAAACAGTATAGAACTAAGGAAATACAGTGATAGGAATTAGGAAGTGTGACATTGATGGTTCTGGGCATGTGAAGGGTGAGGAACAGAAAGGTACACACGTTCTTCCCTTCAGTTCTGCTGAAGAGATGAGCTCTGAGGGCCAGAGCTGCTCCATGCCCAGAGGAGGTGGGTGTGGTCAGTGGCTCTGTTTCAGAACTTCTTGTCAAGCAGAGACCTTACCCGGCCCACAGGAACCTTTTTACTCCAGAAAACAGAAACAGCCAGCTCCCAATGTGCATGAGAAAACCAGTGTACCCTCCTGTGCACGGTGTCCTGATGGAGTGACGAGGGAGGCAGGTGAGGGGAGCAGTGCAGAGTTGTTAGGCAGCTGGAGTGGGAGTGGAAATGCCATGAAATGTCCACAGTCCTGGCTGTGCCCACAGCCTGGGCAGCTCTTCCAGGCCCTGGCTGAGGGATTAGGGCTGATTCTCTCAGGAAAGGAATATTCCATGGGTGAAAAATTTACAGGCTCAGGGTGGGCCGTGTGTTAGTT
>NW_006295478.1:23608-24573 GCF_000327345.1 Myotis davidii | reverse complement strand
ATCAATAAAAATATATATTTTTTAAAAAATTATTCTTGTTCTTACCATTTTCTTTATGCTGCTTTTGTGAAATATACTGTATGTCTGTTTGTTTTATACCTCTTGTTTTATAAAATTGCCTTTTAAAACAATTAAGGAAAGAGTCAGATATGCATTTATATAGTCTTTTGTAATTCTAGAATTATTTTGAGTAAATTTTGTTGTATTGTTTATTTTTTCTTTTGTGTAGATTCAAATTTCTGTGTAAAATGACATTTCCTTAGCATGTCTTGTAAAGTGGGTCTTCAAGCAATGGATTCTCTTATTTTTTATTTATTTGGGAATCTATCTCACCTTCATTTTTGGAAGATAGTCTGCCTGATACAAGATTCCTAGTTGGCAGATTTTTCTTACACATTTTGTCTATTTCATCTGATGCCTTGTGGCCTCCATAATCTCTAATGATCAGTTACCTGCTCATCTGACTCCAGTTCTCTCTTTCATAATCAGCTGTTTTTTTTTCTTTGTCTTTTAACATTTTTACTATAATGGTTGTGGATTTCTTAGTGCTCATTGTGCTTAAATTTTATTCAGCTTAGATGTGTATGTAGATTAATAAATTTCATTGAATAGTTTTCAAAATTTTCAGCCATCTTTCTTCAAATATTTTTACTGCCCATTTCCTCTCCACTCTCCTAGTATTCCCATTAGCTTAAGTTTGCTGACACTTTCTTCAGACCAATCAAATTTTTCTTTGAACTCCTCCAGTAATTTTTTCATTATACTCATTGTACATTTCAACTGCAGAATTTACAATTAGTTCTTTAATTTATTTTACCCAGAACTTTTCGTTTATAATCATATTAGAGGCCCAGTGCACGGGTAGGGTCCCTAGGCCTGGTCGGTGATCAGGGCTGATTGGGGCCTTCCAGCTGCTGACCAGGGCCTTCCTTCCTTCGACACAGTCCCCTGGTGGTCAGCACACA
>NW_006295478.1:19503-23558 GCF_000327345.1 Myotis davidii | reverse complement strand
GTAAGGCCCGCACATAGAATCATGAGGATGAAGTGAAATAATGCATGTAAAACGCTTAGATCATAATATCTTTATTTTTTTAAAAATTTAAACTTATTGGGGTGACATTGGTTAATAAGATTATATAGGATTCAAGTATAAATGTCTATGATACATGACCTGCATATTATATTGTGTGTCAAATACCAAAAGTCAAATAATCTTCCTTCACCATATATTTAGTGCCCTTTACCCTTTACTACCCACACACCCTTTCCCTCTGCTAATCACCACACTGCTGTTTGTGTCTACGAGATTTTGTTTGGTTTTCTTGTTTGCTCATTTGTTCCTTACAGTTTTATATCCCACATATGAGTGAAATTACATGTTTCTTATAACTGACATATTTTGACTGACATATTTTACTTAGCATGACATCCCCAAGATCCATCTATGTTGTCACAAATGGCAGCAGTTCATCTTTTCTTATGGTTGAGTAGTATCCCGCTATGTACATGTACCACATCTTCTTTACTGGAGTATCAAAGGACACATCAGTTGTTTCTATGCCCTGGTCACCATGAATAATGCTGCAGTGAGCACAAGGGTGCATATATCTTTATGGTATATCCATTTGAGTGTTTTAATCATAAATGGATGTTGTATATTATCAAATGCTTTTTCTGCATCTATTGATACGGTCATATGGCTTTTATCCTTTATTTTGTTAATGTGGGTATTACATTGATCAATTTGCATATGAAAAACCACAAAACCAGCCTCAACAAACTTAGGATTGAAATCATAGCAAGCATATTCTCTGAGCACAATGTTTTGAAATTAAAACTCAACTACAAAAAGGAAATAAAAACCCCACAATTATGTGGAAATTAAACAACGTGTTACTAAAAAATGACTGGGTCAGAGAAGTAATAAAAGGTGATATCAAAAATATGTAGAGACAAATGAGAATTAGAATACAACATATCAAAACTTTTGGGATTCCATAAAAGCAATAATGAGTGGGAAGTTTTTATTATCACAGGCCTATCTCAAGAAAGAAGAAAAATCCCAAGTAAACAACCTAACATTACATCTTAAAGTACTAGAAAAAAAGAAACAAAAGCAGCCCAAAGTCTGCAGAAGAAAAGAAATAATAAAAATAAAGAAGAAATTAATGAAATAAAGAACAAAAAGACTACAAAACATTAATAAAACAAAGAGCTGGTTCTTTGAAGAAATGACAAACCCTTGGCTAGACTCATTAAGGCAAAAAGAGAATGAAGTGCGAGAGAAGTTACCACAGACACCACAGAAATACAAAGGATTATACAAAAATGCTATGAAAGATTATGTCACTAAATTCAATAGCCTAGAAATGGACAAGCTCCTATAAATATATAACCTTCCTAAACTTAATCATAAAGAATTGAAAAATCAGCAGTGAGGAAATTGAAACAACCATTAAAACCTCCCAAAAAGTGAAAGTACAGGATTTAATACCGATTCTTCTCAAGCTCTTCCAAAAACTTGAAGAAGAGGAAATACTTCCTAACACATTTTATAAGGCCAACATAACCTTGACACCAAAACATAGCAAGAAAAACACACAAAAAAGAAAACTTATAGACCAATATCTCTGATAAATAAAGATGCAGAAATGATAAACAAAACACTAGCAAATTGAATACAATACATTAAGAAAAAACAAGACATCACAATCAACTGGGATTCATTCTAGGAATACATGTATGGTTCAACATATGTAAAATTTTTAACATAGAGTCAGTATTTTGTAACTTGAAAGGATGTTAAATCATGATTTCTGGTATTAATATTCTGATAATCTTATCTTACTATTTGAAGGTTTTTTTTAAAGGATTAGCTGCTGATAGTTTTTCAGAGAGGCAGTACAAGTAGTGTTCAGATGCACAGATGTTGAAGCTGGAATACATGTTCTTGAATCCCAGACTCTTCCACTTATCAGCTGTGTTGCTTAGCAAGATACATATTTCTTCATTATTCTGTTTCTTCATCTCCAAAATAAGGTAACAATACTACCCACACTGTAGGATTCTGTGGCAGTAAAATTAATAATATTCATAGAGTGTTTATTAAAGGTTTATAAAAACTGTTAGACTCTTTTATTACTGAATGCACTTACTAGTACATTATCTACTGACACATGTGTGTGGTTTTTATCTTTTATTTGTTCATCAAGTGAATTACTTTGCATGATTTCCAAATGCTCTTTCATGCATTATTTTGAAAGATATTTATTGTTCACTAATATGATCTAGCTAGTTATCCTGGTGTTACAATAGCATAGTAAATAAAGCTGACACTCTTGAGCACTGGCCTTTTGGAACATTGAGGGGAAGGAGCCAGTTTTGAGTCTTGTATTGAGGCTGGCCTCAGAACTCAAGATAGCAATCCAGCTCTGTTGAGGGATGTTTAATGAACCGAAGACGCAGAGGTAAGACGAGCACACAGGCGATTGATGCCAGACAGAGGGCTACAGCTTGCTCAGGCATGTAGCAAAGTTTGTACCCTCAACCATTGCTTTTATTGGGGTTTGGCATGAGGTTAGTGCGTCAGCAGTTAATCAACAAAATTTTGTTTTGTTCTATATTACAATAGCGCATTGAAGACACTTGCAGCTGTGCATTCCCCTTTCTGCTCTACCCACAACTTTTAATCTTATCTTTTCTCAGGGAGGTAAATGTTCTGGGAACTCAAGATTGTGTGCAATCTTGACCCAGCGTGACTCGCTTGCAAGTCACACGGTGAACATTCACTTCTTCTTGGCAGGACTTCAGGTCCTTGTTTACAAATGTCCAGCTACACAGCTCAATACAGCAGATACTTTTTTAGGTCTTCTATGTTTTAGGCATTCTTATAACTACTTGAAGTTGACCATAGACAAAACAGATACAAATCAATTTCACCATAGATCTTACATTCTAAAGGAGAGAAGCCATAAACATCTAATAAAAAGATGATCAGTGTTATGGAGTCAAGGAAAGATTTAGGTTTCTAGATGTAGAAAATGATATTGTCATAAACCCCTTTGGAATCCTTGTCAGTGTGGTCACAGAATGCATGCTTAATCTTGACAGTTTAATATAGCAGTGTGATGAGACAATGAAGACAACCATAAATATAAAAAGTGTGCGTGGCTATTACACATCTGATAAGACCTACACTTTGCATTTCTGGTGTTAGAATAAAGAAAGTGTCCTTGAAAAGGCATCTCAACTATATGTTGACCAATCCTAAATGATCACTGGCTCATTTTCAAGTCAGTATAAATCTATTGAATTAGTTTGTCTTTTATTCTGAACTATCTCTAGTCCAAAAGCAAATGGACTTTAAGAGGGCTCTCAAAATGAAATGTTTCTGGACGAATAATGTTAACAAGAGGATATACAGTACTAACAAAATCCAGACCTTCTCTCCCAAAATGAAATACTAAATAAATAACAACATATGGACCAAGGTATCTTTGTGGGAATTCTAGAACCTAGTTACAGAATTGCAACAACCAAGTTACTCAAAATGATGAGGAAGTCCATGAAATTTTTTTCTTACCCTTTCTCAACCACTTCGCCAGCACAGTGAAAAATGATCAGGAGGGAGCCTTTCAAATTCTCATAAAAAGTTTGCAAGGCATATGAAGAAACAAGGATACACAGCCCATTCAAAAGGACAAAATAAATCTCCAGAAACATACCTTAAGGAACAGAGGCCTAAGTCTAACTTGACAAAAACTTTAAAACGGCTGTCTGAAAAGCACTTAATGAGCCAAGGAGAACACAGTCAGATAAAAGAAATCAAGGAAATAACGTATAAACAAAATGAGACTATAATCAGTGGTATAGAAATTATCTTATAAAAAAGAACCAAATATATTCTGGAGCTGAAAAATACAATAACACTAGAGACATTTGACAACAGACTCAGATAGGAAGATAAAAGTAAAAGTGACCTTTAAGACAGGTCATTTGAAATTATTAATATCAAGGAGTAAAAATGAAAAAAGAATGAAGAAAAGTAAGCAGAGTCTAAAAGATTTA
>NW_006295478.1:17649-19370 GCF_000327345.1 Myotis davidii | reverse complement strand
TGGTTTGGCTCAGTGGATAGAGCATCGGCCTGTGGACTGAAGGGTCCCAGGTTTGACTCTGATCAAGGGCATGTACGTTGGTTGCGGGCACATCCCCAGTAGGGTGTGTGCAGGAGGCAGCTGATCGATGTTTCTCTCTCATCGATGTTTCTAACTCTCTATCCTTCTCCCCTCCTCTCTGTAAAGAATCAATAAAATATATTTTAAAAAATAATAATAATAAATAAAGTCAAAGACAGAAGAGAATCTTGAAAGCAGCAAGAGAAAAATGACTTGTGACATATAGGGGAACCTTAATAAAATTATTTGAAAATTTCTAAACAAATACCTTGCAGGCCAGAAGGTAGTGGGGTGTTGTTTTTTTAAGTCTTTAACTGTCCACCAATAATTTTATGTCAAGAAAATCTTTCAGAAATAAGGAAGAAATTAAGATATGCCCAGATAAACAAAAGCTTACAGACTTTTCTAACACTAAAGGGAATACTTCAAGATGAAAAAAAAAGGACACCAGAAAGTAACTGGAGCCATATGAAAACATAGTTCTCCAATAAGTGTAAATATATGGGCAAATAAAAAACAATATTTTGTAACTTTTGTCCTTAACTCAGCTTTTAATGTTCTTAATATTAAAAGACAAAAGCATAACAAATACTATAAATATCTGTTGATTATTACACAATTATACAGATATAATTTGAGACATTTATAACACAAAAAGGAGGTGGAGCTTTAAAGGTATAGGGATTTTTTATAAAATTAAAACTACATTGTTACCAGTTAAAAATAGAATATTATATCTTTGGGATGTTATATAAAACCCCTCATTGTAACCATATATATTATATCTATATAATATACACAAAAGAAAATGAGAAAGGAATTGAAATGTTTCACTCCAAAAAATCAACTAAACACAAAGGAAGACAATAAAGGAGGAAATGAGGGACATAAGACACAGAAAAACAATAAAATAGCACTTTTCAGTGCTCTCCAAGCAGTGATTGTTTAAAATATAAATGAATTCACTCCCCCTGAAAGACATATATAGAAATAATACATGGCCCGGCCGGTGTGGCTCAGTGGTTGAGCATGAACCTATGAACCAAGAGGTCACAGCTTTGATTCCTGGTCAGGGCACATGCCCACATTTCAGGGCTGATCCTCAGTAGGAGGCATGCAGGAGGCAGCCTATCGATGTATCTTTCTCATCGATATTTCTATCTCTCGATACCTCTCCCTTCTGCTCTCTCTAAAATCAATAAAAGCATATTAAAAAAAGAAATAATACATGAAAAATAAGATACAGCTATATGCCGTAAAGAAGAGATTCACTTTAGAGCTAAAGAAACACATTGCTGAATGTGAAAAAATGAAAAAAAAAATTCTATATGAATAGTAACTAAGAGAGACTAGGGATGGCTATTATTAGTAATAGTTAAATTAGGTTTATGTCACACTAGACAAAGAAGGGTATTATCCTATCTAATAATAGACAAACATGGCAATTAACCATACATCCGACACGCTTCCCATTGACTAATCAGGGCGATATGCACATTAACTGCCAACCAAGATGGCGGCTGGCAGCTAGGCAGCTGAAGCAAACAAGAGACTTGCTTGCTCCAGTGATGGAGGAAGCCAAGGTTCCCTGCCTGCCGCTGCCGGCCTCTGAGCAACTATGTTGCAATTATAGAAGCTAAACAAACTCGAGAAACCTGCTT
>NW_006295478.1:15039-17018 GCF_000327345.1 Myotis davidii | reverse complement strand
GGCATGAGAGGGCAGCCCAGGTCCCGGGTGCCTGCAGGCAGCCAGAGGGAAGCAAACCTGGGTCCGGGTGCCAGAGGGAAGCCGGTGCTGGCAGCCAGGGAAAGGGAGGCCTACTCTTGCACAAATTTCATGCATCAGGACTCTAGTCTATATATATAAAACCCTAATATGCAAATATACCAAACAGCCAAATAACCGAATAATTGGTCGCTATGACATGTGTTGACTACCAGGGACATGGTGGGTATTGGCAGCAGGCAGCGGAGCATGGAAGATGGGGGGCATTGGCCACAGCAAGGTGTTGGAGCAGGTGAAAGGGGCGCCAGATCAAGGCAGGAAGCTGGTCACTGTCATTGGGGTGAGCCTCTGGTGGTTACTGAAAATTCTTAACTCCCGCACGTCATGGTCCTGCCTGGTGCTCACACCTGCTGCTGGTGCCGGAGCCGCTGCTCTCACCCGCTGCCCAGCGCCAGCCCTAATTGCTCCTCAGGACTTCTCCACCTTCCCCTGCTTCTGAGGGGTGATCAGGGCCAGCAGCCGCTGCTTGCACCTGCTGCTGGCGACAGCCCCACTCGCACCCACTTACAGTGCCGGCCCCACTTACACCTGCAGCCAGCACCAGAGCCACCGCTTGCACCCGCTGCCAGTGCCTGGCGCTGGTCTGGTCTCTCGGCACCGTCAGCAGGTGCGAGTGGTGGCTGCTGGCCCTGAACACCCTTCAGGGCTTCTCCACCTCTCTCTGCTCCTGAGGGGTGATTGGGGCCAGGTGGGGGCACAGAGCATGGGCGGAGACCCACCCCTGTGCCCACCACAGCCTCGCGGTCCACAGTTTCTTTCAAGGTGCACAAATTTGTGCACTGGGCCCCTAGTAAAAATGATAAAAGAGTAAATTTCCCAGCAAGTTCTAAAAATTATAAAAATATGTACATGTAATATCAAAGATTCCAAGTATATACTAGTAAAGCAACTATTGACAGAATTGAAAGGAAAAATTGGAGGAAATGCAATAACAAAAAATGTCAATACCCCACCTTCTTTTATTTTCAAGTAGAGTTTACATTTAATATTTTTGGTATTAGTTTCAAGTATACAGTATAGTGGTTAGGCAATCATATACTTTACAAAGTGTTCCCCTGATATTTCCAGTACCCACCTGGCACCATACATAGTTATTAAAATACCAGAAGCCCAGTGCATGAATTCATGCATGGGGGCGTTGAGGGTAGAGAGACCATGGGAGGTTGGCCAGCAGGCCCCAATCTAGTTGTGTAGATGTTCTGAGGTAGCAGCAAGCTAAGACCACAGACAGAGTGACAAAAAACGGCCTGAACACCAGTTACACTCTGAGGTGGAAATACACCTCTACTTCGCTGCCTGCACTTGGGCCGTCTCACTCTCCCTGGGGCAGAGTTGCTGGCAGACAGGTCATCTCTCTTATCTCAGCTGCACATTTTATCGAGGTCCACCCCAAAGCATGATAGGTAGCTGACTTCGGCCAATAATGGCACACCACTGTAGGAGTGCTGGCCAATCAGTGGTTGGGAGCCTGTAAAGGCACAGGGCCAAGCTAGAAGTGGCTGATGGGGGCAGAAGGGTGATCGGCACAGTGAGCTGGCAGAGGTAAGATGGCAGTGGTGCTTACTTTATGTCTTTGCAGTTAGGCTGCTGCTTTTCCCCTTCTGCCCCCTCTGAGCTGCTACTCTGTCTTGATCAACATCAGGGTCACTCTCTTCCTACATGCTTCCTGGACCCAGATTCTCTGGTACCCAGAGCCTAAGCTGGGGGGAGGGACCGGCCAGGGGGAGGGATCACAGGAGGTTGGTCAGCTGCTGGATGTGGGAAGTTCACTGTGGGAGCGCACTGACCGCCAGGGAGCAGCTCCTGCATTGAGGGTCTGCCCCTTGCTGGTCAGTGTGCATCATAGTGACCTGTTCCACTGTTTGGTTGATTTGCATATTAGCCTTTTATATTATAGAAAA
>NW_006295478.1:11150-14089 GCF_000327345.1 Myotis davidii | reverse complement strand
GCGTGCCAGGAGAGGCAGAAAGTGAGCAAGGGACAGAGAATGTGTTTGAAGAAATAAGGGCAGGAAAGTTCCCTAACCTGGTGAAGAAAAAAGTCACACAAGTTCAGGAGGCATAGAGAGTCTCAAGCAAAAAGAACCCAAACAGGCCCACACCAGGCACATCATAATTAAAATGCCAAAAATTAAAGACACAGAGAGAATCTTAAAGGCAACAAGGGAAAAGCAAACTATTACCTACAAATAAGCTCCCATAAGGCTGTCAACTGATTTTCCATCAGAAATTCTACAGGCCAAAAAGGATTGGCATGAAGTATTCAAGGTAATAAAAAGTAAGGATCTGAAACCAAGATTACTATATCCAGCAAGGCTATCACTCAAAATCGATGGTGAAATAAAGAAGAGTTAGACCAAAAAAGGCTACCAAACCAGCAATGCAAGAAATGCTAAAGGGTCTGCTGTAATGAGAAGAAATGAGAGAGAGAGAGAAACACAGGCATAAAGAATTAGAATGGCAATAAATAAGTACCTATCCTATATAATAAAGATGTAATATGCAAATGGTCATTACGCTGTGAACCATAACAACCAATCTCGTAACAACCAGATTATGGATCACCAGGAGGGTGGGGCAGTGAGCTACAGGAGGGGGCAGAGCAGCAAGCTATGAGGGGGGTGGGGGGTGGAGGGAGCTACAGGAGGGTAGCAGCAAGCTTCTGGGTACAAGCAGGCAGTGGAGAGCTATAGGAGGAGGTAAGGCAGCAAGCTATGAGGGGGCAGGGGGGAGAGGCAGAGGTAAAATTCCTCATTTTCTTTTGGTTCATTGTATTTATTTCCTTTAACAATGTTGTCCCCTGTACTTTTTGACTATACCAATCCCAATCTTTCTCATGCTTTAAGATTTTCTTTGAGTTTCCCTTCCTCCATGAAGCCATTCCAATACATTAGCATTCATTCATTCATTTATTCATTCATTCTACCAATAGATATTCAAGGAGGGCCCACTCCATGCCAGGCACTGGGTTAGGCTCCATGGATTCAGAAGCAAAACCCAAATGACATGGTTTTTGCCTTGGTAGATGTAATAGGCCCTCCCCAGTAAACCTGAGCAGAGTGCTATCGTTTTCAGGCATGTTAACCATCTCTCAGAAATTAGATGTAGCACTTTAAGGGTAGAGGCCACAGTTATATTTCTTCTGGATGTCTCATGCAGTGGCTAGAGCATGGTGTCCTCATAACATATTCTTATTGATTGACCCAGGACTTGAATAGATTTGTAGGGAACGTGAAGACAAGTGATGACAAATACACCTGGGTCAAGTAGGGAGGGGCAACAGAGAGCAGACCAGGGCTGTTGGGAAGGTGGGAGGAAGGAAACCTCATAAGACAGCAGCTAAGAACTGAGAGAGAAGAGCGATGACCCTGACGCAGTGTGGGAGACACTAAGGGCTCAGAGTGGGAAGTTCTCGTCACAGAGGGCGTTCCAGCAGGACAGAATCTACTAGTCAAGGTCATTTTCTAAAGCCCCTCTCTGTTCGAAAGGAAGAGCTGGGTGACTGTAACGTAGTTATATGGTGCATGGAGCACCTGCAGGGTGAGGTCCTGAGGCCGCCGAGCATGGTGAGTGGCGGGTTCTGACCCCTGGGGTGAGGGACGGAGTGGAGAAAGGAATTGGACATGCTGTTGGGGGTCCCAGAAGTAGACAGGGAGCTACTGTAGGCTCAGTTCTTATTCCTAATCAAGGGGATGCTTTTAAACATAGATACTAGAGGCCTAGCGCACGAAATTCCTGCACTCAAGGAGGATTCCCTCAGCCCAGCCTGTACCCGCTCCCAGTTCGGAAGCCTTCGGGGGATGCCGGACTGCCAGCTTAGGCCTGCTCCCCATGGACATTCTTAGAGCTGCTGCAGAGGCCTGAGCCTGGCTTCTGGCTGAACGGTGCCCCCTGGTGGTCAGTGCACATCATAGTGACTGGTCTTTCCACCATTTGGTCAATTTGCATATTATCCTTTTATTGTATAGGATTATTGACTATACTTCTTATGTTGTCCTTTTACATCTCTGTATTTTGTAACTACCAATCTGTACTTCTCAATCTCTTCACCTTTTTCATACAGTCCTCCAAAGCCCTCCCCTCTGGCAACCATCAGTCTGTTCTCTCTATATATGAGTCTGTTTCTAATTTGTTTGTTTATATTGTTCTTTATGTCCAGAGAAACTCAAAACACTAATTTGAAAAAAATATTTGCATCCCTATGTTTATTGCAGCTTATTTACACTAGCCAAGATATGGAAGCAACTCAAGTGCCCATCAATAGATAAGAGAAGTGGATAAAAACAAAACAAAACTGTGGTACATATATACAATGGAATTTTATTTGTCCTTGAAAAAGAATGAAATCTTACTTTTTGCAACAGCATGGAAGAACCTAGAGGATATTATGCTAATTGAAATAAGTCAGAGAAAAACAAATATCATATGATTTTATTTACATGTAGAATACTCCACGTGCATTAATGCATAGAAAACCAAACAGAAAATCAATAATAAAATAGGGTATTAAAAAACATTATACACTTATTGGAATTTTTTAAAAAACACATGTAAAATACTCTACCCAACAGCAACAGAAAACATATTTTTGATATATTTTGTCTTTATTGATTAAGGTATTACATATGTGTCCTTATTGCCCCATTGCCCTCCCCACACCCCCACTCATGCCCTCACCACCCTGTTGTCTGTGTTCATTGGTTAGGCTTATATGCATGCATAAAAGTCCTTTGGTTGATCTCTTCCCCTAACCTCCAACCTCCCCTACCTTCCCTCTGAGGTTTGAGCAGCTGATCAATGCTTCTCTGGCTCTAGACCTGTTTTTGTTCATCGGTTTCTGTTGTTCATTATAGTCCACAAAGGAGTGAGATAGTAGCTCTGTGACCTC
>NW_006295478.1:8982-11006 GCF_000327345.1 Myotis davidii | reverse complement strand
TTTAGGCTGTTTCCAAATCTTAGCTATGGTGAATTGTGCTGCTATGAACATAGGGGTGCATACATCCTTTCTGATTGGTGTTTCTGGTTTCTTGGGATATATTCCTAGAAGTGGGATCACAGGGTCAAATGGGAGTTCCATTTTCAGATTTTTGAGGAAACTCCATACTGTATTCCATAGTGGCTGCACCAGTCTACATTCCCACCAGCAGTCCGCGAGGGTTTCTTTTTCTCCGCATCCTCACCAATACTTGTCATTTGTTAATTTGTTGATGATAGCCATTCTTATTTTTAAAAATTTTAAAATAAGATTAAAATCACACAAAGTATATTTTTCAATCATATGGAACACAACTAAAATAATTAGTGTGAGAAAATTATAAAATCTACAAATATGTAGAAAGTAAACAACATACTCTTGAATAATCAATGAACCAAAGAAGAAGTCATAAGGAAAAACAGAATATGTTGAGGTAAATGAAAACAGAACATATGTTAAAATTGGGAAATGCAATGAAAGTAGTGCAAGAGAGAAATTTGTAGATATAAATACTTACATTAAAAAAGAAGCAAGGAGAACCAAGATGGCGGCGTAGGGAGTAGACTTGTGCGTGCTGCCTCCCACAACATCATTGAAACTACCAACTATAAGACAAACAACCACCATTCAGAACCATGGGGAAGTTGGCCCAGTGGAAGCTCTACAAATGGAAGGAAAGAAAGAAGCGCAGTGAGACTGAGTAGGAGCTACAGAGGCGCCAAAAACAGAGGTACACAGTCACGCACCAGGCGGGCTACAACTGGATGCGTGGTTTTTTTTTTCATTCGGAAGCAGTTACGAACCCTCGAATCCTCTGGGCTTGCTCAGGGCGGGTCTCTGAGGCCCCAGGCCCCACCAGGAGAGGCAGCATAGCTCTGCAGCAGTCAGAGAGTGGGGGAGGCTCTGGCGCAGGGCTGCTCACCGGCACTGGGGGACGTGAAGTCCCGGTGTCCCGGAGAGGCAAGGAGCCACGGAGACGCCACCAGTGCTATTTGCTCCACCTGGCAACTCCCTGAGACCCAGCCCTAATCAATTTACATCCCCATCCAAGCTGTGCCAGGTGCACAAAAAGACCCACCTGCACTTTTGCAGCCTAGCCCAACAAATTATAGACTTCAACTCCCCACACCCATGGGAGACGCGCTCAAGAAGCAGGCCCAGGAGAACCAAGAAGGCGGCATAAGGAAGAGACCTGTGCGTGCTGCCTCCCACAACAACATCGAGGCTACCAACTGTGGGACAAACAGCTATCATATGGAACCATGGGAAAGCTGGCCCAGTGGAGGCTCTACAATTGGAAGGTAAGAAAGAAGAGCACTGAGACTGAGTAGGATGTGCAGAGACACCAAGTACAGATCCCAACCCAACAAACAGCAGATTTCAACTCCTCGCATAGAAAGAAGAGCATTTAGACTGAATAGGATGTGCAGAGACACCAAGCACAGAGCCCAACCCAGCAGGCTGCAGATTTCGGCTCCTCGCATCCGGGAGGGATGCACTCTGGGGGCAGAGTCGGGTTCGGGGCAGGCCAGGGCCGTGCCCAGCTGGGTCGGCGATGTGGAACCGCTGTACCAGCAGGCGCACAAGCACGTCCACCGGTTCCAGTCTCGCGTGGGACGCTGGGGGACGGCAGACGGGCAGTCTGTGCACTTGGTGGAGGGTGAAGTCCAAGCAGGCGTACTGGATGTTCAGCCACCAGGAAAGCCTGGAGATTTTGTCTGCTGGGGAGCTGCCCAGCAGGGGACAGAGTGCCAAACTTCGTGTTTCCCCGGTAAGGGTTGGACAGCCCCGGTAAGGTCGGGTTTGCCCCGGTGAGGCCGGGAAAGCCCCAGTAAGGTTGAAACGTCCCGGGTGAGGCCAGGACGGCCGCTGTGAGGTTAAAACTGCCCCGGTGAGGTCGGGACGGCCCCCGTGAGGTTAAAACTGCCCCGGTGAGGTCGGGACGGCCCCGGTGAGGTTGAAACGGCCCCGGTGAGGCCGCGACG
>NW_006295478.1:5850-8448 GCF_000327345.1 Myotis davidii | reverse complement strand
CCAATGGCCACAAGACACTAGGGCGTAGGGGAGGGCAGGGGAATGTCAAGGTGGGGAAAAAGGAGACATATGTAATACTCTTTGTAATACTTCAAGAAATAAAAATTATTTTTTAAAAAAAGAAGCAAGATTTTAAATAAAAAACTAACCCTACATATTGAGTAACTAGAAACAAAACAAAACAACAAACTAAGTCCAAACCTAGAAAAAAACTGGAAAATAACAAAGAGAAGAGCAGAGAAAAAAAGGGGGTCAGAGATAGCAGTATAGGAAGACCATAAACTCACCTCCTATGGACATAATGAATCTCCACCTACAGACAGAGCTCTTCCACCTAGGGCAGTGTTTGGCAAACCACAGCTCATGAGCCACATGGGACTCTTTGGCCCCTTGAGTGTGGCTCTTCCACAAAATACCACATGCGCACATGCACGTACAGTGCAATTGAAACTTCGTGGCCCATGTGCAGAAGTCGGTTTTCGGCCTGGGCGAGTCTAATTTGAAGAAGTGGAGTTAGAACACGTTGGGAAATGGGAGACGATGCGCAGGCGGGCCACGGAATACACATCGCGAGGGAGGCGCAAGTGATTCATGCAGGAGTTGAGTGAGCCAGTCAGTCAGCAGTCTCATTTTGCAGTGGTTAGTGATAGTCGCATCCGCAAATCGCACACGGGTGACAAAAGTACCTTCTCGAAGCATAAAGTTGCCTGCATTTTTCCAACCAGCTGAAAATCCTACAGGTATTTTTGTCATCAATTTAAGAATTGTAATTCTTATGTGTTGGTGGCTTTATTATTATTTTAGCAAAGGCCCCTTAGGAGTACCCTAATTAAGTTAATAACAATGTACCTACCTATATAGTTTAAGTTTAAAAAATTTGGCTCTCAAAAGAAATTTCAATCGTTGTACTGTTGATATGTGGCTCTGTTGACTAATGAGTTTGCCAACCACTGACCTAGGGGGAATACTGAGGGCTGATTGAGCAGCTTTTGCACAACAAACAAGAGAGATACCAAGTAGAAATGTGTAGAATTGATGAAGATTCCACCCCCAATATATCCACTTGCGATATGAAAGAATCACTGAGGGAACCACATGTAGACCCAACTACTCTAGGGCACAGTGAAAATACAGCAATTTAAAGAGTACTTAGTTTGCACAGGGATATCAACATTTATAAACCTTAGATCATTTGCCAAACAGAAAGGGAATTTCTGGGAACTCTCTCCAGGCTCAGAGGTCTCAGAGTGTGATTTTTGCTTCCCTCCTCTCCACGCCATCACCCACACACATTTCAGTTGCCCAGGTAGAAACATGATCCAGGTGTTTTAGCCGCCACCAAAGACTTACTGTTGTGCCCCAGGCTACAGGCCCACACCAACTCTGCAGCTTGCCAATAGGACTCCCCTGGCCTGTTCCCACTCTAGCTGCAGCATACAGAAGTTTCTATAGCCCACACTCACTCCACATACAACTCCAGGCACCAGTGAAGCTTGCCCATGTAATGTCTTGTGGCTTAGCATCCTTCCCAACTACAGCTATGGTCTCTGGCATGACTTGTCCCTGAAACATCATACAATGAATGCCTGCTCCAGCTAGAACTTCCAGCAAGCCAGTCCAGATAGCCTTGGAATGGCTTGCGACCAGGACTTTCTGAAGCCTGTGACTATCCTAGATACAGCTTTGGTCACTAAAAAGGTTTGACCACAAGACATCCCTCAACTTGTGCCCACTCTAGCTACAGCTACAGCTGGCTTGCCAAGATGGTCCTGGCACAGCTTGTTTCCAGTATTTCCACGGCCCATGCCTGAACCAGATTTAGCTCCAGCTAGAGCTGTAAAAACATGTTCAAAAAAACTGGAAGAAGATGGAGAAATTCAGTGAGAACTTCAACAGTTATAAAATATTTTTTAAAGACATTAAGAATATAATAACCAAAATAAGAAATAAGCTAGAAGAAATCAACTGTAGATTAGATAATACAAAAAACAAATTATCAACCTGAAAGACAAAATTATGGAAATCAGTCAGAACAGCAAAAAGGAAAAGGAATTTTTAAAAATGAGGAGAGATTAAGGGACATTTGGGACAACATCAAGCATACTGACATTCATGTTATAGGGTTCTCAGAAGGAGAAAAGAGAAGAAGGGAAATAAAAATTATTGGAAAAAAATAATGGCGAAAAAAATTCCCTAACCTGCAGAGGGAAATGTATATTCAGGTCCAGGAAACACAGAAAGTGCAAATCAAGATAAACCTCAAAAGACCCACATTAAGATATATAACAATTAAAATGATAAAAGTTAAAGGTAAAGGAAGAATCTTTAGTGCAGCAAAAAAATATAACTAGTCACTTATAAAGGAACCCTCATAAGTTATGAACTGATTTTTCAGTACAAACTGGAAGCCAAAAGAAATTGGATGGTAGAATTAAAATGATAAATGTTAAAAAAAATCCTACTTTTCAAAAGAGACATTCAGAAAGCCAAGAGACATATGAAAACTCAAAGTCACTAATCATCTGAGAGATGCAAATCAAAACAACAATGAGGTACCATCTCACACCTGTCAGAATGGCTATCATCAACAAATCCACA